>NW_027443029.1:0-309563 GCF_048569485.1 Anomaloglossus baeobatrachus | reverse complement strand
CCGCTCACCATCTTGGTGGAGTCCTCAAAGTTTTGGAGGATGGTACATAGGTCGGACATCCATCTCCACTCCTCAGGTGTTATGTGTGGAGTTTGACCCATTTCCCGACGGCTTAGGTGATGCAGGTACTCAACAACTGCCCTCTTCTGCTCACATATCCTGATCAACATGTGCAGAGTTGAATTCCAACGCGTGGGGACATCACACACCAGTCTGTGAGCCGGAAGATGCAAACGACGCTGAAAGCCGGCAAGGCCAGCTGAAGCAGTAGGTGACTTTCGAAAATGTGCAGACAGGCGGCGAACTTTTACCAGCAGATCAGACAGCTCTGGGTATGACTTTAGAAACCGCTGAACCACGAGGTTGAGCACATGGGCCATGCATGGAACATGTGTCAGCTGGCCTCGCCTCAAAGCCGCCACTAGTTTCCGGCCATTGTCACACACAATCTTTCCTGGCTTTAGGTTCAGAGGTGTGAGCCAGTGATCTGCATGCTGTTTTAGAGCTGTCCACACCTCTTCTGCATTGTGGGATTTGTCACTTATGCAGATTAGCTGCAGCACAGCCTGTTGCCGCTTCGCCGAGGCAGTGCTGCAGTGCTTCCAGCTTGGGACTGGTGTGGAGGGTAAAGTGGATGAGGATGCGCAGGAGGAGGAGGAGGCTGAAGAGCATGATATTCCGGAGCTGTAGAGTGTGGGTGAAACCCTGACTGAGGTAGGGCCTGCAAACCTTGGTGTGGGAAGGACTTGTTCCGTTCCTCGCTCAAACTGGGTCCCAGCTGGGCTGGGCTGGGTAGGGCGTTGTGGGGGGTTTGTCTATCTCCGTTTGAGGTGAGTTTGTTTAAGTTAGCCTTTTCTTTGGCATTTTTTGGAGCCCTGCGGGTTGGGGAGTTGGTATCGCCCAGTAAGGCGTTCCCCGGGGGCTTGGATTGGGGTGACATTGTCAGTGGAAAACGGAGTTGAATTTTGGATTAGGAAATCGAAAACTGATCAGAGAGGTGTGGGTAGACTAGTCCGTTTGGGGATGGTTGTGGCATCTGATATGTGCCCGTTCAAGTGTCTCGGGAATTTTCAACAGATCCGTCCGAAGGTGGATGGCCCCTTATTATGTCACGAGGATGGGTCCTTTTTATCGAGATACCAATTTGTGAGTGTTTTTAGGGCATGTTTGAAGTCGTTGGGGTTAGATCCGAAGTCTTTCGGATTGGGGCAGCGACGGAGGCCTCTATATGCGGCCTACCGGAGGAGACAGTTAAGCAGATTGGTAGGTGGAAGTCGCAGCGCTTTAAGTCGTATGTACGTCCCCAGGTGGTTGTTGGCAATTGAGGGGAAAAGGGGGGGGTATTAGGGTAGCAATGGGGGGGGGAGAGTGTGTGTTTTTTGTCAATTTGGTTTGGTGAGGCAATAAAATGGTGTCGTCTGTACATTTTGTATTGCAGAAGCACCCCCCCTTCCTTCCCTGGTCTGGATCCTTGGCCACTCTTATGTGTATTGGGGAGCCCGACGAGCGGACGCGAGATGGAACGGGAGACAGCTAGGTTTTGAGAAGGACCTGGCTCTCGTGCGATGGCTCGGTGTTCGGGGGTTAGGGTGGAACAGGGTGTTGCAGGAGGTGCATAGATACGCCCGGTTGGACAGACCTCCTGACATGTTAGTGTTGCATGCCGGGGGGAATGATTTGGGTGGGCGTCCTTTTCGAATCTTGATAAAGGACATCAAACATGATTTGTTACGGTTATGGGTGTCGTTTCCAGGTCTAACGATAGTCTGGTCGGAGATAGTAGCGAGAAAGAGTTGGCAGAAAGCGCGGTCAGTTGACAGGTTGAACAAGGCGCGGGCGAAGGTTAATAGGGCGATCTCGAAGTTTGTTAGTCGGAACGGGGGTATAGCAATACGGCATGTTGAGTTGGAAAGGACGGAAGAGGAATTTTGGTTGGCTGACGGGGTACACCTTAATGCGGTGGGAACTGACTTATGGGCTCTTGGCTTGCAGGGAGGTATTGAGAGGGCCCTTTGGTTGCGGGGGGTCTCAGGCACTTGAAGGGTTTCAAGGTGCCTTCGTTGTGGTGTTGTTTATTGGTGGGTCCTTGAAGTTGGTTTAAAATTGGTTCGGGGATTCATCCGGGTATGGATCCCCTCATTGGCAGAATTGATGGTCCCCTGGTGATTTTGGGGGGGAACCCCGACGGGGTATGTCGGGGCCCCTGGGGGTGTGGTTGGGGTTGACGGAGGATTAACCCTTACCATTTGGTGCTCCTGAGCCAGTGTGGGTAACGGCTGGGAGCAAGTTGAGGTTTTTTATTGCTCGGTTATGGGAATCACCAGGGTTTTGGTAGCTTCAAGGACCTTACCACATTGCAAATTTTATTGGTTATGTATTCTTGTTAATAAAATGGCTGCTATGGCCAAAATTATCCAAAGATAAATTTGTGTCTGTGTAATTACTTTTAAATAAGAAATGGGAATGGAGGTGTGGGGTATGAAAGGAAGACCGGAGTCAACAATTCCAGGGTCAAGCATGTTTATTTGCGTAAGCTTCGTTCCAGGGTAGAAAGGGTAAGAGTGCCTTTCAGAATTCGAAGTGGTCGGACTGTACGGACCACCAAGAACTGCAGGAGAGCTTGAACATCTTCCCATGGATTTGCGACATCCTCCCTCATCAGTTACGTAGGTAAGCAGGTTCTCAGCATTGCAGCCCATTTGTTGTCTTAAGTTAGTTAAGCGGGGTTAACTAACCTGTCAGTTCAGCCTCAGGTCTAAAGCAGAGGCCTGGACTCCACTCCTTACTCCTCACTCCACAACTCTCCTTAAAAACAACTGACTCCTTTTTCCTGCCCCGGGGTCTCCAGACCCCTAGGTGGGCGTTTCCTTCCGTCTGGTCCTGCCCACTGGTGTGCCTGTCTTTCCCTGGGGGAGGTGACTAGGATTTTCTGGTTGGCTTTGTGTGACTTAGGTGAGGGAAGTTGTTATGCGGGGGCCTATGTGTGACTACCTGCAGTGTCAGGGCGTCACATATGTATGTGTGTATGTCTGCTAAAGGAATCCGCACCGTCATATTTACAAACACAAAATTTTGCAGACACCTCATGTGACTCAGGGAACGTCGTAGACTATGTTTTAACAGGAATATTTAACCCCGCGCTTTACAGTTACTCTCCAAAAAACCTGCCTCCATTAAACTGAATGGAGGTGGGAGCTGCAAGTTATTAATAGCAGCTGTGATTGGTTGCTATAGGAACAAAGGACATTCATAGTATAAGAAGCTTATGTGTGAGATAATATGATGTCAGTGGGGAGACAGATAGAGAGAGACAGACACAGACTGAGAGACAAACAGACAGAGACAGATAGGCATAGACAGACAGGGAAAGAGACAGAGACAAACAGACAGAGGCAGACAGGGAAAGAGACAGACAGAGATAGACAGGGAAAAAAGGCAGACAGACAGAGACAGAGAAAGAGACAGAGGCAGATAGGGAAACAGACAGAGACAAACATACAGAGACAGGCAGGAGAAAAGGCAGACCGACAGGGAAAGAGACAGACAGGGGAAGAGACAGACAGAGAGAGACAGACAGATAGAGACAGACAAAGAAATACAGAGATAGACAGGGAAAGAGACAAACGGGGAATGAGTCAGACAGAGAGAGACAAAGAGAGACAGGCAGAGAGAGACAGGGAAAGAGACAGACAGGGGAAGAGAAAGACAGAGACAGACAAAGAAATACAGAGACAGACAGGGGAAGAGACAGACAGGGGAAGAGACAGACAGGGGAAGAGACAGACAGACAGGGAAAGAGACAGACCTGGAAAAGAGACAGACCTGGAAAAGAGACAGGCCTGGAAAAGAGACAGACAGACATAGAAACAGACAGCCACAAAGAGAGAGAGAGACAGACAGACACAGAGAGACAGACAGAGATAGAGAGACAGACAGACATGGATAGAGATAGAGACACACAGAGACAGACAGATGACAGAGACTGGGAGAGAGACAGACAGAAGCATAAATCCCTAACTAAAACTTAACATTTAATGATAGTTTTAAAAGGTAAAAAAACACAAATCATGTAAATAGAATGACTCTCTTCTGTGCATAGAGTCAACATTTTGTGTTTGTAAATATGACGGTGCGGATTCCTTTAGCAGACATACACACATACATATGTGACGCCCTGACACTGCAGGTAGTCACACATAGGCCCCCGCATAACAACTTCCCTCACCTAAGTCACACAAAGCCAACCAGAAAACCCTAGTCACCTCCCCCAGGGAAAGACAGGCACACCAGTGGGCAGGACCAGATGGAAGGAAACGCCCACCTAGG
Source organism: Anomaloglossus baeobatrachus (assembly GCF_048569485.1). Classification (NCBI taxonomy): domain Eukaryota; kingdom Metazoa; phylum Chordata; class Amphibia; order Anura; family Aromobatidae; genus Anomaloglossus; species Anomaloglossus baeobatrachus. Next base: position 305,237 of record NW_027443029.1, on the reverse strand, counting down.
GGTCTGGAGACCCCGGGGCAGGAAAAAGGAGTCAGTTGTTTTTAAGGAGAGTTGTGGAGTGAGGAGTAAGGAGTGGAGTCCAGGCCTCTGCTTTAGACCTGAGGCTGAACTGACAGGTTAGTTAACCCCGCTTAACTAACTTAAGATAACAAATGGGCTGCAATGCTGAGAACCTGCTTACCTACGTAACTGATGAGGGAGGATGTCGCAAATCCATGGGAAGATGTTCAAGCTCTCCTGCAGTTCTTGGTGGCCCGTACAGTCCGACCACTTCGAATTCTGAAAGGCACTCTTACCCTTTCTACCCTGGAACGAAGCTTAGGCAAATAAACATGCTTGACCCTGGAATTGTTGACTCCGGTCTTCCTTTCATACCCCACACCTCCATTCCCATTTCTTATTTAAAAGTAATTACACAGACACAAATTTATCTTTGGATAATTTTGGCCATAGGAGCCATTTTATTAACAAGAATACATAACCAATAAAATTTGCAATGTGGTAAGGTCCTTGAAGCTACCAAAACCCTGGTGATTCCCATAACCGAGCAATAAAAAACCTCAACTTGCTCCCAGCCGTTACCCACACTGGCTCAGGAGCACCAAATGGTAAGGGTTAATCCTCCGTCAACCCCAACCACACCCCCAGGGGCCCCGACATACCCCGTCGGGGTTCCCCCCCAAAATCACCAGGGGACCATCAATTCTGCCAATGAGGGGATCCATACCCGGATGAATCCCCAAACCAATTTTAAACCAACTTCAAGGACCCACCAATAAACAACACCACAACGAAGGCACCTTGAAACCCTTCAAGTGCCTGAGACCCCCCGCAACCAAAGGGCCCTCTCAATACCTCCCTGCAAGCCAAGAGCCCATAAGTCAGTTCCCACCGCATTAAGGTGTACCCCGTCAGCCAACCAAAATTCCTCTTCCGTCCTTTCCAACTCAACATGCCGTATTGCTATACCCCCGTTCCGACTAACAAACTTCGAGATCGCCCTATTAACCTTCGCCCGTGCCTTGTTCAACCTGTCAACTGACCGCGCTTTCTGCCAACTCTTTCTCGCTACTATCTCCGACCAGACTATCGTTAGACCTGGAAACGACACCCATAACCGTAACAAATCATGTTTGATGTCCTTTATCAAAAAGGACGCCCACCCAAATCATTCCCCCCGGCATGCAACACTAACATGTCAGGAGGTCTGTCCAACCGGGCGTATCTATGCACCTCCTGCAACACCCTGTTCCACCCTAACCCCCGAACACCGAGCCATCGCACGAGAGCCAGGTCCTTCTCAAAACCTAGCTGTCTCCCGTTCCATCTCGCGTCCGCTCGTCGGGCTCCCCAATACACATAAGAGTGGCCAAGGATCCAGACCAGGGAAGGAAGAGGGGGTGCTTCTGCAATACAAAATGTACAGACGACACCATTTTATTGCCTCACCAAACCAAATTGACAAAAAACACACACTCTCACCCCCCCCCATTGCTACCCTAATACCCCCCCCCCTTTTCCCCTCAATTGCCAACAACCACCTGGGGACGTACATACGACTTAAAGCGCTGCGACTTCCACCTACCAATCTGCTTAACTGTCTCCTCCGGTAGGCCGCATATAGAGGCCTCCGTCGCTGCCCCAATCCGAAAGACTTCGGATCTAACCCCAACGACTTCAAACATGCCCTAAAAACACTCACAAATTGGTATCTCGATAAAAAGGACCCATCCTCGTGACATAATAAGGGGCCATCCACCTTCGGACGGATCTGTTGAAAATTCCCGAGACACTTGAACGGGCACATATCAGATGCCACAACCATCCCCAAACGGACTAGTCTACCCACACCTCTCTGATCAGTTTTCGATTTCCTAATCCAAAATTCAACTCCGTTTTCCACTGACATAATGTCACCCCAATCCAAGCCCCCGGGGAACGCCTTACTGGGCGATACCAACTCCCCAACCCGCAGGGCTCCAAAAAACGCCAAAGAAAAGGCTAACTTAAACAAACTCACCTCAAACGGAGATAGACAAACCCCCCACAACGCCCTACCCAGCCGGGTAGGGACCCAGCCCAGCCCAGCTGGGACCCAGTTTGAGCGAGGAACGGAACAAGTCCTTCCCACACCAAGGTTTGCAGGCCCTACCTCAGTCAGGGTTTCACCCACACTCTACAGCTCCGGAATGTCATGCTCTTCAGCCTCCTCCTCCTCCTGCGCATCCTCATCCACTTTACCCTCCACACCAGTCCCAAGCTGGAAGCACTGCAGCACTGCCTCGGCGAAGCGGCAACAGACTGTGCTGCAGCTAATCTGCATAGGTGACAAACCCCACAATGCAGAAGAGGTGTGGACAGCTCTAAAACAGCATGCAGATCACTGGCTCACACCTCTGAACCTAAAGCCAGGAAAGGTTGTGTGTGACAATGGCCGGAACCTGGTGGCGGCTTTGAGGCGAGGCCAGCTGACACATGTTCCATGCATGGCCCATGTGCTCAACCTCGTGGTTCAGCGGTTTCTAAAGTCATACCCAGAGCTGTCTGATCTGCTGGTAAAAGTTCGCTGCCTGTCTGCACATTTTCGAAAGTCACCTACTGCTTCAGCCGGCCTTGCCGGCTTTCAGCGTCGTTTGCATCTTCCGGCTCACAGACTGGTGTGTGATGTCCCCACGCGTTGGAATTCAACTCTGCACATGTTGATCAGGATATGTGAGCAGAAGAGGGCAGTTGTTGAGTACCTGCATCACCTAAGCCGTCGGGAAATGGGTCAAACTCCACACATAACACCTGAGGAGTGGAGATGGATGTCCGACCTATGTACCATCCTCCAAAACTTTGAGGACTCCACCAAGATGGTGAGCGGCGATGACGCCATTATTAGCGTCACCATACCGCTTCTCTGCCTTCTAAAACGGTCTCTGCTCAAAACCAAACATGATGCATTGCAGGCGGAACACGATGAGTTGGAGCAAGAAACAGTAGTGGGTGTGGGTGATAACACACAGCCCAGCCTCGTCTCATCACAACGTGCAGTGGAGGACTATGACGAGGAGGAGGATGAAGACATGGAGCAACTCTCCGGCCAAATTGAGGATATGACATGCATACCAGTCATATGCTCAGTTCAGCGTGGCTGGCCAGAGGACAGGGTAGATGATGAGGAGGAGGAGGAGGAGGAGGAGAAGGAGGAGGACAGCATGTTCAGTCATCGTGTTGGTCTGGATACTGAAGTGATGGCTGTTAAGAGTCTGGCGCACATGGATGACTTTATGGTAAGCTGCCTGTCTCGTGACCCTCGCGTTAAGAACATCTTGGCCGACAATCATTACTGGTTGGTAACACTGTTAGACCCACGCTACAAGGAGAACTTTATGTCTCTTATTCCCGAGGCGGAGAGGTCAGCCAAAATGCAGCAGTTCCGGAAGGCCATAGTCACGGAAGTAGGCAAAGCATTCCCTTCACAAAACGCTAGCGTCATAATTGTAACACTATTAGTTAAAAGAAAGGGATAAAATGTAAAAAAAAACAAAATAAGGCATGACTTTTTTTTAACATCAAATTTTTTTTTTTTAGATTTAACCAAAGAATGTGCACATTTGTTATAATAAACAAGTGAAAAATGTTGAAAATCAGTCATCCAAAGGTGTGTGAAAAAAATATATATATATGGTACCAATAAAAATGTCACTTTGTCCTGCAAAGAATGCAGCCCCCCAAATTATTTTTTTCCTCTGTGCGGCCCATACACCCAGCCGAGTTTGAGACCCCCTGCCTTACACTATATAGATATCATGTTCATTCCCCATCTATCTTGCTCAGGAGAGCATCTCCCTCCCCCGGCACCAAGAGCAGCTCATATTGAATTGTTACATTGACTAGTAACACTGCACACAGAAATGCACCTTAATATTCCACTGTTAACCCTTTCCTCCCAGCAGTAACACACAACTCCTCACCTTGATATCATGGTGATTTATGGTCAGAATGACTTCAATGCGATCAGTGATTTCTATTCTAGCTCTGCTCACATAGATTTTATATCCACACTCAACTATAGGCCGTTCTTCATATTTTGGGGGCTTTTAGTCAGATATACTAGTTTGTGCCTGTATAGTATTGGTGTAGATGGGAGTGTAGGGCATGGGTTACATGGCACTGTGGTGGGATACTGATGGGAGGTATTGGTGCTGTGTTTGATGCTTCTACTGGGTATTTTCCTACAAATACTGGAACAGCTCACTGCTTAGAATGATCCTTCCCAGCTCTATAATATATTATATATACCCCACAATGCAGGCTCACACACACATTTGTCTCAAGTGTGTTGTAGGGACACAGATACAGTCTTGGTCATGTGACTAAAGGCTACTTTACACACTGCGATATCGGTCCCGATATCGCTAGTGTGGGTACCCGCCCCATCTGTTGCGCGACACGGGCAAATCGCTGCCCATGCCGCACAACACCGACCAGACCCGTCACACATACTTACCTGACCGGCGACGTCGCTGTGACCGGCGAACCGCCTCCTTTCTAAGGGGGCGGTCCGTGCGGCGTCACAGCGACGTCACTGAGCGACCGCCCAATAGCAGCGGAGGGGCGGAGATGAGTGGCCGGAACATCCCGCCCACCTCCTTCCTTCCTCATAGCGGCTGGGAGGCAGGTAAGGAGAGGTTCCTCGTTTCTGCGGTGTCACACGGAGTGATGTGTGCTGCCGCAGGAGCGACGAACTACATCGTTACTGCTGCAGTAACGATAATCGAGAATGGAGACCCATGTCACCGATGAGCGATTTTGCACGTTTTTGCAACGATGCAAAATCGCTCATCGGTGTCACACGCAGCAACATCGCTAATGCGGCCGGATGTGCGTCACAAATTCCGTGACCCCAACGACTCCGCATTAGCGATGTCGCAGCGTGTAAAGCCCCCTTTAGTGGGAGTGGTGTACAGGGTCTTAGCAGTAAAGAGTATTCCATATTTCTGCCAGATACCCACAGAGATATTGAAATCTGAAAAAAGAGACTTCTGCTCATTGAAGGTAAGAACTGCTCACATAGCGTTCAACTCCACAGCAAACGAGTGCTCTAGCACTGGCATCTCAGCAGGGATATTCCCCTACTACACATGTGTGTCTGGGTCGCTGTGACAGTTTACAGGACATAACTCAAGGCACCTAGATAGAAGGCAGAGGTACTGGGATTGGTTGGTTTTTGGTGACGGAGGTGCAGGGGCTGGCGCCCATGTGCAGTGCTGGCTAAGGTATATTGATGATATTTTGATTTTTTGGCAGGGCACTGTGGAGCAGCTTGAGACATTTATGGAGGAACTTAATAACAACACCTTTAACATCAGATTGACACATAAGCATAGCAGCAGTTGCGTTGACTTCCTGGATATTAAAATTTCATTCGGTTCTGAGCGAATTGTTCAGACCGACGTCCATAGGAAGGAAACATCAGTCAACGCACTGCTGCATGCTTCTTCTGCTCATACCCCCTCCACCATCCGGGCCGTACCGACTGGCCAGTTCCTCAGGATGAAGCAAATTTGTTCGTCAGACACTGCTTTTGAACAACAGTCTGCCGACCTCCAGCGCCATAGGGGTGGCAAAGGCGGTCTTCCCCCGGTCTGCCTCAGCAACGGACACTAGCCAATAGTGACTAGTGAGATCAAGGGTAGAAAAATAATTTGCAGTTCTCAATGCAGCTAGCGATTCCTCAATACGGGGGAGTGATGCCGTCCTTCTTCTTTAACAGGACCAACGGAGCTGCCCAAAGGCTACAACTGTCACGGATAACCCCAGCCGCCTTCATGTTGCTCAACATGTCCTTGGTACACTGGTAATGTGAAGGTGGTATTGGCTTATAGCTCTCTTTGATGGGTGGGTGTGCACCTGTGGGGATGTAGTGTTGGACCCCTTTTATTCCCCCAAAATCTAGCGGATGTTTGCTGAAGACTTGCTCGCTCGTATTCTTGCACTACCCTGTGGACCCGCTTCTTGTGATGTGAAGGTGTGGAGTCAGTGCCTACGTGTAATTCCTTACACCACTCCTCTGGCTGACTTGGTGAGCAGTCACTGACTGGGTGGGGTGCAGTAATAGTGGATGCTGCTACTTGGATAGCATGTGTATCTACTGTGAACAGCTTATCAATGGTGGCAAGTCGGGGCAGCTTAACCTCCTGCTCTCCGCAGTTTAACACTCTCACGGGCACTCTTCCCTTCCGCACTAATGAATAAAACTATGATGTAAATATCATATAGATACCCCACAATTGTAAATAAAGGTAGGTTATGGGAAAAGGGGGAACAGGGAAAGAGGAAAATAGTGTAATAAAGTATACCTTCTGGGGGTGAGAGGAAATGGCAGCACAGCCAGTGGAGGTGAAGCAAAAGGAAGCCTGCAACTAAAGAGTTGAGAGCGTTATCACATGGTGACTGAGCCTGATTGTAAAGGGAGCATAGAGTGGAGCATACTCTGGGCACGTTAGAACCCAAGTTCTTAAACCATGAATATGGACCCCTTTTATTCTCCCAAAGTCTAGCGGATGTTTGCTGAAGACTTGCTCGTATTCTTGCACTACCCTGTGGACCCGCTTCTTGTGATGTGAAGGTGTGGAGTCAGTGCCTACGTGTAATTCCTTACACCACTCCTCTGGTTGACTTGGTGAGCTGTCACTGAATGGGTGTGGTGAAGTAACGGTGGATGCTGTGGCTTGGATATCATATTAAATATAGGGACCCCCATACAGTAGTATGAGAAATTTTTTTGTATTCAATGATCGGTATTACCTTCAGGGGCGCGGCACGTGGACGTGCGTTCCATTAGCCTCACTGCATTCCACTCCCATACAGGAAGTGGGCGCAGCTATTACTACGGTCGCACATAAAAGAACCCACAGCCACCACTGCACACAGCTGACTCCACCACTGGAAACCCACTTCTACACCAACGCAGGTAAGACAGGATCGGCACCTCTATGCTCCCGTTACAATCAGGCTCAGTCACCATGTGATAATGCTCTCAACAATTTAGTTGCAGGCTTCCCCTTGCTTCACCTCCACTGGCTGTGCTGCCATTTCCTCTCCCCCCTGGAAGGTATACTTTATTACACTATTTTCCTGTTTCCCTCTTCTCCCTTTTCCCATAACCTACCTTTATCTGCATTTGTGGGGTATCTATATACTATTTATATCACAGTTTTATTCATTAATACGGAAGGGAAGAGTGCGCGTGAGAGTGTTGAACTGCGGAGAGCAAGAGGTTAAGCTGCCCCGATTTGCCACCATTGATAAGCTGTTCACAGTAGATACACATGCTATCCAAGCAGCAGCAGCATCCACCATTACTGCACCCCACCCAGTCAGTGACAGCTCACCAAGTCAGCCAGAGGAGTGGTGTCAGGAATTACACGTAGGCACTGACTACACACCTTCACATCACAAGAAGGGGGTGCAAGTGTGACGCCCTGGACTAGCCAGTTGGTCACAGACATAACACACACACACACCCCCTTTCCCGGATAGTTACACTAGTCAGACACAAAACCGTTGTTGCCTCCCTCCAGGGGCTGATGTCCACACCAGGTGGGGCGGAGCCAGGCGGTTGGCCCCACCCACCAAGGAGTTCACAGGCCTGGAGGTGGGAAAACCAGTTAGTTAGTTGAAGTTCAGTTAAGAGTTGAACCGTGGAGGTAGTGAGTTCAGTGAAGAGCCCAGTTTTGGGTAGGAGTGCAAAACTGCTAGTGTCTGGGTCAGATCCCAGGCACTATGGGGAGATAAGGTATGCACACCAGTGACTATGTAAGGGGAATACATGAAATAGCAGAAACTGCTGTGTGAATACTGACTTGAAAAATCCAATAGCATTAATTCACATAATCCTAGTGACTGCGCACACAACATGGCCAAACGAAAACAAAAGACAGTACCTGGCCATTCAATCAAATGGAAACTCATAGGCAACACAGTCCATTAGACTAGGCAATTACATGCAGCCAAACAAAGTTCATGGGCCTTGCCTCAGAGTCGAACCCACAACCTCTTGGAGAACAAGCAAAGAGCCTACCACTAAACCAACTCAGTGAAGTTGGAAACCGACTCTACATTAATTAACATAATCCTAGTGACTGCGCACACAACATGGCCAAACAAAAGCAAAAGACAGTACCTGGCCTATCAATCCAATGGAAACTCATAGGTAACACAGTACATTGGACTAGGCAATTACATGCAGCCATACAAAGCCCATGGGTCTTGCCCCAGAGTCGAACCCACAACCACTCGTAGCCAGGGCAAAGAGCCTACCACTACACCAACACAGAGAAGTAGGTGAATGACTCTACATTAATTCACATAATCCTAGTGACTGCGCACACAACATGGCCAAACAAATGCAAAAGACATTATCTGGCCTATCAATCCAATGGAAACTCATAGGCAACACAGTCCATTACACTAGGCACTTACATGCAGCCATGTAAAGTTCATGGGCATTGCCTCAGAGTCAAACCCACAACCTCTTGGAGAACAAGCAAAGAGCCTACCACTAAACCAACTCAGAGAAGTCGGAAACCGACTCTACATTAATTAACATAATCCTAGTGACTGCGCACACAACCTGGCCAAACAAAAGCAAAAGACAGTACGTGGCCTATCAATCCAACGGAAACTCATAGGTAACACAGTACATTGGACTAGGCAATTACATGCAGCCATACAAAGCCCATGGGCCTTGCCCCAGAGTCAAACCCACAACCTCTCATAGCCAAGGCAAAGAGCCTACCAATACACCAACACAGAGAAGTGGAAAACCATTTCTACATTAATTCACATAATCCTAGTGACTGCGCACACAACATGGCCAAACAAAAGCAAAAGACAGTACCTGGCCTATCAATCCAATGGAAACTCATAGGCAACACAGTCCATTGGACTAGACAATTACATGGAGACATACAAAGTCCATGGGCCTTGCCTCAGAGTCAAAGCCACAACTTCTCGCAGCCAAGCAAAGAGCCTACCACTACACTAACACAGAGAAGTGGGAAACTGATTCTACATTAATTCACATAATCCTACCGACTGCGCACACAACATGGCCAAACAAAAGACAATACCTGGCCTATTCATTCAATGAAAACTCATAGGCAACACAGTCCATTGGACTAGGCAATTACATTCAACCATACAAAGTCCATGGGCTTTGCTTCAAAGTCAAACCCACAACTTCTTGTAACCCAAGGAAAGAGCCTACCACTACACCAACTCAGAGAAGAGAATGACTCTACATTAATTCACATAATCCTAGTGACTGCGCACACAACATGACCAAACGAAAACAAAAGACAGTCCCTGGCCTATCAATCCAATGGAAACTCATAGACAACATAGTCCATTGGACTACGCAATTACATGCAGCCATACAAAGTCAATGGGCCTTGCCTCAGAGTCATACCCACAATCTCTGGCAGAACAAGCAAAGAGCCTACAACTTCACCAACACAAAGAAGTAGGAAGCTGCGTCTACATTAATTCACATAATCCTAGTGACTGCGCACACAACATGGCCAAACAAAAGCAAAAGACAGTACCTGGCCTATCAATCCAATGGGAACTCATAGGCAACACAGTTAATTGAACTAGGCAATTACATGCAGCCATACAAACTCCATGGGCCTTGCCTCAGAGTCAAACCCACAACCTCTTGCAGCTAAGCAAAGAGCCTTCCACTACAGCAACACAGAGAACTGGGAAACTGATTCTACATTAATTCACATAATCCTACCGACTGCGCACACAACATAACCAAACAAAAGATAATACCTGGCCAATCAATCCAATGGAAACTCATAGGCAACACAGTACATTGGACTAGGCAATTACACGCAGCCATATAAAGTCCATGGGCTTTGCCTCAGAGTCAAACCCACAATTTCTCGCAGCCCCAGCAAAGAGCCTACCACTACACCAAGACAGAGATGTTGGAAACTGAGTTTACATTAGTTCACATAATCCTAGTGACTGCGCACACAACATGGCCAAACAAAAGCAAAAGACAGTACCTGGCCTATCAACCCAATGGGAACTCATAGGCAAAACAGTTATATGAAATAGGCAATTACATGCAGCCATACAAACTACAGGGGCCTTGCCTCAGAGTCGAACCCACAACCTCTTGCAGCTAAGCAACGAGACTACCACTACACCAACACAGAGAAGTAGGTGAATGACTCTACATTAATTCACATAATCCTAGTGACTGCGCACACAACATGGCCAAACGAAAACAAAAGACAGTAACTGGCCTATCAATCCAATAGAAACTCATAAGCAACACAGTCCATTGGACTAAGCAATTACATGCAGCCATTCAAAGTCCATGAGCCTTGCATTAGAGTCGAACCCACAACCTCTCGCAGCCCAAGCAAAGAGCCTACCACTACACCAACACAGAGAAGTGGGAAACTGACTCTACATTAATTCCCATAACCCTAGTGACTGCGCACACAACATGGTCAAACAAAAGCAAAAGGCAGTACCTGGCCTATCAATCCAATGGAAACTCATAGGCAACATAGTCCATTGGACTAGGCAATTACATGCAGCCATACAAAGTCCATGGGCCTTGCCTCAGAGTCAAACCCACAACCTCTGGCAGAACAAGCAAAGAGCCTACAACTACAAAAACACAAAGAAGTAGGAAGCTGCGTCTACATTAATTCACATAATCCTAGTGACTGCGCACACAACATGGCCAAACAAAAGCAGAAGACATTACCTAGCCTATGAAAACTCATAGGCAACACAGTCAATTGAACTAGGCGATTACATGCAGCCATACAAACTCCATGGGCCTTGCCTCAGAGTCGAACCCACAACCTCTCGCAGCCCAAGCAAAGAGCCTACCACTACACCAACACAGAGAAGTTGGAATCTGAGTTTACATTAGTTCACATAATCCTAGTGACTGCGCACACAACATGGCCAAACAAAAGCAAAAGACAGTACCTGGCCTATCAATCCGATGGGAACTCATAGGCAACACAGTCAATTGAACTAGGCGATTACATGCAGCCATACAAACTCCATGGGCCTTGCCTCAGAGTTGAACCCACAACCTCTCGCAGCTTAAGCAAAGAGACTACCACTACACCAACACAGAGAATTAGGTGAATGACTCTACATTAATTCACATAATCCTAGTGACTGCGCACACAACATGGCCAAACAAAAGCAAAAGACATTACCTGGCCTATCAATCCAATGTAAACTCATAGGTAACACAGTACATTGGACTAGGCAATTGCATGCAGCCATACAAAGCCCATGGGCCTTGCCCCAGAGTCAAACCGGCAACCTCTCGTAGCCCAAGCAAAGAGCCTACCAATACACCAACGCAGAGAAGTGGAAAACAGATTCTACATTAATTCACATAATCCTAGTGACTGCGCACACAACATGGCCAAACAAAAGCAAAAGACGGTACCTGGCCTATCAATCCAATGGAAACTCATAGGCAACGCAATCAATTGGACTAGGCAATTACATGCAGCCATACAAAGTCCATGGGCCTTGTCTCAGAGTCAAACCCACAACCTCTCTCAGCCCAAGCAAAGAGCCTACCACTACACCAAAACAGAGAAGAGCGAAACTGACTCAACATAAATTCACATAATCCTAGTGACTGCGCACACAACATGGCCAAACAAAAGCAAAAGACAGTCCCTGGCCTATCAATCCAATGGAAACTCATAGACAACATAGTCCATTGGACTAGGCAATTACATGCAGCCATACAAAGTCCATGGGCCTTGCCTCAGAGTCAAACCCACAATTTCTCGCAGCCCAAGGAAAGAGCCTACCACTACACCAACACAGAGAAGTTGGTAACAGAGTTTACATTAGTTCACATAATCCTAGTGACTGTGCACACAACATGGCCAAACAAATGCAAAAGACATTATCTGGCCTATCAATCCAATGGAAACTCATAGGCAACACAGTCCATTAGACTAGGCAAATACATGCAGCCATACAAAGTTCATGGGCCTTGCCTCAGAGTCGAACCCACAACCTCTTGGAGAACAAGCAAAGAGCCTACCACTAAACCAACACAGAGAAGTAGGTGAATGATTCTACATTAATTCACATAATCCTAGTGACTGCGCACACAACATGGCCAAACAAAAGCAAAAGACAGTATCTGGCCTATCAATCCAATTGAAGCTCATAAGCAACATAGTCCATTGGACTAGGCAATAACATGCAGCCATACAATGTCCATGGGCCTTGCCTCAAAGTTGAACTCACAACCTCTCGCAGCTCAAGCAAAGAGCCTACTACTACACCAACACAGAGAAATGTGAACCTGACTCTACATTAATTCACATAAACCTAGTGACTGCGCACACAACATGGCCAAACGAAAGCAAAAGTCAATACCTGGCCTATCAATCCAATGGAAACTCATAGGCAACACAGTCCATTATACTAGGCAATTACATGCAGCCATAAAAAGTCCAAGGGCCTTGCCTCAGAGTCAAATCCACAACCTCTCGTAGCTCAAGCAAAGAGCCTACCACTACACCAACACAGAGAAATGTGAAGCTGACTCTATATTAATTCACATAATCCTAGTGACTGCGCACACAACATGGCCAAACGAAAGCAAAAGTCAATTCCTGGCCTATCAATCCAATGGAAACTCATAGGCAACACAGTCCTTTGGACTAGGCAATTACATGCAGCCATACAAAGTCCATGAGCATTGCATTTGAGTCGAACTCATAAACTCTCCCAGCCCAAGCAAAGAGCCTACCACTACACCAACACAGAGAAGTGGGAAACTGACTCAACATTAATTCACATAATCCTAGTGACTGCGCACAAAACATGGCCAAACAAAAGCAAAAGAAGGCACCTGGCCTATCAATCCAATGGAATCTCATAGGTAACACAGTCCATTGGACTATGCAATTACATGCAGCCATAAAAAGTCCATGGGCCTTGCCTCAGAGTCGAACTCACAACCTCTCGCAGCCCAAGAAAAAAGCCTACCACTACAGCAACACGGAGAAGTGTGAAACCGACTCTACATTAACTCACATAATCCTAGTGACTGCGCACACAACATGGCCAAACAAAAGCAAAAGACAGTACCTGGCCTATCAATCCAATGGAAACTCAGAGGCAACCCCATCCATTGGACTAGGCAATTACATGCAGCCATACAGAGTCCTTGGGCCTTGCCTCAGAGTCTATCCCACAACCTCTGGCAGAACAAGCAAAGAGCCTACAACCACACCAACACAAAGAAGTAGGAAGCTGCATCTACATTAATTCACATAATCCTAGTGACTGCGCACACAACATGGCCAAACAGAAGCAAAAGACATTACCTGGCCTACCAAGCCAATGGAAACTCATAGGCAACACAGTCCATTGAACTAGGCAATTACATGCAGCCATACAAAGTCCATGGGCCTTGCCTCAGAGTCAAACCCACAACTTCTCGCAGCCAAGCAAAGCGCCTTCCACTACACCAACACAGAGAAGTGGGAAACTGATTCTACATTAATTCACATAATCCTACCGACTTCGCACACAACATAACCAAACAAAAGACAATACCTGGCCTATCAGTCCAATGAAAACTCATAGGCAACACAGTCCATTGGACTAGGCAATTACATGCAGCCATACAAAGTCTATGGGCTTTGCCTCAGAGTCAAACCCACATTTTCTCGCAGCCCAAGAAAAGAGCCTACCACTACACCAACACAGAGAAGTTGAAAACTGAGTTTACATTAGTTCACATAATCCTAGTGACTGCGCACACAACATGGCCAAACAAAAGCAAAAGGTAGTACCTGGCCTATCAATCCAATAGGAACTCATAGGTAACACAGTCAACTGAAATAGGCAATTACATGCATCCATACAAACTCCATGGGCCTTGCCTCAAAGTCGAACCAACAACCTTTCGCAGCTTAAGCAAAAAGACTACCACTACACCAACACAGAGAAGTAGGTAAAGGACTCTACATTAATTCACATAATCCTAGAGACTGCGCACACAACATGGCCAAACAAATGCAAAAGACATTATCTGGCCTATCAATCCAATGAAATCATAGGCAACATAGTCCATTAGACTAAGCAAATATATGCAGCCATACAAAGTTAATGGGCCTTGCCTCAGAGTCGAACCCACAACCTCTTGGAGAACAAGCAAAGAGCCTACCACTAAACCAACACAGAGAAGTTGGAAACAAACTCTACATTAATTCACAGAATCCTAGTGACTGCGCACACAACATGGCAAAACAAAAGCAAAAGACAGCACCTGGCCTATCAATCCAATGGAAACTCAAAGCTAACACAGTACATTGGACTAGGCAATTACATGCAGCCATACAAAGCCCATTGGCCTTGCCCCAGAGTCGAACCCACACCCTCTCGTAGCCCAAGGAAAGAGCCTACTAATACACCAACACAGAGAAGTGGAAAACCAATTCTTCATTAATTCACATAATCCTAGTGACTGCGCACATAACATGGCCAAACAAAAGCAAAAGACAGTACCTGGCCTATCAAACCAATGGAAACTCATAGGCAACACAGTCCATTGGACTAGACAATTACATGGAGACATACAAAGTCCATGGGCCTTGCATTAGAGTCGAACCCACAACCTCTCGCAGCCCAAGCAAAGAGCCTACCACTACACCAACACAGAAAAGTGGGAAACTGATTCTACATTAATTCAAATAATCCTACCGACTGCGCACACAACATGGCCAAACAAAAGACAATACCTGGCCTATCAATTCAAAGGAAACTCTTAGGCAACACAGTCCATTGGACTTGGCTATTACATGCAGCCATACAAAGTCCATGGGCTTTGCCTCAGAGTCAAACCCACAATTTCTCGCAGCCCAAGGAAATAGCCTACGATTACACCAACACAGAGAAGTTGGAAACTGAGTTTACATTAGTTCACATAATCCTAGTGACTGCGCACACAACATGGCCAAACAAAAGACAATACCTGGCCTATCAATTCAATGGAAACTCATAGGCAACACAGTCAATTGAACTAGGCAATTACATGCTGCCATACAAACTCCATGGGCTTTGCCTCAGAGTCGAACCCACAACCTCTCGCAGTTTAAGCAAAGAGACTACCACTACACCAACACAGAGAAGTAGGTGAATGACTCTACATTAATTCACATAATCCTAGTGACTGCGCACATAACATGGCCAAACAAAAGCAAAAGACAGTACCTGGCCTATCAATCAAATTGAAACTCATAAGCAACAAAGAGACTACAACTACACCAACACAGAGAAGTAGGTGAATGACTCTACATTAATTCACATAATCCTAGTGACTGCGAACACAACATGGCCAAACAAAAGCAAAAGACAGTACCTGGCCTATCAATCCAATTGAAACTCATAGGCAACATAGTCCATTGGACTAGGCAATAATATGCAGCCATACAAAGTCCATGGGCCATGCCTCAAAGTCTAACTCACAACCTCTCGCAGCTCAAGCAAAGAGCCTACCACTACACCAACACAGAGAAATGTGAACCTGACTCTACATTAATTCACATAATCCTAGTAATGTACTGTGTTACCTATGAGTTTACATTGGATTGATAGGCCAGGTAATGTCTTTTGCTTTTGTTTGGCCATGTTGTGTGCGCAGTCACTAGGATTATGTGAATTAATGTAGAGTCGGTTTCCAACTTCTCTGTGTTGGTTTAGTGGTAGGCTCTTTGCTTGTTCTCCAGGAGGATGTGGGTTCGACTTTGAGGCAAGGCCCATGAACTTTATATGGCTGCATGTATTTGCCTAGTCTAATGGACTGTGTTGCCTATGAGTTTCCATTGGATTGATAGGCCAGGTATTGTCGTTTGTTTGGCCATGTTGTGTGCGCAGTCGGTAGGATTATGTGAATTAATGTAGAATCAGTTTCCCACTTCTCTGTGTTGGTGTAGTGGTAGGCTCTTTGCTTGGCTGCGAGAGGTTGTGGGTTTGACTCTGAGGAAAGGCCCATGGACTTTGTATGTCTCCATGTAATTGTCTAGTCCAATGGACTGTGTTGCCTATGATTTTCCATTGGATTGATAGGCCAGGTACTGTCTTTTGCTTTTGTTTGGCCATGTTGTGTGCGCAGTCACTAGGATTATGTGAATTAATGTAAACGCAGTTACCAACTTCTCTGTGTTGGTGTAGTGGTAGGCTCTTTGCTTGGGCTGCGAGAAGTTGTGGGTTTGACTTTTAGGCAAAGCCCATGGACTTTGTATGTCTCCATGTAATTGCCTAGTCCAATGGACTGTGTTGCCTATGAGTTTCCATTGAATTGATAGGCCAGGTATTGTCTTTTGTTTGGCCGTGTTGTGTGCGCAGTCGGTAGGATTATGTGAATTAATGTAGAATCAGTTTCCCACTTCTCTGTGTTAGTGTAGTGGTAGGCTCTTTGCTTGGCTGCGAGAAGTTGTGGGTTTGACTCTGAGGCAAGGCCCATGGACTTTGTATGTCTCCATGTAATTGTCTAGTCCAATGGACTGTGTTGCCTATGAGTTTCCATTGGATTGATAGGCCAGGTACTGTCTTTTGCTTTTGTTTGGCCATGTTGTGTGCGCAGTCACTAGGATTATGTGAATTAATGTAGAAATGGTTTTCCACTTCTCTGTGTTGGTGTATTGGTAGGCTCTTTGCCTTGGCTATGAGAGGTTGTGGGTTTGACTCTGGGGCAAGGCCCATGGGCTTTGTATGGCTGCATGTAATTGCCTAGTCCAATGTACTGTGTTACCTATGAGTTTCCGTTGGATTGATAGGCCACGTACTGTCTTTTGCTTTTGTTTGGCCATGTTGTGTGCGCAGTCACTAGGATTATGTTAATTAATGTAGAGTCGGTTTCCAACTTCTCTGAGTTGGTTTAGTGGTAGGCTCTTTGCTTGTTCTCCAAGAGGTTGTGGGTTCGACTCTGAGGCAATGCCCATGAACTTTACATGGCTGCATGTAAGTGCCTAGTCTAATGGACTGTGTTGCCTATGAGTTTCCATTGGATTGATAGGCCAGATAATGTCTTTTGCATTTGTTTGGCCATGTTGTGTGCGCAGTCACTAGGATTATGTGAATTAATGTAGAGTCATTCACCTACTTCTCTGTGTTGGTGTAGTGGTAGGCTCTTTGCCCTGGCTACGAGAGGTTGTGGGTTCGACTCTGGGGCAAGACCCATGGGCTTTGTATGGCTGCATGTAATTGCCTAGTCCAATGTACTGTGTTACCTATGAGTTTCCATTGGATAGATAGGCCAGGTACTGTCTTTTGCTTTTGTTTGGCCATGTTGTGTGCGCAGTCACTAGGATTATGTTAATTAATGTAGAGTCGGTTTCCAACTTCACTGAGTTGGTTTAGTGGTAGGCTCTTTGCTTGTTCTCCAAGAGGTTGTGGGTTCGACTCTGAGGCAAGGCCCATGAACTTTGTTTGGCTGCATGTAATTGCCTAGTCTAATGGACTGTGTTGCCTATGAGTTTCCATTTGATTGAATGGCCAGGTACTGTCTTCTGTTTTCGTTTGGCCATGTTGTGTGCGCAGTCACTAGGATTATGTGAATTAATGCTATTGGATTTTTCAAGTCAGTATTCACACAGCAGTTTCTGCTATTTCATGTATTCCCCTTACATAGTCACTGGTGTGCATACCTTATCTCCCCATAGTGATGTTTTTTTAGGTTTTTGCACCCAGTTCGGACTTAGAATGGTGTTCCAAACGTTATTCCTATTTGTTAGTATTTTTTCGTTTGTGAACCCTCCCCAACCACACCTATTGCCAATCCATATCATACGCATAAATAGCCTGGGTCTCAGCTTCCCATACACGGTAGGTTTTTTAACTGCATGAGAGGACACACACAAGCTAGGGACCCCAACGTAGAGAAATACTTTGGCGTAGTGTTGGGGCTCTATTGCATTGATCAATTCAGTAGCTAAATTTCTCTTGATTCATATGTTCATGGCAGTAATGCAGATTCCATTTTTCACATATTCACTCTTGCATATAGCTATTGAATTTTTCAAGTCAGTATTCACACAGCAGTTTCTGCTATTTCATGTATTCCCCTTACATAGTCACTGGTGTGCATACCTTATCTCCCCATAGTGCCTGGGATCTGACCCAGACACTAGCAGTTTTGCACTCCTACCCAAAACTGGGCTCTTCACTGAACTCACTACCTCCACGGTTCAACTCTTAACTGAACTTCAACTAACTAACTGGTTTTCCCACCTCCAGGCCTGTGAACTCCTTGGTGGGTGGGGCCAACCGCCTGGCTCCGCCCCACCTGGTGTGGACATCAGCCCCTGGAGGGAGGCAACAACGGTTTTGTGTCTGACTAGTGTAACTATCCGGGAAAGGGGGTGTGTGTGTGTGTTATGTCTGTGACCAACTGGCTAGTCCAGGGCGTCACACTTGCACCCCCTTCTTGTGATGTGAAGGTGTGTAGTCAGTGCCTACGTGTAATTCCTGACACCACTCCTCTGGCTGACTTGGTGAGCTGTCACTGACTGGGTGGGGTGCAGTAATGGTGGATGCTGCTGCTGCTTGGATAGCATGTGTATCTACTGTGAACAGCTTATCAATGGTGGCAAATCGGGGCAGCTTAACCTCTTGCTCTCCGCAGTTCAACACTCTCACGCGCACTCTTCCCTTCCGTATTAATGAATAAAACTGTGATATAAATAGTATATAGATACCCCACAAATGCAGATAAAGGTAGGTTATGGGAAAAGGGAGAAGAGGGAAACAGGAAAATAGTGTAATAAAGTATACCTTCCAGGGGGGAGAGGAAATGGCAGCACAGCCAGTGGAGGTGAAGCAAGGGGAAGCCTGCAACTAAATTGTTGAGAGCATTATCACATGGTGACTGAGCCTGATTGTAACGGGAGCATAGAGGTGCCGATCCTGTCTTACCTGCGTTGGTGTAGAAGTGGGTTTCCAGTGGTGGAGTCAGCTGTGTGCAGTGGTGGCTGTGGGTTCTTTTATGTGCGACCGTAGTAATAGCTGCGCCCACTTCCTGTATGGGAGTGGAATGCAGTGAGGCTAATGGAACGCACGTCCACGTGCCGCGCCCCTGAAGGTAATACCGATCATTGAATACAAAAAAATTTCTCATACTACTGTATGGGGGTCCCTATATTTAATATGATATCCAAGCCACAGCATCCACCGTTACTTCACCACACCCATTCAGTGACAGCTCACCAAGTCAACCAGAGGAGTGGTGTAAGGAATTACACGTAGGCACTGACTCCACACCTTCACATCACAAGAAGCGGGTCCACAGGGTAGTGCAAGAATACGAGCAAGTCTTCAGCAAACATCCGCTAGACTTTGGGAGAATAAAAGGGGTCCATATTCATGGTTTAAGAACTTGGGTTCTAACGTGCCCAGAGTATGCTCCACTCTATGCTCCCTTTACAATCAGGCTCAGTCACCATGTGATAACGCTCTCAACTCTTTAGTTGCAGGCTTCCTTTTGCTTCACCTCCACTGGCTGTGCTGCCGTTTCCTCTCACCCCCAGAAGGTATACTTTATTACACTATTTTCCTCTTTCCCTGTTCCCCCTTTTCCCATAACCTACCTTTATTTACAATTGTGGGGTATCTATATGATATTTACATCATAGTTTTATTCATTAGTGCGGAAGGGAAGAGTGCCCGTGAGAGTGTTAAACTGCGGAGAGCAGGAGGTTAAGCTGCCCCGACTTGCCACCATTGATAAGCTGTTCACAGTAGATACCCATGCTATCCAAGTAGCAGCATCCACTATTACTGCACCCCACCCAGTCAGTGACTGCTCACCAAGTCAGCCAGAGGAGTGGTGTAAGGAATTACACGTAGGCACTGACTCCACACCTTCACATCACAAGAAGCGGGTCCACAGGGTAGTGCAAGAATACGAGCGAGCAAGTCTTCAGCAAACATCCGCTAGATTTTGGGGGAATAAAAGGGGTCCAACACTACATCCCCACAGGTGCACACCCACCCATCAAAGAGAGCTATAAGCCAATACCACCTTCACATTACCAGTGTACCAAGGACATGTTGAGCAACATGAAGGCGGCTGGGGTTATCCGTGACAGTTGTAGCCTTTGGGCAGCTCCGTTGGTCCTGTTAAAGAAGAAGGACGGCACCACTCCCCCGTATTGAGGAATCGCTAGCTGCATTGAGAACTGCAAATTATTTTTCTACCCTTGATCTCACTAGTCACTATTGGCTAGTGTCCGTTGCTGAGGCAGACCGGGGGAAGACCGCCTTTGCCACCCCTATGGCGCTGGAGGTCGGCAGACTGTTGTTCAAAAGCAGTGTCTGACGAACAAATTTGCTTCATCCTGAGGAACTGGCCAGTCGGTACGGCCCGGATGGTGGAGGGGGTATGAGCAGAAGAAGCATGCAGCAGTGCGTTGACTGATGTTTCCTTCCTATGGACGTCGGTCTGAACAATTCGCTCAGAACCGAATGAAATTTTAATATCCAGGAAGTCAACGCAACTGCTGCTATGCTTATGTGTCAATCTGATGTTAAAGGTGTTGTTATTAAGTTCCTCCATAAATGTCTCGAGCTGCTCCACAGTGCCCTGCCAAAAAATCAAAATATCATCAATATACCTTAGCCAGCACTGCACATGGGCGCCAGCCCCTGCACCTCCGTCACCAAAAACCAACCAATCCCAGTACCTCTGCCTTCTATCTAGGTGCCTTGAGTTATGTCCTGTAAACTGTCACAGCGACCCAGACACACATGTGTAGTAGGGGAATATCCCTGCTGAGATGCCAGTGCTAGAGCACTCGTTTGCTGTGGAGTTGAACGCTATGTGAGCAGTTCTTACCTTCAATGAGCAGAAGTCTCTTTTTTCAGATTTCAATATCTCTGTGGGTATCTGGCAGAAATATGGAATACTCTTTACTGCTAAGACCCTGTACACCACTCCCACTAAAGGGGGCTTTACACGCTGCGACATCGCTAATGCGGAGTCGTTGGGGTCACGGAATTTGTGACGCACATCCGGCCGCATTAGCGATGTTGCTGCGTGTGACACCGATGAGCGATTTTGCATCGTTGCAAAAACGTGCAAAATCGCTCATCGGTGACATGGGTCTCCATTCTCGATTATCGTTACTGCAGCAGTAACGATGTAGTTCGTCGCTCCTGCGGCAGCACACATCACTCCGTGTGACACCGCAGAAACGAGGAACCTCTCCTTACCTGCCTCCCAGCCGCTATGAGGAAGGAAGGAGGTGGGCGGGATGTTCCGGCCACTCATCTCCGCCCCTCCGCTGCTATTGGGCGGTCGCTCAGTGACGTCGCTGTGACGCCGCACGGACCGCCCCCTTAGAAAGGAGGCGGTTCGCCGGTCACAGCGACGTCGCCGGTCAGGTAAGTATGTGTGACGGGTCTGGTCGGTGTTGTGCGGCATGGGCAGCGATTTGCCCGTGTCGCGCAACAGATGGGGCGGGTACCCACACTAGCGATATCGGGACCGATATCGCAGTGTGTAAAGTAGCCTTTAGTCACATGACCAAGACTGTATCTGTGTCCCTACAACACACTTGAGACAAATGTGTGTGTGAGCCTGCATTGTGGGGTATATATAATATATTATAGAGCTGGGAAGGATCATTCTAAGCAGTGAGCTGTTCCAGTATTTGTAGGAAAATACCCAGTAGAAGCATCAAACACAGCACCAATACCTCCCATCAGTATCCCACCACAGTGCCATGTAACCCATGCCCTACACTCCCATCTACACCAATACTATACAGGCACAAACTAGTATATCTGACTAAAAGCCCCCAAAATATGAAGAACGACCTATAGTTGAGTGTGGATATAAAATCTATGTGAGCAGAGCTAGAATAGAAATCACTGATCGCATTGAAGTCATTCTGACCATAAATCACCATGATATCAAGGTGAGGAGTTGTGTGTTACTGCTGGGAGGAAAGGGTTAACAGTGGAATATTAAGGTGCATTTCTGTGTGCAGTGTTACTAGTCAATGTAACAATTCAATATGAGCTGCTCTTGGTGCCGGGGGAGGGAGATGCTCTCCTGAGCAAGATAGATGGGGAATGAACATGATATCTATATAGTGTAAGGCAGGGGGTCTCAAACTCGGCTGGGTGTATGGGCCGCACAGAGGAAAAAAATAATTTGGGGGGCTGCATTCTTTGCAGGACAAAGTGACATTTTTATTGGTACCATATATATATATTTTTTTCAGACACCTTTGGATGACTGATTTTCAACATTTTTCACTTGTTTATTATAACAAATGTGCACATTCTTTGGTTAAATCTAAAAAAAAAAAATTTGATGTTAAAAAAAAGTCATGCCTTATTTTGTTTTTTTTTACATTTTATCCCTTTCTTTTAACTAATAGTGTTACAATTATGACGCTAGCGTTTTGTGAAGGGAATGCTTTGCCTACTTCCGTGACTATGGCCTTCCGGAACTGCTGCATTTTGGCTGACCTCTCCGCCTCGGGAATAAGAGACATAAAGTTCTCCTTGTAGCGTGGGTCTAACAGTGTTACCAACCAGTAATGATTGTCGGCCAAGATGTTCTTAACGCGAGGGTCACGAGACAGGCAGCTTACCATAAAGTCATCCATGTGCGCCAGACTCTTAACAGCCATCACTTCAGTATCCAGACCAACACGATGACTGAACATGCTGTCCTCCTCCTTCTCCTCCTCCTCCTCCTCCTCCTCCTCCTCATCATCTACCCTGTCCTCTGGCCAGCCACGCTGAACTGAGCATATGACTGGTATGCATGTCATATCCTCAATTTGGCCGGAGAGTTGCTCCATGTCTTCATCCTCCTCCTCGTCATAGTCCTCCACTGCACGTTGTGATGAGACGAGGCTGGGCTGTGTGTTATCACCCACACCCACCACTGTTTCTTGCTCCAACTCATCGTGTTCCGCCTGCAATGCATCATGTTTGGTTTTGAGCAGAGACCGTTTTAGAAGGCAGAGAAGCGGTATGGTGACGCTAATAATGGCGTCATCGCCGCTCACCATCTTGGTGGAGTCCTCAAAGTTTTGGAGGATGGTACATAGGTCGGACATCCATCTCCACTCCTCAGGTGTTATGTGTGGAGTTTGACCCATTTCCCGACGGCTTAGGTGATGCAGGTACTCAACAACTGCCCTCTTCTGCTCACATATCCTGATCAACATGTGCAGAGTTGAATTCCAACGCGTGGGGACATCACACACCAGTCTGTGAGCCGGAAGATGCAAACGACGCTGAAAGCCGGCAAGGCCGGCTGAAGCAGTAGGTGACTTTCGAAAATGTGCAGACAGGCGGCGAACTTTTACCAGCAGATCAGACAGCTCTGGGTATGACTTTAGAAACCGCTGAACCACGAGGTTGAGCACATGGGCCATGCATGGAACATGTGTCAGCTGGCCTCGCCTCAAAGCCGCCACCAGGTTCCGGCCATTGTCACACACAACCTTTCCTGGCTTTAGGTTCAGAGGTGTGAGCCAGTGATCTGCATGCTGTTTTAGAGCTGTCCACACCTCTTCTGCATTGTGGGGTTTGTCACCTATGCAGATTAGCTGCAGCACAGTCTGTTGCCGCTTCGCCGAGGCAGTGCTGCAGTGCTTCCAGCTTGGGACTGGTGTGGAGGGTAAAGTGGATGAGGATGCGCAGGAGGAGGAGGAGGCTGAAGAGCATGACATTCCGGAGCTGTAGAGTGTGGGTGAAACCCTGACTGAGGTAGGGCCTGCAAACCTTGGTGTGGGAAGGACTTGTTCCGTTCCTCGCTCAAACTGGGTCCCAGCTGGGCTGGGCTGGGTCCCTACCCGGCTGGGTAGGGCGTTGTGGGGGGTTTGTCTATCTCCGTTTGAGGTGAGTTTGTTTAAGTTAGCCTTTTCTTTGGCGTTTTTTGGAGCCCTGCGGGTTGGGGAGTTGGTATCGCCCAGTAAGGCGTTCCCCGGGGGCTTGGATTGGGGTGACATTATGTCAGTGGAAAACGGAGTTGAATTTTGGATTAGGAAATCGAAAACTGATCAGAGAGGTGTGGGTAGACTAGTCCGTTTGGGGATGGTTGTGGCATCTGATATGTGCCCGTTCAAGTGTCTCGGGAATTTTCAACAGATCCGTCCGAAGGTGGATGGCCCCTTATTATGTCACGAGGATGGGTCCTTTTTATCGAGATACCAATTTGTGAGTGTTTTTAGGGCATGTTTGAAGTCGTTGAGGTTAGATCCGAAGTCTTTCGGATTGGGGCAGCGACGGAGGCCTCTATATGCGGCCTACCGGAGGAGACAGTTAAGCAGATTGGTAGGTGGAAGTCGCAGCGCTTTAAGTCGTATGTACGTCCCCAGGTGGTTGTTGGCAATTGAGGGGAAAAGGGGGGGGGTATTAGGGTAGCAATGGGGGGGGGGTGAGAGTGTGTGTTTTTTGTCAATTTGGTTTGGTGAGGCAATAAAATGGTGTCGTCTGTACATTTTGTATTGCAGAAGCACCCCCTCTTCCTTCCCTGGTCTGGATCCTTGGCCACTCTTATGTGTATTGGGGAGCCCGACGAGCGGACGCGAGATGGAACGGGAGACAGCTAGGTTTTGAGAAGGACCTGGCTCTCGTGCGATGGCTCGGTGTTCGGGGGTTAGGGTGGAACAGGGTGTTGCAGGAGGTGCATAGATACGCCCGGTTGGATAGACCAGACCTCCTGACATGTTAGTGTTGCATGCCGGGGGGAATGATTTGGGTGGGCGTCCTTTTCGAATCTTGATAAAGGACATCAAACATGATTTGTTACGGTTATGGGTGTCGTTTCCAGGTCTAACGATAGTCTGGTCGGAGATAGTAGCGAGAAAGAGTTGGCAGAAAGCGCGGTCAGTTTACAGGTTGAACAAGGCGCAGGCGAAGGTTAATAGGGCGATCTCGAAGTTTGTTAGTCGGAACGGGGGTATAGCAATACGGCATGTTGAGTTGGAAAGGACGGAAGAGGAATTTTGGTTGGCTGACGGGGTACACCTTAATGCGGTGGGAACTGACTTATGGGCTCTTGGCTTGCAGGGAGGTATTGAGAGGGCCCTTTGGTTGCGGGGGGTCTCAGGCACTTGAAGGGTTTCAAGGTGCCTTCGTTGTGGTGTTGTTTATTGGTGGGTCCTTGAAGTTGGTTTAAAATTGGTTCGGGGATTCATCCGGGTATGGATCCCCTCATTGGCAGAATTGATGGTCCCCTGGTGATTTTGGGGGGGAACCCCGACGGGGTATGTCGGGGCCCCTGGGGGTGTGGTTGGGGTTGACGGAGGATTAACCCTTACCATTTGGTGCTCCTGAGCCAGTGTGGGTAACGGCTGGGAGCAAGTTGAGGTTTTTTATTGCTCGGTTATGGGAATCACCAGGGTTTTGGTAGCTTCAAGGACCTTACCACATTGCAAATTTTATTGGTTATGTATTCTTGTTAATAAAATGGCTGCTATGGCCAAAATTATCCAAAGATAAATTTGTGTCTGTGTAATTACTTTTAAATAAGAAATGGGAATGGAGGTGTGGGGTATGAAAGGAAGACCGGAGTCAACAATTCCAGGGTCAAGCATGTTTATTTGCCTAAGCTTCGTTCCAGGGTAGAAAGGGTAAGAGTGCCTTTCAGAATTCGAAGTGGTCGGACTGTACGGGCCACCAAGAACTGCAGGAGAGCTTGAACATCTTCCCATGGATTTGCGACATCCTCCCTCATCAGTTACGTAGGTAAGCAGGTTCTCAGCATTGCAGCCCATTTGTTATCTTAAGTTAGTTAAGCGGGGTTAACTAACCTGTCAGTTCAGCCTCAGGTCTAAAGCAGAGGCCTGGACTCCACTCCTTACTCCTCACTCCACAACTCTCCTTAAAAACAACTGACTCCTTTTTCCTGCCCCGGGGTCTCCAGACCCCTAGGTGGGCGTTTCCTTCCGTCTGGTCCTGCCCACTGGTGTGCCTGTCTTTCCCTGGGGGAGGTGACTAGGGTTTTCTGGTTGGCTTTGTGTGACTTAGGTGAGGGAAGTTGTTATGCGGGGGCCTATGTGTGACTACCTGCAGTGTCAGGGCGTCACATATGTATGTGTGTATGTCTGCTAAAGGAATCCGCACCGTCATATTTACAAACACAAAATGTTGACTCTATGCACAGAAGAGAGTCATTCTATTTACATGATTTGTGTTTTTTTACCTTTTAAAACTATCATTAAATGTTAAGTTTTAGTTAGGGATTTATGCTTCTGTCCGTCTCTCTCCCAGTCTCTGTCATCTGTCTGTCTCTGTGTGTCTCTATCTCTATCCATGTCTGTCTGTCTCTCTATCTCTGTCTGTCTCTCTGTGTCTGTCTGTCTCTCTCTCTCTTTGTGGCTGTCTGTTTCTATGTCTGTCTGTCTCTTTTCCAGGCCTGTCTCTTTTCCAGGTCTGTCTCTTTTCCAGGTCTGTCTCTTTCCCTGTCTGTCTGTCTCTTCCCCTGTCTGTCTCTTCCCCTGTCTGTCTCTTCCCCTGTCTGTCTCTGTATTTCTTTGTCTGTCTCTGTCTTTCTCTTCCCCTGTCTGTCTCTTTCCCTGTCTCTCTCTGCCTGTCTCTCTTTGTCTCTCTCTGTCTGACTCATTCCCCGTTTGTCTCTTTCCCTGTCTATCTCTGTATTTCTTTGTCTGTCTCTATCTGTCTGTCTCTCTCTGTCTGTCTCTTCCCCTGTCTGTCTCTTTCCCTGTCGGTCTGCCTTTTCTCCTGCCTGTCTCTGTATGTTTGTCTCTGTCTGTTTCCCTATCTGCCTCTGTCTCTTTCTCTGTCTCTGTCTGTCTGCCTTTTTTCCCTGTCTATCTCTGTCTGTCTCTTTCCCTGTCTGCCTCTGTCTGTTTGTCTCTGTCTCTTTCCCTGTCTGTCTATGCCTATCTGTCTCTGTCTGTTTGTCTCTCAGTCTGTGTCTGTCTCTCTCTATCTGTCTCCCCACTGACATCATATTATCTCACACATAAGCTTCTTATACTATGAATGTCCTTTGTTCCTATAGCAACCAATCACAGCTGCTATTAATAACTTGCAGCTCCCACCTCCATTCAGTTTAATGGAGGCAGGTTTTTTGGAGAGTAACTGTAAAGCGCAGGGTTAAATATTCCTGTTAAAACATAGTCTACGACGTTCCCTGAGTCACATGAGGTGTCTGCAAAATTTTGTGTTTGTAAATATGACGGTGCGGATTCCTTTAGCAGACATACACACATACATATGTGACGCCCTGACACTGCAGGTAGTCACACATAGGCCCCCGCATAACAACTTCCCTCACCTAAGTCACACAAAGCCAACCAGAAAATCCTAGTCACCTCCCCCAGGGAAAGACAGGCACACCAGTGGGCAGGACCAGATGGAAGGAAACGCCCACCTAGGGGTCTGGAGACCCCGGGGCAGGAAAAAGGAGTCAGTTGTTTTTAAGGAGAGTTGTGGAGTGAGGAGTAAGGAGTGGAGTCCAGGCCTCTGCTTTAGACCTGAGGCTGAACTGACAGGTTAGTTAACCCCGCTTAACTAACTTAAGACAACAAATGGGCTGCAATGCTGAGAACCTGCTTACCTACGTAACTGATGAGGGAGGATGTCGCAAATCCATGGGAAGATGTTCAAGCTCTCCTGCAGTTCTTGGTGGTCCGTACAGTCCGACCACTTCGAATTCTGAAAGGCACTCTTACCCTTTCTACCCTGGAACGAAGCTTACGCAAATAAACATGCTTGACCCTGGAATTGTTGACTCCGGTCTTCCTTTCATACCCCACACCTCCATTCCCATTTCTTATTTAAAAGTAATTACACAGACACAAATTTATCTTTGGATAATTTTGGCCATAGCAGCCATTTTATTAACAAGAATACATAACCAATAAAATTTGCAATGTGGTAAGGTCCTTGAAGCTACCAAAACCCTGGTGATTCCCATAACCGAGCAATAAAAAACCTCAACTTGCTCCCAGCCGTTACCCACACTGGCTCAGGAGCACCAAATGGTAAGGGTTAATCCTCCGTCAACCCCAACCACACCCCCAGGGGCCCCGACATACCCCGTCGGGGTTCCCCCCCAAAATCACCAGGGGACCATCAATTCTGCCAATGAGGGGATCCATACCCGGATGAATCCCCGAACCAATTTTAAACCAACTTCAAGGACCCACCAATAAACAACACCACAACGAAGGCACCTTGAAACCCTTCAAGTGCCTGAGACCCCCCGCAACCAAAGGGCCCTCTCAATACCTCCCTGCAAGCCAAGAGCCCATAAGTCAGTTCCCACCGCATTAAGGTGTACCCCGTCAGCCAACCAAAATTCCTCTTCCGTCCTTTCCAACTCAACATGCCGTATTGCTATACCCCCGTTCCGACTAACAAACTTCGAGATCGCCCTATTAACCTTCGCCCGCGCCTTGTTCAACCTGTCAACTGACCGCGCTTTCTGCCAACTCTTTCTCGCTACTATCTCCGACCAGACTATCGTTAGACCTGGAAACGACACCCATAACCGTAACAAATCATGTTTGATGTCCTTTATCAAGATTCGAAAAGGACGCCCACCCAAATCATTCCCCCCGGCATGCAACACTAAGATGTCAGGAGGTCTGTCCAACCGGGCGTATCTATGCACCTCCTGCAACACCCTGTTCCACCCTAACCCCCGAACACCGAGCCATCGCACGAGAGCCAGGTCCTTCTCAAAACCTAGCTGTCTCCCGTTCCATCTCGCGTCCGCTCGTCGGGCTCCCCAATACACATAAGAGTGGCCAAGGATCCAGACCAGGGAAGGAAGGGGGGGTGCTTCTGCAATACAAAATGTACAGACGACACCATTTTATTGCCTCACCAAACCAAATTGACAAAAAACACACACTCTCCCCCCCCATTGCTACCCTAATACCCCCCCCCTTTTCCCCTCAATTGCCAACAACCACCTGGGGACGTACATACGACTTAAAGCGCTGCGACTTCCACCTACCAATCTGCTTAACTGTCTCCTCCGGTAGGCCGCATATAGAGGCCTCCGTCGCTGCCCCAATCCGAAAGACTTCGGATCTAACCCCAACGACTTCAAACATGCCCTAAAAACACTCACAAATTGGTATCTCGATAAAAAGGACCCATCCTCGTGACATAATAAGGGGCCATCCACCTTCGGACGGATCTGTTGAAAATTCCCGAGACACTTGAACGGGCACATATCAGATGCCACAACCATCCCCAAACGGACTAGTCTACCCACACCTCTCTGATCAGTTTTCGATTTCCTAATCCAAAATTCAACTCCGTTTTCCACTGACAATGTCACCCCAATCCAAGCCCCCGGGGAACGCCTTACTGGGCGATACCAACTCCCCAACCCGCAGGGCTCCAAAAAACGCCAAAGAAAAGGCTAACTTAAACAAACTCACCTCAAACGGAGATAGACAAACCCCCCACAACGCCCTACCCAGCCCAGCCCAGCTGGGACCCAGTTTGAGCGAGGAACGGAACAAGTCCTTCCCACACCAAGGTTTGCAGGCCCTACCTCAGTCAGGGTTTCACCCACACTCTACAGCTCCGGAATGTCATGCTCTTCAGCCTCCTCCTCCTCCTGCGCATCCTCATCCACTTTACCCTCCACACCAGTCCCAAGCTGGAAGCACTGCAGCACTGCCTCGGCGAAGCGGCAACAGACTGTGCTGCAGCTAATCTGCATAGGTGACAAACCCCACAATGCAGAAGAGGTGTGGACAGCTCTAAAACAGCATGCAGATCACTGGCTCACACCTCTGAACCTAAAGCCAGGAAAGGTTGTGTGTGACAATGGCCGGAACCTGGTGGCGGCTTTGAGGCGAGGCCAGCTGACACATGTTCCATGCATGGCCCATGTGCTCAACCTCGTGGTTCAGCGGTTTCTAAAGTCATACCCAGAGCTGTCTGATCTGCTGGTAAAAGTTCGCCGCCTGTCTGCACATTTTCGAAAGTCACCTACTGCTTCAGCCGGCCTTGCCGGCTTTCAGCGTCGTTTGCATCTTCCGGCTCACAGACTGGTGTGTGATGTCCCCACGCGTTGGAATTCAACTCTGCACATGTTGATCAGGATATGTGAGCAGAAGAGGGCAGTTGTTGAGTACCTGCATCACCTAAGCCGTCGGGAAATGGGTCAAACTCCAGACATAACACCTGAGGAGTGGAGATGGATGTCCGACCTATGTACCATCCTCCAAAACTTTGAGGACTCCACCAAGATGGTGAGCGGCGATGACGCCATTATTAGCGTCACCATACCGCTTCTCTGCCTTCTAAAACGGTCTCTGCTCAAAACCAAACAAGATGCATTGCAGGCGGAACACGATGAGTTGGAGCAAGAAACAGTAGTGGGTGTGGGTGATAACACATAGCCCAGCCTCGTCTCATCACAACGTGCAGTGGAGGACTATGACGAGGAGGAAGATGAAGACATGGAGCAACTCTCCGGCCAAATTGAGGATATGACATGCATACCAGTCATATGCTCAGTTCAGCGTGGCTGGCCAGAGGACAGGGTAGATGAGGAGGAGGAGGAGAAGGAGGAGGACAGCATGTTCAGTCATCGTGTTGGTCTGGATACTGAAGTGATGGCTGTTAAGAGTCTGGCGCACATGGATGACTTTATGGTAAGCTGCCTGTCTCGTGACCCTCGCGTTAAGAACATCTTGGCCGACAATCATTACTGGTTGGTAACACTGTTAGACCCACGCTACAAGGAGAACTTTATGTCTCTTATTCCCGAGGCGGAGAGGTCAGCCAAAATGCAGCAGTTCCGGAAGGCCATAGTCACGGAAGTAGGCAAAGCATTCCCTTCACAAAACGCTAGCGTCATAATTGTAACACTATTAGTTAAAAGAAAGGGATAAAATGTAAAAAAAAACAAAATAAGGCATGACTTTTTTTTAACATCACATTTATTTTTTTTAGATTTAACCAAAGAATGTGCACATTTGTTATAATAAACAAGTGAAAAATGTTGAAAATCAGTCATCCAAAGGTGTGTGAAAAAAATATATACATATATGGTACCAATAAAAATGTCACTTTGTCTTGCAAAGAATGCAGCCCCCCAAATTATTTTTTTCCTCTGTGCGGCCCATACACCCAGCCGAGTTTGAGACCCCCTGCCTTACACTATATAGATATTATGTTCATTCCCCATCTATCTTGCTCAGGAGAGCATCTCCCTCCCCCGGCACCAAGAGCAGCTCATACTAAATTGTTACATTGACTAGTAACACTGCACACAGAAATGCACCTTAATATTCCACTGTTAACCCTTTCCTCCCAGCAGTAACACACAACTCCTCACCTTGATATCATGGTGATTTATGGTCAGAATGACTTCAATGCGATCAGTGATTTCTATTCTAGCTCTGCTCACATAGATTTTATATCCACACTCAACTATAGGCCGTTCTTCATATTTTGGGGGCTTTTAGTCAGATATACTAGTTTGTGCCTGTATAGTATTGGTGTAGATGGGAGTGTAGGGCATGGGTTACATGGCACTGTGGTGGGATACTGATGGGAGGTATTGGTGCTGTGTTTGATGCTTCTACTGGGTATTTTCCTACAAATACTGGAACAGCTCACTGCTTAGAATGATCCTTCCCAGCTCTATAATATATTATATATACCCCACAATGCAGGCTCACACACACATTTGTCTCAAGTGTGTTGTAGGGACACAGATACAGTCTTGGTCATGTGACTAAAGGCTACTTTACACACTGCGATATCGGTCCCGATATCGCTAGTGTGGGTACCCGCCCCCATCTGTTGCGCGACACGGGTAAATCGCTGCCCATGCCGCACAACACCGACCAGACCCGTCACACATACTTACCTGCCCGGCGACGTCGCTGTGACCGGCGAACCGCCTCCTTTCTAAGGGGACGGTCCGTGCGGCGTCACAGCGACGTCACTGAGCGACCGCCCAATAGCAGCGGAGGGGCGGAGATGAGTGGCCGGAACATCCCGCCCACCTCCTTCCTTCCTCATAGCGGCTGGGAGGCAGGTAAGGAGAGGTTCCTCGTTTCTGCGGTGTCACACGGAGTGATGTGTGCTGCCGCGGGAGCGACGAACTACATCGTTACTAGAGTTGAGCGCGGTTCGTGGTTCGTGGTTCTCCAGTTCTAGGCTCAAGTGATTTTGGGGCATGTTCTAGATCGAACTAGAACTCGAGCTTTTTGCAAAAGCTCGATAGTTCTAGAAACGTTCGAGAACGGTTCTAGCAGCCAAAAAACAGCTAAATCTTAGCTTGGTTTCTGCTGTAATAGTGTAAGTCACTCTGTGAATCAAACTATTATCACATTTCAGTGTATAGTGTGCGTGAACAGCGCCTTCAGATCACTGCTGTTTCTATAATGGCGATCGCCATTTTTTTTTTTTTTTTTCTTGTCTTCCTTCCCTAAGCGCGCGCGTCTTGTGGGGCTGGCCAGCATGTCAGCCAATCACAGACACACACACACCTAAGTGGACTTTGAGGCAGAGAAGCAACGGCATGTGTGATAGGATCTGCATGTCACATGTCCCTGCATTATAAAACCGGACATTTTCTTCACGATCGCCATTATCTGCCTTCTGCGTCTTTGGTGTCAGACATCACTGTCGCAGTTCCGTCCTTTGTCCTATCGCCGATACAGCTGTATGCGCTGCATACACAGCGTTAGACAGCTTAGGGAGAGCACATTCTAGCAGTCATTTTAAGGGCTCGTACCGGCAGGGTCAGAGAGCCATAGGTGACAGGTCCTGCAAACAGCAACAGCGTCTGTGTAGCCCAGGTCAGGGATTTCCTCCCTGCATTTCACCATTAGGAGGGAATAGAAAGGCAGGCTTCCATTCCTCTACCCAGAGCACCACAATCCTGCCACTGTACCCTCTTGTCCTCTGCACACTCCAACTCATTCTAAGTAAGCCATTATACTAGCAAACACTCAGTGTACCTAGTGGCATCCTATCTGTGGCTATTGGACTTTGCTATAGTCCCACTAGTGCAAAGACATTTGCAGAGCACATCTGCCTGCATTGCACACTCCAAGTTTTTTAAACTAAGCAATTTTACTAGCAAACACTCAGTGTACCTAGTGGCATCCTATACGTGGCTATTGGACTTTGCTATAGTCCCACTAGTGCCAAGACATTTGCAGAGCGCATCTGCCTGCGTTGCACACTCCAACAAATTATAACGAAGCCATTATACTAGCAAACACTCAGTGTACCTAGTGGCATCCTATACGTGGCTATTGGACTTTGCTATAGTCCCACTAGTGCCAAGACATTTGCAGAGCGCATCTGCCTGCGTTGCACACTCCAACTAATTATAACGAAGCCATTATACTAGCAAACACTCAGTGTACCTAGTGGCATCCTATACGTGGCTATTGGACTTTGCTATAGTCCCACTAGTGCCAAGACATTTGCAGAGCGCATCTGCCTGCGTTGCACACTCCAACTAATTATAACGAAGCCATTATACTAGCACACACTCAGTGTACCTAGTGGCATCCTATACGTGGCTATTGGACTTTGCTATAGTCCCACTAGTGCAAAGACATTTGCAGAGCACATCTGCCTGCATTGCACACTCCAACTTTTTTAAACTAAGCAATTATACTAGCAAACACTCAGTGTACCTAGTGGCATCCTATACGTGGCTATTGGACTTTGCTATAGTCCCACTAGTGCAAAGACATTAGCAGAGCACATCTGCCTGCATTGCACACTCCAAGTTTTTTAAACTCAGCCATTATACTAGCAAACACTCAGTGTACCTAGTGGCATCCTATACGTGGCTATTGGACTTTGCTATAGTCCCACTAGTGCCAAGACATTTGCAGAGCGCATCTGCCTGCGTTGCACACTCCAACTAATTATAACGAAGCCATTATACTAGCAAACACTCAGTGTACCTAGTGGCATCCTATACGTGGCTATTGGACTTTGCTATAGTCCCACTAGTGCCAAGACATTTGCAGAGCGCATCTGCCTGCGTTGCACACTCCAACAAATTATAACGAAGCCATTATACTAGCAAACACTCAGTGTACCTAGTGGCATCCTATACGTGGCTATTGGACTTTGCTATAGTCCCACTAGTGCCAAGACATTTGCAGAGCGCATCTGCCTGCGTTGCACACTCCAACTAATTATAACGAAGCCATTATACTAGCAAACACTCAGTGTACCTAGTGGCATCCTATACGTGGCTATTGGACTTTGCTATAGTCCCACTAGGGCCAAGACATTTGCAGAGCGCATCTGCCTGCGTTGCACACTCCAACTAATTATAACGAAGCCATTATACTAGCAAACACTCAGTGTACCTAGTGGCATCCTATACGTGGCTATTGGACTTTGCTATAGTCCCACTAGTGCCAAGACATTTGCAGAGCGCATCTGCCTGCGTTGCACACTCCAACTAATTATAACGAAGCCATTATACTAGCACACACTCAGTGTACCTAGTGGCATCCTATACGTGGCTATTGGACTTTGCTATAGTCCCACTAGTGCCAAGACATTTGCAGAGCACATCTGCCTGCATTGCACACTCCAAGTTTTTTAAACTCAGCCATTATACTAGCAAACAGTCAGTGTACCTAGTGGCATCCTAAACGTGGCTATTGTACTTTTGTCAATTCACAGTATTGGAACGTTATTTGCAGCACGTCTGCCTGCATTGCACACTCTAACTTTTTTAAACTCAGCCATTATACTAGCAAACAGTCAGTGTACCTAGTGGCATCCTAAACGTGGCTATTGTACTTTTGTCAATTCACAGTATTGGAACATTATTTGCAGCACGTCTGCCTGCATTGCACACTCTAACTTTTTTAAACTCAGCCATTATACTAGCAAACACTCACTGTACCTAGTGGCATCCTAAACATGGCTATTGTACTTTTGTCAATTCACAGTATTGGAACCTTATTTGCAGCACGTCTGCCTGCATTGCACACTCTAACTTTTTTAAACTCAGCCATTATACTAGCAAACACTCACTGTACCTAGTTGTATCCTAAACGTGGCTATTGTACTTTTGTCAATTCACAGTATTGGAACGTTATTTGCAGCACGTCTGCCTGCATTGCACACTCTAACTTTTTTAAACTCAGCCATTATACTAGCAAACACTCACTGTACCTAGTGGCATCCTAAACGTGGCTATTGTACTTTTGTCAATTCACAGTATTGGAACGTTATTTGCAGCACGTCTGCCTGCATTGCACACTCTAACTTTTTTAAACTCAGTCATTATACTAGCAAACAGTCAGTGTACCTAGTGGCATCCTATACGTGGCTATTGTACTTTTGTCAATTCACAGTATTGGAACGTTATTTGCAGCACGTCTGCCTGCATTGCACACTCTAACTTTTTTAAACTCAGCCATTATACTAGCAAACAGTCAGTGTACCTAGTGGCATCCTAAACGTGGCTATTGTACTTTTGTCAATTCACAGTATTGGAACGTTATTTGCAGCACGTCTGCCTGCATTGCACACTCTAACTTTTTTAAACTCAGCCATTATACTACCAAACAGTCAGTGTACCTAGTGGCATCCTATACGTGGCTATTGGACTTTGCTATAGTCCCACTAGTGCCAAGACATTTGCAGAGCACATCTGCCTGCATTGCACACTCCAAGTTTTTTAAACTCAGCCATTATACTAGCAAACAGTCAGTGTACCTAGTGGCATCCTAAACGTGGCTATTGTACTTTTGTCAATTCACAGTATTGGAACGTTATTTGCAGCACGTCTGCCTGCATTGCACACTCTAACTTTTTTAAACTCAGCCATTATACTACCAAACAGTCAGTGTACCTAGTGGCATCCTATACGTGGCTATTGGACTTTGCTATAGTCCCACTAGTGCCAAGACATTTGCAGAGCACATCTGCCTGCATTGCACACTCCAAGTTTTTTAAACTCAGCCATTATACTAGCAAACAGTCAGTGTACCTAGTGGCATCCTAAACGTGGCTATTGTACTTTTGTCAATTCACAGTATTGGAACGTTATTTGCAGCACGTCTGCCTGCATTGCACACTCTAACTTTTTTAAACCCAGCCATTATACTAGCAAACACTCACTGTACCTAGTGGCATCCTAAACGTGGCTATTGTACTTTTGTCAATTCACAGTATTGGAACGTTATTTGCAGCACGTCTGCCTGCATTGCACACTCTAACTTTTTTAAACTCAGCCATTATACTAGCAAACAGTCAGTGTACCTAGTGGCATCCTAAACGTGGCTATTGTACTTTTGTCAATTCACAGTATTGGAACGTTATTTGCAGCACGTCTGCCTGCATTGCACACTCTAACTTTTTTAAACTCAGCCATTATACTAGCAAACAGTCAGTGTACCTAGTGGCATCCTATACGTGGCTATTGTACTTTTGTCAATTCACAGTATTGGAACGTTATTTGCAGCACGTCTGCCTGCATTGCACACTCTAACTTTTTTAAACTCAGCCATTATACTAGCAAACAGTCAGTGTACCTAGTGGCATCCTAAACGTGGCTATTGTACTTTTGTCAATTCACAGTATTGGAACGTTATTTGCAGCACGTCTGCCTGCATTGCACACTCTAACTTTTTTAAACTCAGCCATTATACTACCAAACAGTCAGTGTACCTAGTGGCATCCTATACGTGGCTATTGGACTTTGCTATAGTCCCACTAGTGCCAAGACATTTGCAGAGCACATCTGCCTGCATTGCACACTCCAAGTTTTTTAAACTCAGCCATTATACTAGCAAACAGTCAGTGTACCTAGTGGCATCCTAAACGTGGCTATTGTACTTTTGTCAATTCACAGTATTGGAACGTTATTTGCAGCACGTCTGCCTGCATTGCACACTCTAACTTTTTTAAACTCAGCCATTATACTAGCAAACACTCACTGTACCTAGTGGCATCCTAAACGTGGCTATTGTACTTTTGTCAATTCACAGTATTGGAACGTTATTTGCAGCACGTCTGCCTGCATTGCACACTCTAACTTTTTTAAACTCAGCCATTATACTAGCAAACAGTCAGTGTACCTAGTGGCATCCTATACGTGGCTATTGTACTTTTGTCAATTCACAGTATTGGAACGTTATTTGCAGCACGTCTGCCTGCATTGCACACTCTAACTTTTTTAAACTCAGCCATTATACTAGCAAACAGTCAGTGTACCTAGTGGCATCCTAAACGTGGCTATTGTACTTTTGTCAATTCACAGTATTGGAACGTTATTTGCAGCACGTCTGCCTGCATTGCACACTCTAACTTTTTTAAACTCAGCCATTATACTAGCAAACACTCACTGTACCTAGTTGTATCCTAAACGTGGCTATTGTACTTTTGTCAATTCACAGTATTGGAACGTTATTTGCAGCACGTCTGCCTGCATTGCACACTCTAACTTTTTTAAACTCATCCATTATACTAGCAAACACACAGTGTACCTAGTGGCATCCTATACGTGGCTATTGGACTTTGCTATAGTCCCACTAGTGCCAAGACATTTGCAGAGCGCATCTGCCTGCGTTGCACACTCCAACAAATTATAACGAAGCCATTATACTAGCACACACTCAGTGTACCTAGTGGCATCCTATACGTGGCTATTGGACTTTGCTATAGTCCCACTAGTGCAAAGACATTTGCATAGCACGTCTGCCTGCATTGCACACTACAACTTTTTTAAACTAAGCAATTTTACTAGCAAACACTCACTGTACCTAGTTGTATCCTAAACGTGGCTATTGTACTTTTGTCAATTCACACTACTGCAAATCTATGTGCAGCACCTCTGCATGACAACCTCGTGCTCTGTTTTTAATAAGCTATAATGATAGCACAAAATACTGCCATTTTGTGGCATCATAGAACTGGCTGTTGTATTCCATTAGTGCCCCACTGGTGACAAGCTATTTCTAGCACCTCTACATCACACCCTCATGCACATTTTGCTACGCTAATGTTATAGCAAACTCATGGAATTCATTGCTGCATTTCATAATTCGGAGGGATAGAAAGTCAGGCTTCCTTTAGCTTTTCCTTCTGTTCATAGACAGCATCTCCAAGACAAATTTCCCCTCCACGTCTAAGTGTGGAGAGGCAGCTAGTGCGCATGCGTGTGCCGATGTACCCCAGCTGCAGCATAATTACAGTGTTTCGCCTAGTGAGTATGCTCAGCCTGACTGTGCCATTCCTGACGCTAAGTTTTCATTTCGGGATACAGCGCATGCTCCCACACTAAGTGTGAAAAGCCTCTTTGCACAGGTGCTTGCATTCCGTGCCGGGTCTAAGTCCTGTTTTGGGCATAGACACCATGCTAAAGCTGATAGTCTTTTTTCAGAGACTGTATTTCATGCTACTGAGCATGCTCAGGCACTTCCTGCATCAGAGACTAGGTCCGGTAATGAACTCTTTGGCCCTGGCCCTGATGTGGGGGTCCCATATAGACCACAGGGCATCAGGTGTCCTCCCAAATGGCTTGCAGAGGCCCACACCTATGACTTGTCACCGCATTATTGATGCTCAGACGATGACTGGTGAGGTGTTTGGGTCATGGCAGCCATGAGGTCATCATTGAAGTTGCGTTTCCAAATAGGACGCTAGTTATGCCACTCATGACGTGTCACTCTACTTTTGTCTCCAGGAGGTGCATTGTGGTTCACCCTGGTTTGGGGCGGACCCAGGTTATAAAAGGGGCTGGAGCCAACAAGGAGGTGCGCAGTCTTCTATTATGCTCCGAAAGAGCACACCTCCATGTGTTGAACCCATTGCGGCTTTAGGCCAGAGGTAGTCAGGGATCGGGTGGTGGATGCAGGCCACCACCACAGTTGGTAACGCAGAACGGTTAAGACCAGCTCCTGTCCTAACAGTCCTGCTTGTGCAGCCCAGTGGCATTAACAGGCCTGCTGCTGCTGATGCGCCTGCTGTCCACAGGTGTGGCCCCTACGCACACGGTCAGCGTACTCAATGGCCCCTGTGTTGTTAACAGGGAGTTCCTGGGCTGGGTGGGCATGTGGACCCTGTGACGCTAACAGGGCTCACAGTCTCCAGATCCGAATGGCGTCTAACTCGGTTCAGGCTACTATTAGTTTCATAGCCACACAGCTCTGTATCCTCCACCAAACCTTCAAGTTGCCAACCTCTCCTTTTCCAACTGGGAGCACGGTGGACACTGACTGCTGATGGGGATATATACCTTTCTCTTTCTTTTCTTATTAATTTTCGTTATATAGCGGTCACAGATTATATACCACTTTATCCAAATCTGCCAGTCCCACTGTAACAGATGTTGTTTCTTCAGCAAATGTTACAGTTGCTTAACCACCAAATCCACGGACCAAAACTTTTTTCCCCTTTCCAACACACCTGTTCCCCTTTCCAACAGCATCTGTCCTTTTTCAACTCATTTTGGGATATGACCAAAAGTGCAACTGTGCAGGGACACCGTACTCAACGCCATCTCAGCACAGCAGCCATCCCTCGGTCCCTCCGATGTGGACAAGTAAAAGACCATTTCCTCCTATCCATGACAAAGCGTTGAGATTCACTCTGTGCAGCACTGGTGTTTAGTGGACAAGTAGATCTAAGATTGCGTACCACATTCTGCAGATACTCCTGTATACGTGCGTCTATTTCTATGGCAGGAATTAGTTCGCCAAATTTTGTCTTGTACCGGGGATCTAACAGTGTGGCAACCCAGTATTCAGGATTAGTTCAAATTCATACAATCCGAGGGTCATGTAGGTAGTGCAGCAAGAAGGCGCTCATGTGTCTTGTGCATCCAGGAGGACCAAGTCCTTGGTGTGTTGGTGGCAGAGAGGTGAGAATCGTGCATCCTTCCTCTGCCCTCTACCCACAACCTCGCACAACCGAAATGTGAGCAAGCTCTCACTCATCTGCTGAGTCTTCCATGCCCATCGCCAGTTCGTCCTCCATTTCTTCATGGGCTCCTGCACTTTCATCAACACTTTTTGCTGATACTATGCGCCCTTGTTAATCCCTCTCCCTCACCATGAATGCCGCATAGGTGCCGCTGACCATCTGTACCTCGTAGATCTTGTTATCCCTTCCGCATATGACTCCTCCTGTACTTCCTCCCCTTCCTCTTGTCCCAACACCTGACTCAGAATAATAATTACAGTGTGCTCCATCATGTAGATGACCAGAATTGTCACGCTGAGAATGACATTGCCAGTGCTAAACATCTTCGTCGACATTTCAAAACTGTGTAGCAGGGTGCATAGGTCCTTGATCTGACACCACTCCAGCAGCGTGATCTGCACCACCTCTGGATCAAGTTATCCCAGGCTATATGTCTTACCGTATTTCAGCAGGGCTCTGCGGTGCTGCCACACACGCTGCAACATGTGCAGATTCCAATTCCTGCGTGTCGAAACATCGCATTTACGGCGTTTAACTGCCAGACCCTAAGACTTCCGGAGTGATGAAAGTTGTTGAGCTGCTGTGTGCGCACGATGGAAGTGAGCACATAGCGAGCGTGCCCACTGCACAAGGCCATGTAGGCCGTGATGGTGTTTTAAAAATTGCTGGCGAATTCGGTTCAACACGTGAGCCCTAAAAGGCACGTGTGTCACATTGCCCTGAGGATGGCCCGCAGCCATGTTTGCATCATTGCCGCACACGGCTGTTAAGTCACCAACGTAGTCCGCTCCGTCAATTTGTACTCCGGTTGCCAGGTGACAACGTGTTCCTTTCATGAATAGTGCTGATGATGTGAGAGTAGTCGATGCCAGCGGCGCAGGTGGACGCAGGTTATGCTCACCCACTGGGCTGCATTACCTTGACAGATGCAGAATCTCTGGCTGAATGTAGCTGGTGGGTATCTCACAGATGAAATACCATCATTCAGCTACAACCAATGGGAAGACACCACACCCTTTTTTATGCCCATCCTGTCTGCAGACCACTGCCAGACATAGCTATGAACCTCTGGTTAATTTTACCCCCAGTTCAGTTTTATGATTTTGTGTGCTTGTTACCTGACTACTTTTCCTGCTTGCTGTTTATGTACCTTGTTGGCCGATACGCATTTCAACTCTGCTTGTTTTCTGATTCTTTCCTGGCCGTCCCATTCTGTTCCTGTTCCTCAATTAATGTTTTGACCCTGCCTGACTACTATTCTCTGTAATAGCGGTGTGACTCACATTTCCCATACATTTCAAAGTAAAGCTTTGACCGCCTGATGGCATTGAGCTCTGCTGCTAGCATAGTAAGGAGGTGTGTGGTAGTCCTTGTGCGCAGTTGCAAGGAAGGGTGGCCTGACCACACAGGGTTTGCGCCAAGGTAGAGGACCCACACGAGGTTGAAGAGGCAGAAGCAGTGTATTAACTTCTACATACAGAACAAGGATTGAAACAACTCGTGGGGACGGCAAGACTTGTACAGCAGACCCTTCTCCATCTCTCACCATAGTTTGCCAGTGCCCAGTCAGTGACATGTAATGACCCTGTCTATGCTTACTGGTCCAAGTATCTGTGTTGAAATGCACCCTGTCGCACACAGATTTTCTCAAGGAAGTGGTGATGTTGTGTGCGACATGCTGGTGTAGCGCGGGCATGCTTTTCTTGGAGAAGCAGTGGTGATTGGGCATGTGGTACTGGGGCACAGCGACAGACATAAGGTCTGTAAAATCCTGTGTGTCCACTGTGGCGCCCCTGACCTGGTCAGGCACCACTGAGTACTGCACCCATGCTGGGGACAGTACAACACAGGTAATCCAGAAGGCTGACCGGGGTGTGGAACACAGGCGCATAGTGATCAGGTCTCACACATGTACCCATGAGAGGACCCCTGGGGATCCCAGGAGGGGGAAAAGCCTTCACCTTCACTGGAATAGTGGAGGGGGCCAAAAGCCTCCATCTCCTCTCAAGGGGTGTGGTAAGAGAATCTGGTTGCTAGGTGGCGTAGGCAAGAACAGGAGAGGAGGAGCAGTGAGCCAGTTCAGGGCAGAGTCCAGGGAGCTCCGAGGAGAGCTGACCCCTTCCCCTGGGCTGCTGGAGTCTGACAGCGTCCGCGCAGTGGCTACCGACGGGGGAGAACGGTCACCTAGGAGTGCTACCCGAAACCCATCTCCAGCTAGAGAGAGAGCACAGAGTGGGAAGTAAGGAGACTGCTAGGGAGAACCAGGCCCAAACGGGCGGCAGATCCCGAAGCGGAGATAGATCCAGCTTTCTTTTGCTAAACCTGCCGGTGTGGGGCTCTCAAAGCCCACGCCACAACACCACAAAAGCCGCAGCCACGTAGCCACAGTTAGGGCCCATAGCTCACAGGAGGCAAGCAGCTGGAGTGAGCTGGTCCAGGCAACAAGCACACGGCAAACGAAGGGGAGTGAGGCTTCAGCAACTTCCCTGGGTGACCCCCATAGGGACTCAAAGTCGGGGTCACCCCAAACCACCAAGGGCTAAGGAAGGCGAGTTAGTAGTCACCCTCACAAGTCAGCCTGAAGGACACCTGGTTCCCGCCTGGTTCATCCCAGCTACGCCCGGGTTACTCACCCTGCCACCTGAAGTGAGTAAAAACCCTGAAAGACATTCTGCCTGTGTGGAGTTATTCTGCGCCTTGTGGTACTACGCACCTACACAGGGCCCTGGGGCTTGCCTCACTCTCAGGAGGCTATTCCAACTAACTGCACTCACCATCAGCCCCAGGCGTCCCTCAACCTGCAGTGGCGGTCCCCACTGACCGCAATACTGAGAGTGGCGTCACGACAATCAAGAAGAAGATCTCCTACCTGTGACCAGATCCAGCCGAGTGGAGTCCCTGAAGGTAATGCACCGACACTACACCTGTGGGGCTTCACATCTGGCGTCACGAACGGGATAAGGACTAGACCTGTTCAGACAGGTGACCATGTGCCTGGGCGGTCCGCTTGAAAAATTGGAAGCGCCGCCATATTGCCACCATGAAAAGCGCGCTGAAAAACAACAGCAGCCCGCGCTGGAAGAAGTTACCGCCCACGAAGAGGAGTGGCTACCCAGAGATCCCCTGCAGAGTTCTGACCTCGCTAGTGATGAGAGCGGAGGCGTCCAGAGACGGCGGGAAGGAAAGAGAGCCACAAGCCTGCTGCTGCAGAGAGAAGAGATGGAGTCCGGACGTGGATACCCAGAACCAGGCTCTGCTGCCTGGTGGTGCCGGGAGCTTGCTATCTTCTGCGATCAGCTGGAGGCCAGGATCATGCGACAGCTCAGTGAGGGACGCACGGAGCTTCTGGAGATGGCTGCGGCGGTTCGGACCTACGAGGAGGGAGCCGCGCGACGCCTGCCAGATCGAGCGGCGACGACTCAGATCCCGATGGTGCCACTGATGGGTGAGTCCAGAGTTGCCCCGGCCAGCGCAAGTGCTCCAACCCCTGCTGCTACGACCGCGGTCCCAGAAGAGGCGCCCGGCGCGGCGACGCTGAGCCAGGCCGCAGCCATGCCAGGTGCGGCCCGCCAAGCCCCGGCCGCCGCAGCGATGCCCTGCTCGGCCCGCCAAGCCCCGGCCGCCGCAGCGATGCCCTGCTCGGCCCGCCAAGCCCCGGCCGCCGCAGCGATGCCCTGCTCGGCCCGCCAAGCCCCGGCCGCCGCAGCGATGCCCTGCTCGGCCCACCAAGACCCGGTCCCTGCAGCGACGCCCAGCCCAGCCTGCACAGATCCCATCGCAGCTGCGACGCCGATCCAGGCCGCCGCCATACAGGGCGCGGCCCGCCAAGACCAGGCCGCCGCCATACAGGGCGCGGCCCGCCAAGACCAGGCCGCCGCCATACAGGGCGCGGCCCGCCAAGACCAGGCCGCCGCCATACAGGGCGCGGCCCGCCAAGACCAGGCCGCCGCCATACAGGGCGCGGCCCGCCAAGACCAGGCCGCCACCATGCCAGGCGCGGCCCGCCAAGAGATTGCATCACCATTTTCCCCGGCCTGCAAGGCCAGAGCAGACACCGCTCCCCAGCCTAAGGAAGTCCCTACTAGGAAATCCCTAATAGGTGAAGACTCCGCATACTGGCAGCTGAAGGCTGACCTGGAGGCCAAGTTCCCACAGGAGATGGTGGACAGATACATGCTCCCTCCGCACACCCCTAAGGCAACCCCTGCAGCAACCACGCTGAAGAGTCCACCGCCTGGGCCAGCTGAGGAACACTCATCCCCGGCGCTGCCACGACCAGAGTGCAGCGAAGAACTAAGGGGGAGAGGAGGGCAAGAAGCTGAGGAGTTGCCCCCGGAGCCAGCAGCAGTGCTAGTCCCAGAGCCGGAGATGCTGCCATATTCCCGCTGGGACGAGGAAGACCTGACACCTCCTGCTGAAGAAGACCTGCCCAACCGCCCTACCTGGGAGCTTGTAAGCTGCACTTCGCAGAATCCAGTCCGCAAGATACAGCGCCGCAGTAGAACCCAGTCTTTCCCTGCACCGCCATCCCCAGAGCAGAGAGAAGTCACGGCCAGAGACCTACAAGAAAAACGGTTCCTGAGAAGAGCCAAAGCACAGGTCAGAGGACCCCTTTGCAGAGGAGTAGTGGAGGACTTCAGCCTCAAGTCAGGATATGGGTTCATCGTAGCACCTGGTATAAAAGAAGGTATCTTCGTCAACAGAAGAGACGTCAGAGCTAATCTGCCCAGAGGACATCCTGGAAGGAACCTGCGTACAGGAGACTCCGTACAGTTTACTATGCATCGAGGCGAAAGAGGCTGGTATGCCCTAGATGTAGTACCATGTCCCAAAGAAGAAAGGAAAGACAGCCATAAAGAAAGAAAAGACAAAGAACCTACTGAAGAGACAACTACAGATGAGGAAAAAGGTCAAGAAAGCAACAGGTGCCGCAGCCCTACAGGCCCAAGCCCTGGTGAAGAGGAATCTGCCTAAGTTTAAGTAAAGTACAGCAAGTTTTGACCAGTTTGGAAAGT
This sequence comes from Anomaloglossus baeobatrachus, assembly GCF_048569485.1. NCBI lineage: Eukaryota > Metazoa > Chordata > Amphibia > Anura > Aromobatidae > Anomaloglossus > Anomaloglossus baeobatrachus. Next base: position 260,247 of record NW_027443029.1, on the reverse strand, counting down.
TTGTTTTGCAACGTTTTAAAAGTTCAAGTATGTGCCCACATAAACTGATGTGAGAAATGAACCTTAAGGCTATGAACTGGCTATAGCCACAAACTCTCGCAGTGTAAATAGTTACACCAGAGGGCACCACCGCCACCAGAGTCAGCCTGTTTAGGGGCTTGGCTCGTCTGCAACCAGGAGGAGCCCGTCCGTATATAGGGCCTTGGCTCACCTGCGACCAGAGAGCATGCCTGTTTATGGGGCCTGGCTCTCCACCACAAAGAGGGTACCTGGTCAGCACCAACTGTGGAGGCCGCCTCTGCATCCTGCCAGAAGAGGCTGAAGGCGCGGATCCACCAGGCCAGGTATACCCTGAAACCACCAGCCCATGTAAGCCGCCTCTACATCCTGCCAGAAGTGGCTGAAGTCGCGGCCAACGTGAAAGGGTTTTGGGTGGGTTAACGGACTTGTGGGTGGAGGGTGGTGATGTATGGTACCTGGTGCTTTTAAAAAATGTTTTACATGTTTTAATGTTTTATGCATTTTAAAATGTTGTCTTGCAGCCCGAGGACGTGCTGGTGATAACTAAGGGGGAATGTGGCGCCCCTGACCTGGTCAGGCACCACTGAGTACTGCACCCATGCTGGGGACAGTACAACACAGGTAATCCAGAAGGCTGACCGGGGTGTGGAACACAGGCGCATAGTGATCAGGTCTCACACATGTACCCATGAGAGGACCCCTGGGGATCCCAGGAGGGGGAAAAGCCTTCACCTTCACTGGAATAGTGGAGGGGGCCAAAAGCCTCCATCTCCTCTCAAGGGGTGTGGTAAGAGAATCTGGTTGCTAGGTGGCGTAGGCAAGAACAGGAGAGGAGGAGCAGTGAGCCAGTTCAGGGCAGAGTCCAGGGAGCTCCGAGGAGAGCTGACCCCTTCCCCTGGGCTGCTGGAGTCTGACAGCGTCCGCGCAGTGGCTACCGACGGGGGAGAACGGTCACCTAGGAGTGCTACCCGAAACCCATCTCCAGCTAGAGAGAGAGCACAGAGTGGGAAGTAAGGAGACTGCTAGGGAGAACCAGGCCCAAACGGGCGGCAGATCCCGAAGCGGAGATAGATCCAGCTTTCTTTTGCTAAACCTGCCGGTGTGGGGCTCTCAAAGCCCACGCCACAACACCACAAAAGCCGCAGCCACGTAGCCACAGTTAGGGCCCATAGCTCACAGGAGGCAAGCAGCTGGAGTGAGCTGGTCCAGGCAACAAGCACACGGCAAACGAAGGGGAGTGAGGCTTCAGCAACTTCCCTGGGTGACCCCCATAGGGACTCAAAGTCGGGGTCACCCCAAACCACCAAGGGCTAAGGAAGGCGAGTTAGTAGTCACCCTCACAAGTCAGCCTGAAGGACACCTGGTTCCCGCCTGGTTCATCCCAGCTACGCCCGGGTTACTCACCCTGCCACCTGAAGTGAGTAAAAACCCTGAAAGACATTCTGCCTGTGTGGAGTTATTCTGCGCCTTGTGGTACTACGCACCTACACAGGGCCCTGGGGCTTGCCTCACTCTCAGGAGGCTATTCCAACTAACTGCACTCACCATCAGCCCCAGGCGTCCCTCAACCTGCAGTGGCGGTCCCCACTGACCGCAATACTGAGAGTGGCGTCACGACAATCAAGAAGAAGATCTCCTACCTGTGACCAGATCCAGCCGAGTGGAGTCCCTGAAGGTAATGCACCGACACTACACCTGTGGGGCTTCACACCACTACGCGTAAAGGCAGCATTTCGGTAGCCAACAGCTTACAGAGGGATAGAGTCAACCACTTAGCTTTGTCATGGGTCGCAGTAAGTGGCCTTTTATTTGACCACATCTGAGGGAAAGAGATCTGGCTGCTGTCTGTAGACGGTGTTGAGTAGGGTGTCCCTGGAAAAATGCAGGTTTGTGAGAAAAGTGCAGGCGGAGACATGATGTTGCCTTCATCTTGCCTTCAGATCTGTTCATCTTGTATCATTTTTAAAAAACACATCAAGCAAGGGTTACTCCAAGCGGAGTCTACCTTTTTTCCCAACATTGGGCACACAGACACCCCATCAGTGGCAGCACTTGTGCCCTAGTTGCAAACAGGATGTTTTGATTTGCATCAAGCACATTCCAAATCCACAAGCATTTACTCTCCCCAGGATGACACAGGGGTAGTAAATTCCTTCTGGATCCATGACTTGTTCATTTTGATGAACGTCAGTGTGTCCACATTGTCACTGGACAGACGCGTGCGCTTATCTGTCAGCACACACCCAGCAGCACTGAAGAAGACACGTTCAGAGACAACGCTGGCAGCTGCACACGACAAAATCTCCAAGGCGTAACTGGAGAGCTCTGTCAATTTTTCTAGATTTGAAGCCCAAAAGGAGCAAGGCTCCATTTGCAAAGTCATTGCATCGATGTTCATTTGGAGATACTCCTGTATCATCCTCTCCATCCGTTGACTATGTGTCAGACTTGTTGTCTCTGGTGGCCTTGCAAAGGAGGGTCTAAAAAAATTATGAAAATATTCCATAAAATTGCTGTTACCAGCACCAGATACGGTCCTACTGGTACGGGTAGACTGTTGAAGATGACGATGCCGTCCCATGTTTGTCAAGTTACAACTGGGAGAATCACTCCCTTCACCTGCACGGTTGTTTGGTGTAAAAGCCGAGCTAAGATCGAGTAACAGCTTATGCTGATACTCCAGCATACGTGCGTCCCTTTCTATGGGTGGAATTATGTCACAAAATTTGGACTTGTCCCGGGGATCTAATAGTGTGGCAAGCCAGTAGTCATCATCACTTCTAATTTTGACAATCCGAGGGTCATGTTGGAGGTAGTGCAACAAGAAGGCACTCATGTGTCTTGCGCAGCCATGCGGACCAAGTCCACGCTGTGTTTGTGGCATAGAGGTGCTAACCGTTCTTTCTTCCTCTGACATCTCCCCCCAACCTCTTTCAACTGAATTTTGACCAAGGTCTCCCTCATCCGCTGAGTCTTCCATGTCCATGGACAGTTCGTCCTCCATATCTTCATGTCCTCCTGCACCTTCCTCAACATCTCGCCTGCTACCATGCGCCCTTGTTGATCCCTGTCCCCCATGGTCCCATGCCTGCCGCGTTGGTGATGATGAACGTCTGGACCTTGGTGATGTTGTTGTGTCTTGCGCATATGAATCCTCCTGTAGTTCCTCCCCTTCCTGTTGTCCCACCCCCTGACTCCGAATAGTGTTTAGCGTGTGCTCCAGCATGTAAATGACTGTAATCGTCATGCTGATAATGGCATTGTCAGCGCTAAACATATTCGTCGCCATGTCGAAACTGTGCAGAACGGTGCATAGGTCCTTGATCTGAGATCACTCCATCAGGGTGATCTGCCCCACTTCTGCATCTCGTTGGCCCAGGCTATACATCATGACGTATTGCACCAGGGCTCGCCGGTGCTGCCACAGTCGCTGTAACATGTGGAGAGTTGAATTCCAGCGTGTCGCCACATCGCATTTCAGGCGATGAACCGGCAGGCCGAAAGACTTCTGGAGCGATGCAAGTCGCTCAGCTGCGGCGGTTGAACGGCGGAAGTGAGCACTGCAGACAGTTTACGTGCCCTGGTCAGAAGGCCATCTAGGCCGGGATAGTGTGTTAAAAATTGCTGGACAACAAGGTTCAACACGTGAGCCATACAAGGCACGTGTGTCACCTTGCCCAGGCGAAGGGCCGCACCCAGGTTTGCAGCATTGTCGCACACGGCCTTACCAGGCTGCAGGTTGAGTGGAGACAACCATTTATTAAACTCGGACCGCAGAGCTGACCACAACTCCTCAGCTGTGTGACTCTTATTCCCAAGACATGTCAAGCTAAAGACCGCCTGATGCCGTTGCGCTCTGCTGCCAGCATAGTAATGAGGGGTGCGTGATTCCTTCTGCGCAGTGAGAACGCTGGTGGCCTGACCAGGCAGGCTTGGGGCGAAGGTGGAGGACCCAGATGAGGTGGAGGATGCAGAAGCAGTGGCGGAACTTGGACAGACAGAGGATTGACACACAAGTCGTGGGGACGGCAAGACTTGTGCAGCAGACCCTTCACCATCTATCAACATAGTTACCCAGTGCCCAGTCAGCGACAGGTAACGTCCCTGTCCATGCTTACTGGTCCAAGTATCGGTGGTGAAATGCACCCGTTCACACACAGAGTTTCTCAAGGAAGCGGTGATGTTGTGTGCGACATGCTGGTGTAGCGCGGGCACACCTTTCTTAGAGAAGTAGTGGCGACTAGGCATCTGGTACTGGGGCACAGCGACAGACATAAGGTCTCTAAAATCCTGTGTGTCCACTAGGCGGAAAGGCAGCATTTCGGTAGCCAACAGCTTACAGAGGGATAGAGTCAACCTCTTAGCTTTGTCATGGGTCGGAGGAAGTGGCCTTTTATTTGACCACATCTGAGGGACAGAGATCTGGCTGCTGTGTGTAGACGGTGTTGAGTAGGGTGTCCCTGGAAAAATGCAGCTTTGTGAGGAAAGTGCAGGCGGAGACATGATGTTGCCTTCATCCAACGTAGGTGCTATCGATGTCTGAGAGAGCTGTACACACTCACTTGTTTCCCCTTCCAAACCAACTGACGACCTACCAAGCAAACTGCCTGTTGCGGTTACAGTGGTGGAAGTTTTGCGTGGAAAAACAGGTGTGACAGCTGTCCCCACAGTCCTAGAAGATGAAGAGCGCGCGGATGCACTGGAAGGGGCGGGCGGTGGATGGTTCGCTCCGCTAGGCCGCATTGCAGCACAGTGAGCTTCCCACCGGGACCTATGATATTTATTCATGTGACGATTCATGGAAGAAGTTGTCAAACTGCTGAGGTTTTGACCTCTACTAAGAGAATCATGACAAATTTTACATATCACATGATTTGGGCGATCTTTTTCTATGTCAAAAAAGGAACAGGCTAGGCAAGGCTTAGAGGCCATGCGACCTGTTGATGCACCCCGAATAATGCTCATAGGCAGAGTGGTGGCTGAGGATGCAGTTGTAGACGTGCTACCAGTGCTCCGACTCTGTCCAGGAAGGCGCAAGGTAATTTCGTCGTCGGTTGCATCCTCCTCCACCGCCTCTGTTGACCTCCTCGAGTGCCTGACTGGGGGTTGACAGTAGGTGGGATCTAGAACTTCATCATCAATTGTTGTGTTTGCACTCCCCTCCCCCTCAGACCGAGCCTCTTCTTGCCCTGACCGAATATTTAAGTTGTCATCCCAATCGGGTATCTGCGTCTCATCTTCATCAGTATGTTCCTCATTGCCTATAACCACAGTTGTTGGAAAGGCAGCATTTTGGTAGCCAACAGTTTGCATTTTATGAAAGTCAACCTCCAAGCCATGTCATGCCCTTCTAAAAGCATGTATAACACAGCGAGGGGACTCCAACCACAGTCTCCCTCGTTGCCACTCACTGGGCCACACACACCCCACTTGACTGGCATCGGTTGAGCTCCCTTTTGAAAAAGAAAAAGATGCTTTGCATGAAGCACTCTCAAAAATACGCGTGCCTTTCCCGTCCCCTGGCTGACCCAGGGGAAGAAAAGTCCTCTGAGAGCCATGACTTGTTCATCTTGGTTCTTTTAGAGACACAGCGAGGGGACTCCAACCACAGTCTCCCTCGTTTCCACTCACTGGGCCACACACACCCCACTTGACTGGCATCGGTTGAGCTCCCTTTTGAAAAAGAAAAAGATGCTTTGCATGAAGCACTCTCAAAAATACGCGTGCCTTTCCCGTCCCCTGGCTGACCCAGGGGAAGAAAAGTCCTCTGAGAGCCATGACTTGTTCATCTTGGTTCTTTTAGAGACACAGCGAGGGGACTCCAACCACAGTCTCCCTCGTTTCCACTCACTGGGCCACACACACCCCACTTGACTGGCATCGGTTGAGCTCCCTTTTGAAAAAGAAAAAGATGCTTTGCATGAAGCACTCTCAAAAATACGCGTGCCTTTCCCGTCCCCTGGCTGACCCAGGGGAAGAAAAGTCCTCTGAGAGCCATGACTTGTTCATCTTGGTTCTTTTAGAGACACAGCGAGGGGACTCCAACCACAGTCTCCCTCGTTTCCACTCACTGGGCCACACACACCCCACTTGACTGGCATCGGTTGAGCTCCCTTTTGAAAAAGAAAAAGATGCTTTGCATGAAGCACTCTCAAAAATACGCGTGCCTTTCCCGTCCCCTGGCTGACCCAGGGGAAGAAAAGTCCTCTGAGAGCCATGACTTGTTCATCTTGGTTCTTTTAGAGACACAGCGAGGGGACTCCAACCACAGTCTCCCTCGTTTCCACTCACTGGGCCACACACACCCCACTTGACTGGCATCGGTTGAGCTCCCTTTTGAAAAAGAAAAAGATGCTTTGCATGAAGCACTCTCAAAAATACGCGTGCCTTTCCCGTCCCCTGGCTGACCCAGGGGAAGAAAAGTCCTCTGAGAGCCATGACTTGTTCATCTTGGTTCTTTTAGAGACACAGCGAGGGGACTCCAACCACAGTCTCCCTCGTTGCCACTCACTGGGCCACACACACCCCACTTGACTGGCATCGGTTGAGCTCCCTTTTGAAAAAGAAAAAGATGCTTTGCATGAAGCACTCTCAAAAATACGCGTGCCTTTCCCGTCCCCTGGCTGACCCAGGGGAAGAAAAGTCCTCTGAGAGCCATGACTTGTTCATCTTGGTTCTTTTAGAGACACAGCGAGGGGACTCCAACCACAGTCTCCCTCGTTTCCACTCACTGGGCCACACACACCCCACTTGACTGGCATCGGTTGAGCTCCCTTTTGAAAAAGAAAAAGATGCTTTGCATGAAGCACTCTCAAAAATACGCGTGCCTTTCCCGTCCCCTGGCTGACCTAGGGGAAGAAAAGTCCTCTGAGAGCCATGACTTGTTCATCTTGGTTCTTTTAGAGACACAGCGAGGGGACTCCAACCACAGTCTCCCTCGTTGCCACTCACTGGGCCATACACACCCCACTTGACTGGCATCGGTTGAGCTCCCTTTTGAAAAAGAAAAAGATGCTTTGCATGAAGCACTCTCAAAAATACGCGTGCCTTTCCCGTCCCCTGGCTGACCCAGGGGAAGAAAAGTCCTCTGAGAGCCATGACTTGTTCATCTTGGTTCTTTTAGAGACACAGCGAGGGGACTCCAACCACAGTCTCCCTCGTTGCCACTCACTGGGCCACACACACCCCACTTGACTGGCATCGGTTGAGCTCCCTTTTGAAAAAGAAAAAGATGCTTTGCATGAAGCACTCTCAAAAATACGCGTGCCTTTCCCGTCCCCTGGCTGACCCAGGGGAAGAAAAGTCCTCTGAGAGCCATGACTTGTTCATCTTGGTTCTTTTAGAGACACAGCGAGGGGACTCCAACCACAGTCTCCCTCGTTTCCACTCACTGGGCCACACACACCCCACTTGACTGGCATCGGTTGAGCTCCCTTTTGAAAAAGAAAAAGATGCTTTGCATGAAGCACTCTCAAAAATACGCGTGCCTTTCCCGTCCCCTGGCTGACCCAGGGGAAGAAAAGTCCTCTGAGAGCCATGACTTGTTCATCTTGGTTCTTTTAGAGACACAGCGAGGGGACTCCAACCACAGTCTCCCTCGTTTCCACTCACTGGGCCACACACACCCCAATTGACTGGCATCGGTTGAGCTCCCTTTTGAAAAAGAAAAAGATGCTTTGCATGAAGCACTCTCAAAAATACGCGTGCCTTTCCCGTCCCCTGGCTGACCCAGGGGAAGAAAAGTCCTCTGAGAGCCATGACTTGTTCATCTTGGTTCTTTTAGAGACACAGCGAGGGGACTCCAACCACAGTCTCCCTCGTTGCCACTCACTGGGCCACACACACCCCACTTGACTGGCATCGGTTGAGCTCCCTTTTGAAAAAGAAAAAGATGCTTTGCATGAAGCACTCTCAAAAATACGCGTGCCTTTCCCGTCCCCTGGCTGACCCAGGGGAAGAAAAGTCCTCTGAGAGCCATGACTTGTTCATCTTGGTTCTTTTAGAGACACAGCGAGGGGACTCCAACCACAGTCTCCCTCGTTTCCACTCACTGGGCCACACACACCCCACTTGACTGGCATCGGTTGAGCTCCCTTTTGAAAAATAAAAAGATGCTTTGCATGAAGCACTCTCAAAAATACGCGTGCCTTTCCCGTCCCCTGGCTGACCCAGGGGAAGAAAAGTCCTCTGAGAGCCATGACTTGTTCATCTTGGTTCTTTTAGAGACACAGCGAGGGGACTCCAACCACAGTCTCCCTCGTTTCCACTCACTGGGCCACACACACCCCACTTGACTGGCATCGGTTGAGCTCCCTTTTGAAAAAGAAAAAGATGCTTTGCATGAAGCACTCTCAAAAATACGCGTGCCTTTCCCGTCCCCTGGCTGACCCAGGGGAAGAAAAGTCCTCTGAGAGCCATGACTTGTTCATCTTGGTTCTTTTAGAGACACAGCGAGGGGACTCCAACCACAGTCTCCCTCGTTTCCACTCACTGGGCCACACACACCCCACTTGACTGGCATCGGTTGAGCTCCCTTTTGAAAAAGAAAAAGATGCTTTGCATGAAGCACTCTCAAAAATACGCGTGCCTTTCCCGTCCCCTGGCTGACCCAGGGGAAGAAAAGTCCTCTGAGAGCCATGACTTGTTCATCTTGGTTCTTTTAGAGACACAGCGAGGGGACTCCAACCACAGTCTCCCTCGTTTCCACTCACTGGGCCACACACACCCCACTTGACTGGCATCGGTTGAGCTCCCTTTTGAAAAAGAAAAAGATGCTTTGCATGAAGCACTCTCAAAAATACGCGTGCCTTTCCCGTCCCCTGGCTGACCCAGGGGAAGAAAAGTCCTCTGAGAGCCATGACTTGTTCATCTTGGTTCTTTTAGAGACACAGCGAGGGGACTCCAACCACAGTCTCCCTCGTTTCCACTCACTGGGCCACACACACCCCACTTGACTGGCATCGGTTGAGCTCCCTTTTGAAAAAGAAAAAGATGCTTTGCATGAAGCACTCTCAAAAATACGCGTGCCTTTCCCGTCCCCTGGCTGACCCAGGGGAAGAAAAGTCCTCTGAGAGCCATGTCCACATTGTCAGTGGACAGACACGTGTGCTTATCTGCCAGCAGACCCACAGCAGCACTGAAGACAGGTTCCGAGAGAACGCTGGCTGCAGGACACGACAAGATCCCCAAGACGTACGTGGCGAGCTCAGGCAATTTATCAAGATTGGAAGCCAAGAATGAGCAGGGCTCAAGTTGCACATTAATGGAATCGATGTTTCCTTGCATATACTCATATATCTGTGTGTCCTCCTTTTTTTCCTTGTCCAGCTCTTTTGTTTTCGCATGAGTATATGTCCTTGTCACTTTCCCATGTGTTGTGAGTTGTTTGTGACCTTTTGGACACCTTTGAGGGTGTTTTCTAGGTGTTTTTCTGTGTTTGTGATTGCCTGCCATTGTTTCCTATGCAGTTCGAGTTCGGTTCGTCGAACGTTCGACGAACCGAACTCGAACGGGAGGTCCGTTCGGCGAACCAACCTCGAGCCGAACCGCGACCGGTTCGCTCATCTCTAATCGTTACTGCTGCAGTAACGATAATCGAGAATGGAGACCCATGTCACCGATGAGCGATTTTGCACGTTTTTGCAACGATGCAAAATCGCTCATCGGTGTCACACGCAGCAACATCGCTAATGCGGCCGGATGTGCGTCACAAATTCCGTGACCCCAACGACTCCGCATTAGCGATGTCGCAGCGTGTAAAGCCCCCTTTAGTGGGAGTGGTGTACAGGGTCTTAGCAGTAAAGAGTATTCCATATTTCTGCCAGATACCCACAGAGATATTGAAATCTGAAAAAAGAGACTTCTGCTCATTGAAGGTAAGAACTGCTCACATAGCGTTCAACTCCACAGCAAACGAGTGCTCTAGCACTGGCATCTCAGCAGGGATATTCCCCTACTACACATGTGTGTCTGGGTCGCTGTGACAGTTTACAGGACATAACTCAGGGCACCTAGACAGAAGGCAGAGGGACTACTTTCTATTTCTGGTGTAGAGCTTAGTACAATATATATATATACTATTACATGTGACACATGTACCTTGTATTACCATTATTCGCTGTATATGAACCCCTTTTCTCCGGGCATTATTTGTCTATAGCATTTTTCACGAACCTGAGGCAACTGAGAACCCTTCAGTGAAGGAATTCCACTAACCCTCACAATACCAACCAGGGGCCTCCCTGCAGTAACTCAGGTAGTTGTACCCATTCTCTTTCCGCATTCTATGTGTTCTTCTTTCTTCTTTTTTTTCTTTTTTCTTCTTTTTATTTCTATCATGTAGTTCAGGGGTTTATAGATATATGTCCTGCATTTCATATTTCCTTTAGTGGTGCTTCTTACCCATTCTCATATCATTTACCCTAGTATTTCATGATCCTGAGGCGACTGAGAACCCTTTAATAAAGGAATCCTTTTTCACCTGAATTGTCAAGTGATACTTACCAGTGACTATCACGTAATGTTACAGGTAGTTCCATTTTCTTCCTCTTCTTTCTCTCCTTTCTTCTTTGTCACACGGTCCATTGTGTTATAGCCCACGTGTCATGATAACACTTGTACCATCTTTTCATTTAGATTCCACCTACAATTATTTACCGATTCCAGTTCTGGAATAGGCTTTCATCATCTACTCACTAGAATTCTCAAGTGCATAAGGTACTGAGACATATACATGTTCACACCATTATAAAGAACAAAGTATAAACATTGAGGTTTTTCTCACACCCATGTTCCTGTGTTCTTTGATATGATATGTGTTCATTTCCTTCACTATATAGGATTGCAAGTTTTCCATTTGTACCTTAATGGCAATGACGCTATACAATTGAACACATATCATCCTGTTATGAAATATAGGTGTGTATTTACCTGCTTGACTATTTTTGGTTGTTTGATCCAGAATGTTTCTCCAGATAGGTCATGTGGAAATTTTCTTTCCTCAGTACAAATGTTTTCACTATGGCTTTGGAAAAATTTTTTGTATGTGCCTCATGGTCATTTGACCCATTGTACTCTCAAGTAGCAATATATTGTACTGTTATGTTGTACTATGTACTAATTACGTGTTTATATGGTTTTGTAACCCTTTATGATCTTAGATAACTTTATCCTTGATAAAGACCTAAAAACAAGGTCGAAACGTTGGATGAATTATCCTTTTGCACAAATAAAGAATTTTCAGCATTCCAAGAGTTCTTTTCTTACGTTATTAATCACTATAGTGTACCAGAGCTATTTCTTTTGAATTGACTCTTATTTTTTCTGAGCACCTGCTATATACACAGTGAGCCAGACATATTCAATTTTCATTCAGAAGGCAGAGGGAAGCCTTAGCAGCTGAGCATATATCTTTGCTTGTGAGCATTAGAAAGGGCCGGCGATTACAGGGTAACATGAAAAATGTCCAGCTTGCATTATGACTAGAACATGACAATATCCTTTTAAGTACTAACCTATGATGCGTTCCTAAGCAGTTGATGTTATATGTTCTACATTTCATTTTCTGCATACTTTACAAGTAGTAGAATTTGCTTTGATATAGGCAACTGGATTTTCACAATGAAAAGGCAAAGGATAACGCCCGAAAAAGACGCCATACATTATGTCAGTGCCATCACTGACAAACCTGGATTGACCATGAAATACGGTATGGAGAGCTGTTGTCATCGTATTAGATAGATAAGAATGATTATATGTATTGTAGAAATGTCTCCTATCATGTTCCCTAATTTTTTATTATGTCCACATCATGGTCCCCATCTTGGACATCATAACAAACGTGCACTTTTTTGTTTAATTTACACATTGGACCATAGGAAAAATGACACTACAGCTACAGAGGTGACCGTCTGATAGCCCAGCTCGACTATCCATCTCTACTGAAGACCCTTTCAGCTATTTGAGAGTTGGGTGGAGAACATCATCTCTGAAAATAGGGTCCCACAGCTGCACCCCATCAGTGTGAGCAGGACTCTTAGGACTCTTAGAAGAGTCAATGCTCTGAGACCATGGGGGGCGCTTAGCCCCCTCTCTTCGTCACTGAGGATGATTTCACTTTTCAGGGAATAGAGAGGGTGGTCCTTGTGGTGGACTGCAGGTATGGAGAGCTGTTGTCATCGTATTAGATAGATAAGAATGATTATATGTATTGTAGAAATGTCTCCTATCATGTTCCCTATTTTTTTATTATGTCCACATCCTGGTCCCCATCTTGGACATCATAACAAACGTGCACTTTTTTGTTTAATTTACACATTGGACCATAGGAAAAATGACACTACAGCTACAGAGGTGACCGTCTGATAGCCCAGCTCGACTATCCATCTCTACTGAAGACCCTTTCAGCTTTTTGAGAGTTGGGTGGAGGACATCATCTCTGAAAATAGGGTCCCACAGCTGCACCCCATCAGTGTGAGCAGGAATCTTAGGACTCTTAGAAGAGTCAATGCTCTGAGACCATGGGGGGCGCTTAGCCCCCTCTCTTCGTCACTGAGGATGATTTCATTTTTCAGGGATTAGAGAGAGTGGTCCTTGTGGTGGACTGCAGGTATGGAGAGCTGTTGTGATCGTATTAGATAGATAAGAATGATTATATGTATTGTAGAAATGTCTCCTATCATGTTCCCTAATTTTTTATTATGTCCACATCCTGGTCCCCATCTTGGACATCATAACAAACGTGCACTTTTTTGTTTAATTTACACATTGGACCATAGGAAAAATGACACTACAGCTACAGAGGTGACCGTCTGATAGCCCAGCTCGACTATCCATCTCTACTGAAGACCCTTTCAGCTTTTTGAGAGTTGGGTGGAGGACATCATCTCTGAAAATAGGGTCCCACAGCTGCACCCCATCAGTGTAAGCAGGACTCTTAGGACTCTTAGAAGAGTCAATGCTCTAAAACCATGGGGGGCGCTTAGCCCCCTCTCCTCGTCCCTGAGGATGATTTCATTTTTCAGGGATTAGAGAGGGTGGTCCTTGTGGTGGACTGCAGGTATGGAGAGCTGTTGTCATCGTATTAGATAGATAAGAATGATTATATGTATTGTAGAAATGTCTCCTATCATGTTCCCTAATTTCTTATTATGTCCACATCCTGGTCCCCATCTTGGACATCATAACAAACGTGCACTTTTTTGTTTAATTTACACATTGGACCATAGGAAAAATGACACTACAGCTACAGAGGTGACCGTCTGATAGCCCAGCTCGACTACCCATCTCTACTGAAGACCCTTTCAGCTTTTTGAGAGTTGGGTGGAGGACATCATCTCTGAAAATAGGGTCCCACAGCTTCACCCCATCAGTGTGAGCAGGACTCTTAGGACTCTTAGAAGAGTCAATGCTCTGGTACCATGGGGGGCGCTTGGCCCCCTCTCTTCGTCACTGAGGATGATTTCATTTTTCAGGGATTAGAGAGGGTGGTCCTTGTGGTGGACTGCAGGTATGGAGAGCTGTTGTCATCGTATTAGATAGATAAGAATGATTATATGTATTGTAGAAATGTCTCCTATCATGTTCCCTAATTTTTTATTATGTCCACATCCTGGTCCCCATCTTGGACATCATAACAAACGTGCACTTTTTTGTTTAATTTACACATTGGACCATAGGAAAAATGACACTACAGCTACAGAGGTGACCGTCTGATAGCCCAGCTCGACTATCCATCTCTACTGAAGACCCTTTCAGCTTTTTGAGAGTTGGGTGGAGGACATCATCTCTGAAAATAGGGTCCCACAGCTGCACCCCATCAGTGTGAGCAGGACTCTTAGGACTCTTAGAAGAGTTAATGCTCTGAGACCATGGGGGCGCTTAGCCCCCTCTCTTCGTCACTGAGGATGATTTCATTTTTCAGGGATTAGAGAGGGTGGTCCTTGTGGTGGACTGCAGGTATGGAGAGCTGTTGTCATCGTATTAGATAGATAAGAATGATTATATGTATTGTAGAAATGTCTCCTATCATGTTCCCTAATTTTTTATTATGTCCACATCCTGGTCCCCATCTTGGACATCATAACAAACGTGCAGTTTTTGTTTAATTTACACATTGGACCATAGGAAAAATGACACTACAGCTACAGAGGTGACCGTCTGATAGCCCAGCTCGACTATCCATCTCTACTGAAGACCCTTTCAGCTTTTTGAGAGTTGGGTGGAGGACATCATCTCTGAAAATAGGGTCCCACAGCTGCACCCCATCAGTGTGAGCAGGACTCTTAGGACTCTTAGAAGAGTCAATGCTCTGAGACCATTGGGGGCACTTAGCCCCCTCTCTTCATCACTGAGGATGATTTCATTTTTCAGGGATTAGAGAGGGTGGTCCTTGTGGTGGACTGCAGATATGGAGAGCTGTTATCATCGTATTAGATAGATAAGAATGATTATATGTATTGTAGAAATGTCTAGTATCATGTTCCCTAATTTTTTATTATGTCCACATCCTGGTCCCCATCTTGGACATCATAACAAACGTGCACTTTTTTGTTTAATTTACACATTGGACCATAGGAAAAATGACACTACAGCTACAGAGGTGACCGTCTGATAGCCCAGCTCGACTATCCATCTCTACTGAAGACCCTTTCAGCTTTTTGAGAGTTGGGTGGAGGACATCATCTCTGAACATAGGGTCCCACAGCTGCACCCCATCAGTGTGAGCAGGACTCTGAGGACTCTTAGAAGAGTCAATGCTCTGAGACCATGGGGGGCGCTTAGCCCCCTCTCTTTGTCACTGAGGATGATTTCATTTTTCAGGGATTAGAGAGGGTGGTCCTTGTGGTGGACTGCAGGTATGGAGAGCTGTTGTCATCGTATTAAATAGATAAGAATGATTATATGTATTGTAGAAATGTCTCCTATCATGTTCCCTAATTTTTTATTATGTCCACATCCTGGTCCCCATCTTGGACATCATAACAAACGTGCACTTTTTTGTTTAATTTACACATTGGACCATAGGAAAAATGACACTACAGCTACAGAGGTGACCGTCTGATAGCCCAGCTCGACTATCCATCTCTACTGAAGACCCTTTCAGCTTTTTGAGAGTTGGGTGGAGAACATCATCTCTGAAAATAGGGTCCCACAGCTGCACCCCATCAGTGTGAGCAGGACTCTTAGGACTCTTAGAAGAGTCAATGCTCTGAGACCATGGGGGGCGCTTAGCCCCCTCTCTTCGTCACTGAGGATGATTTCACTTTTCAGGGAATAGAGAGGGTGGTCCTTGTGGTGGACTGCAGGTATGGAGAGCTGTTGTCATCGTATTAGATAGATAAGAATGATTATATGTATTGTAGAAATGTCTCCTATCATGTTCCCTATTTTTTTATTATGTCCACATCCTGGTCCCCATCTTGGAAATCATAACAAACGTGCACTTTTTTGTTTAATTTACACATTGGACCATAGGAAAAATGACACTACAGCTACAGAGGTGACCGTCTGATAGCCCAGCTCGACTATCCATCTCTACTGAAGACCCTTTCAGCTTTTTGAGAGTTGGGTGGAGGACATCATCTCTGAAAATAGGGTCCCACAGCTGCACCCCATCAGTGTGAGCAGGAATCTTAGGACTCTTAGAAGAGTCAATGCTCTGAGACCATGGGGGGCGCTTAGCCCCCTCTCTTCGTCACTGAGGATGATTTCATTTTTCAGGGATTAGAGAGAGTGGTCCTTGTGGTGGACTGCAGGTATGGAGAGCTGTTGTGATCGTATTAGATAGATAAGAATGATTATATGTATTGTAGAAATGTCTCCTATCATGTTCCCTAATTTTTTATTATGTCCACATCCTGGTCCCCATCTTGGACATCATAACAAACGTGCACTTTTTTGTTTAATTTACAAATTGGACCATAGGAAAAATGACACTACAGCTACAGAGGTGACCGTCTGATAGCCCAGCTCGACTATCCATCTCTACTGAAGACCCTTTCAGCTTTTTGAGAGTTGGGTGGAGAACATCATCTCTGAAAATAGGGTCCCACAGCTGCACCCCATCAGTGTGAGCAGGACTCTTAGGACTCTTAGAAGAGTCAATGCTCTGAGACCATGGGGGGCGCTTAGCCCCCTCTCTTCGTCACTGAGGATGATTTCACTTTTCAGGGAATAGAGAGGGTGGTCCTTGTGGTGGACTGCAGGTATGGAGAGCTGTTGTCATCGTATTAGATAGATAAGAATGATTATATGTATTGTAGAAATGTCTCCTATCATGTTCCCTATTTTTTTATTATGTCCACATCCTGGTCCCCATCTTGGAAATCATAACAAACGTGGACTTTTTTGTTTAATTTACACATTGGACCATAGGAAAAATGACACTACAGCTACAGAGGTGACCGTCTGATAGCCCAGCTCGACTATCCATCTCTACTGAAGACCCTTTCAGCTTTTTGAGAGTTGGGTGGAGGACATCATCTCTGAAAATAGGGTCCCACAGCTGCACCCCATCAGTGTGAGCAGGAATCTTAGGACTCTTAGAAGAGTCAATGCTCTGAGACCATGGGGGGCGCTTAGCCCCCTCTCTTCGTCACTGAGGATGATTTCATTTTTCAGGGATTAGAGAGAGTGGTCCTTGTGGTGGACTGCAGGTATGGAGAGCTGTTGTGATCGTATTAGATAGATAAGAATGATTATATGTATTGTAGAAATGTCTCCTATCATGTTCCCTAATTTTTTATTATGTCCACATCCTGGTCCCCATCTTGAACATCATAACAAACGTGCACTTTTTTGTTTAATTTACACATTGGACCATAGGAAAAATGACACTACAGCTACAGAGGTGACCGTCTGATAGCCCAGCTCGACTATCCATCTCTACTGAAGACCCTTTCAGCTTTTTGAGAGTTGGGTGGAGGACATCATCTCTGAAAATAGGGTCCCACAGCTGCACCCCATCAGTGTAAGCAGGACTCTTAGGACTCTTAGAAGAGTCAATGCTCTAAAACCATGGGGGGCGCTTAGCCCCCTCTCTTCGTCCCTGAGGATGATTTCATTTTTCAGGGATTAGAGAGGGTGGTCCTTGTGGTGGACTGCAGGTATGGAGAGCTGTTGTCATCGTATTAGATAGATAAGAATGATTATATGTATTGTAGAAATGTCTCCTATCATGTTCCCTAATTTCTTATTATGTCCACATCCTGGTCCCCATCTTGGACATCATAACAAACGTGCACTTTTTTGTTTAATTTACACATTGGACCATAGGAAAAATGACACTACAGCTACAGAGGTGACCGTCTGATAGCCCAGCTCGACTATCCATCTCTACTGAAGACCCTTTCAGCTTTTTGAGAGTTGGGTGGAGGACATCATCTCTGAAAATAGGGTCCCACAGCTTCACCCCATCAGTGTGAGCAGGACTCTTAGGACTCTTAGAAGAGTCAATGCTCTGGTACCATGGGGGGCGCTTGGCCCCCTCTCTTCGTCACTGAGGATGATTTCGTTTTTCAGGGATTAGAGAGGGTGGTCCTTGTGGTGGACTGCAGGTATGGAGAGCTGTTGTGATCGTATTAGATAGATAAGAATGATTATATGTATTGTAGAAATGTCTCCTATCATGTTCCCTAATTTTTTATTATGTCCACATCCTGGTCCCCATCTTGGACATCATAACAAACGTGCACTTTTTTGTTTAATTTACACATTGGGCCATAGGAAAAATGACTCTACAGCTACAGAGGTGACCGTCTGATAGCCCAGCTCGACTATCCATCTCTACTGAAGACCCTTTCAGCTTTTTGAGAGTTGGGTGGAGGACATCATCTCGGAAAATAGGGTCCCACAGCTGCACCCCATCAGTGTGAGCAGGACTCTTAGGACTCTTAGAAGAGTTAATGCTCTGAGACCATGGGGGCGCTTAGCCCCCTCTCTTCGTCACTGAGGATGATTTCATTTTTCAGGGATTAGAGAGGGTGGTCCTTGTGGTGGACTGCAGGTATGGAGAGCTGTTGTCATCGTATTAGATAGATAAGAATGATTATATGTATTGTAGAAATGTCTCCTATCATGTTCCCTAATTTTTTATTATGTCCACATCCTGGTCCCCATCTTGGACATCATAACAAACGTGCACTTTTTTGTTTAATTTACACATTGGACCAAAGGAAAAATGACACTACAGCTACAGAGGTGACCGTCTGATAGCCCAGCTCGACTATCCATCTCTACTGAAGACCCTTTCAGCTTTTTGAGAGTTGGGTGGAGGACATCATCTCTGAAAATAGGGTCCCACAGCTGCACCCCATCAGTGTGAGCAGGACTCTTAGGACTCTTAGAAGAGTCAATGCTCTGAGACCATTGGGGGCACTTAGCCCCCTCTCTTCGTCACTGAGGATGATTTCATTTTTCAGGGATTAGAGAGGGTGGTCCTTGTGGTGGACTGCAGGTATGGAGAGCTGTTATCATGGTATTAGGTAGATAAGAATGATTATATGTATTGTAGAAATGTCTCCTATCATGTTCCCTAATTTTTTATTATGTCCACATCCTGGTCCCCATCTTGGACATCATAACAAACGTGCACTTTTTTGTTTAATTTACACATTGGACCATAGGAAAAATGACACTACAGCTACAGAGGTGACCGTCTGATAGCCCAGCTCGACAATCCATCTCTACTGAAGACCCTTTCAGCTTTTTGAGAGTTGGGTGGAGGACATCATCTCTGAAAATAGGGTCCCACAGCTGCACCCCATCAGTGTGAGCAGGACTCTTAGGACTCTTAGAAGAGGCAATGCTCTGAGACCATGGGGGGCGCCTAGCCCCCTCTCTTCGTCACTGAGGATGATTTCATTTTTCAGGGATTAGAGAGGGTGGTCCTTGTGGTGGACTGCAGGTATGGAGAGCTGTTGTCATCGTATTAAATAGATAAGAATGATTATATGTATTGTAGAAATGTCTCCTATCATGTTCCCTAATTTTTTATTATGTCCACATCCTGGTCCCCATCTTGGACATCATAACAAACGTGCACTTTTTTGTTTAATTTACACATTGGACCATAGGAAAAATGACACTACAGCTACAGAGGTGACCGTCTGATAGCCCAGCTCGACTATCCATCTCTACTGAAGACCCTTTCAGCTTTTTGAGAGTTGGGTGGAGGACATCATCTCTGAAAATAGGGTCCCACAGCTGCACCCCATCAGTGTGAGCAGGACACTTAGGACTCTTAGAAGAGTCAATGCTCTGAGACCATGGGGGGCGCTTAGCCCCCTCTCTTCGTCACTGAGGATGATTTCATTTTTCAGGGATTAGAGAGGGTGGTCCTTGTGGTGGACTGCAGGTATGGAGAGCTGTTGTCATCGTATTAAATAGATAAGAATGATTATATGTATTGTAGAAATGTCTCCTATCATGTTCCCTAATTTTTTATTATGTCCACATCCTGGTCCCCATCTTGGACATCATAACAAACGTGCACTTTTTTGTTTAATTTACACATTGGACCATAGGAAAAATGACACTACAGCTACAGAGGTGACCGTCTGATAGCCCAGCTCGACTATCCATCTCTACTGAAGACCCTTTCAGCTTTTTGAGAGTTGGGTGGAGGACATCATCTCTGAAAATAGGGTCCCACAGCTGCACCCCATCAGTGTGAGCAGGACTCTTAGGACTCTTAGAAGAGTCAATGCTCTGGTACCATGGGGGGCGCTTGGCCCCCTCTCTTCGTCACTGAGGATGATTTCATTTTTCAGGGATTAGAGAGGGTGGTCCTTGTGGTGGACTGCAGGTATGGAGAGCTGTTGTCATCGTATTAGATAGATAAGAATGATTATATGTATTGTAGAAATGTCTCCTATCATGTTCCCTAATTTTTTATTATGTCCACATCCTGGTCCCCATCTTGGACATCATAACAAACGTGCACTTTTTTGTTTAATTTCCACATTGGACCATAGGAAAAATGACACTACAGCTACAGAGGTGACCGTCTGATAGCCCAGCTCGACTATCCATCTCTACTGAAGACCCTTTCAGCTTTTTGAGAGTTGGGTGGAGGACATCATCTCTGAAAATAGGGTCCCACAGCTGCACCCCATCAGTGTGAGCAGGACTCTTAGGACTCTTAGAAGAGTTAATGCTCTGAGACCATGGGGGCGCTTAGCCCCCTCTCTTCGTCACTGAGGATGATTTCATTTTTCAGGGATTAGAGAGGGTGGTCCTTGTGGTGGACTGCAGGTATGGAGAGCTGTTGTCATCGTATTAGATAGATAAGAATGATTATATGTATTGTAGAAATGTCTCCTATCATGTTCCCTAATTTTTTATTATGTCCACATCCTGGTCCCCATCTTGGACATCATAACAAACGTGCACTTTTTTGTTTAATTTACACATTGGACCATAGGAAAAATGACACTACAGCTACAGAGGTGACCGTCTGATAGCCCAGCTCGACTATCCATCTCTACTGAAGACCCTTTCAGCTTTTTGAGAGTTGGGTGGAGAACATCATCTCTGAAAATAGGGTCCCACAGCTGCACCCCATCAGTGTGAGCAGGACTCTTAGGACTCTTAGAAGAGTCAATGCTCTGAGACCATGGGGGGCGCTTAGCCCCCTCTCTTCGTCACTGAGGATGATTTCACTTTTCAAGGAATAGAGAGGGTGGTCCTTGTGGTGGACTGCAGGTATGGAGAGCTGTTGTCATCGTATTAGATAGATAAGAATGATTATATGTATTGTAGAAATGTCTGCTATCATGTTCCCTATTTTTTTATTATGTCCACATCCTGGTCCCCATCTTGGAAATCATAACAAACGTGCACTTTTTTGTTTAATTTACACATTGGACCATAGGAAAAATGACACTACAGCTACAGAGGTGACCGTCTGATAGCCCAGCTCGACTATCCATCTCTACTGAAGACCCTTTCAGCTTTTTGAGAGTTGGGTGGAGGACATCATCTCTGAAAATAGGGTCCCACAGCTGCACCCCATCAGTGTAAGCAGGACTCTTAGGACTCTTAGAAGAGTCAATGCTCTAAAACCATGGGGGGCGCTTAGCCCCCTCTCTTCGTCCCTGAGGATGATTTCATTTTTCAGGGATTAGAGAGGGTGGTCCTTGTGGTGGACTGCAGGTATGGAGAGCTGTTGTCATCGTATTAGATAGATAAGAATGATTATATGTATTGTAGAAATGTCTCCTATCATGTTCCCTAATTTCTTATTATGTCCACATCCTGGTCCCCATCTTGGACATCATAACAAACGTGCACTTTTTTGTTTAATTTACACATTGGACCATAGGAAAAATGACACTACAGCTACACAGGTGACCGTCTGATAGCCCAGCTCGACTATCCATCTCTACTGAAGACCCTTTCAGCTTTTTGAGAGTTGGGTGGAGGACATCATCTCTGAAAATAGGGTCCCACAGCTTCACCACATCAGTGTGAGCAGGACTCTTAGGACTCTTAGAAGAGTCAATGCTCTGGTACCATGGGGGGCGCTTGGCCCCCTCTCTTCGTCACTGAGGATGATTTCATTTTTCAGGGATTAGAGAGGGTGGTCCTTGTGGTGGACTGCAGGTATGGAGAGCTGTTGTGATCGTATTAGATAGATAAGAATGATTATATGTATTGTAGAAATGTCTCCTATCATGTTCCCTAATTTTTTATTATGTCCACATCCTGGTCCCCATCTTGGACATCATAACAAACGTGCACTTTTTTGTTTAATTTACACATTGGGCCATAGGAAAAATGACACTACAGCTACAGAGGTGACCGTCTGATAGCCCAGCTCGACTATCCATCTCTACTGAAGACCCTTTCAGCTTTTTGAGAGTTGGGTGGAGGACATCATCTCTGAAAATAGGGTCCCACAGCTGCACCCCATCAGTGTGAGCAGGACTCTTAGGACTCTTAGAAGAGTTAATGCTCTGAGACCATGGGGGCGCTTAGCCCCCTCTCTTCGTCACTGAGGATGATTTCATTTTTCAGGGATTAGAGAGGGTGGTCCTTGTGGTGGACTGCAGGTATGGAGAGCTGTTGTCATCGTATTAGATAGATAAGAATGATTATATGTATTGTAGAAATGTCTCCTATCATGTTCCCTAATTTTTTATTATGTCCACATCCTGGTCCCCATCTTGGACATCATAACAAACGTGCACTTTTTTGTTTAATTTACACATTGGACCAAAGGAAAAATGACACTACAGCTACAGAGGTGACCGTCTGATAGCCCAGCTCGACTATCCATCTCTACTGAAGACCCTTTCAGCTTTTTGAGAGTTGGGTGGAGGACATCATCTCTGAAAATAGGGTCCCACAGCTGCACCCCATCAGTGTGAGCAGGACTCTTAGGACTCTTAGAAGAGTCAATGCTCTGAGACCATTGGGGGCACTTAGCCCCCTCTCTTCGTCACTGAGGATGATTTCATTTTTCAGGGATTAGAGAGGGTGGTCCTTGTGGTGGACTGCAGGTATGGAGAGCTGTTATCATGGTATTAGGTAGATAAGAATGATTATATGTATTGTAGAAATGTCTCCTATCATGTTCCCTAATTTTTTATTATGTCCACATCCTGGTCCCCATCTTGGACATCATAACAAACGTGCACTTTTTTGTTTAATTTACACATTGGACCATAGGAAAAAATGACACTACAGCTACAGAGGTGACCGTCTGATAGCCCAGCTCGACAATCCATCTCTACTGAAGACCCTTTCAGCTTTTTGAGAGTTGGGTGGAGGACATCATCTCTGAAAATAGGGTCCCACAGCTGCACCCCATCAGTGTGAGCAGGACT
This sequence comes from Anomaloglossus baeobatrachus, assembly GCF_048569485.1. NCBI lineage: Eukaryota > Metazoa > Chordata > Amphibia > Anura > Aromobatidae > Anomaloglossus > Anomaloglossus baeobatrachus. The sequence goes on along the minus strand of NW_027443029.1, from coordinate 237,397 downwards.
CTTAGGACTCTTAGAAGAGTCAATGCTCTGAGACCATGGGGGGCGCTTAGCCCCCTCTCTTCGTCACTGAGGATGATTTCATTTTTCAGGGATTAGAGAGGGTGGTCCTTGTGGTGGACTGCAGGTATGGAGAGCTGTTGTCATCGTATTAAATAGATAAGAATGATTATATGTATTGTAGAAATGTCTCCTATCATGTTCCCTAATTTTTTATTATGTCCACATCCTGGTCCCCATCTTGGACATCATAACAAACGTGCACTTTTTTGTTTAATTTACACATTGGACCATAGGAAAAATGACACTACAGCTACAGAGGTGACCGTCTGATAGCCCAGCTCGACTATCCATCTCTACTGAAGACCCTTTCAGCTTTTTGAGAGTTGGGTGGAGGACATCATCTCTGAAAATAGGGTCCCACAGCTGCACCCCATCAGTGTGAGCAGGACTCTTAGGACTCTTAGAAGAGTCAATGCTCTGAGACCATGGGGGGCGCTTAGCCCCCTCTCTTCGTCACTGAGGATGATTTCATTTTTCAGGGATTAGAGAGGGTGGTCCTTGTGGTGGACTGCAGGTATGGAGAGCTGTTGTCATCGTATTAAATAGATAAGAATGATTATATGTATTGTAGAAATGTCTCCTATCATGTTCCCTAATTTTTTATTATGTCCACATCCTGGTCCCCATCTTGGACATCATAACAAACGTGCACTTTTTTGTTTAATTTACACATTGGACCATAGGAAAAATGACACTACAGCTACAGAGGTGACCGTCTGATAGCCCAGCTCGACTATCCATCTCTACTGAAGACCCTTTCAGCTTTTTGAGAGTTGGGTGGAGAACATCATCTCTGAAAATAGGGTCCCACAGCGGCACCCCATCAGTGTGAGCAGGACTCTTAGGACTCTTAGAAGAGTCAATGCTCTGAGACCATGGGGGGCGCTTAGCCCCCTCTCCTCGTCACTGAGGATGATTTCACTTTTCAGGGAATAGAGAGGGTGGTCCTTGTGGTGGACTGCAGGTATGGAGAGCTGTTGTCATCGTATTAGATAGATAAGAATGATTATATGTATTGTAGAAATGTCTCCTATCATGTTCCCTATTTTTCTATTATGTCCACATCCTGGTTCCCATCTTGGAAATCATAACAAACGTGCACTTTTTTGTTTAATTTACAAATTGGACAATAGGAAAAATGACACTACAGCTACAGAGGTGACCGTCTGATAGCCCAGCTCGACTATCCATCTCTACTGAAGACCCTTTCAGCTTTTTGAGAGTTGGGTGGAGGACATCATCTCTGAAAATAGGGTCCCACAGCTGCACCCCATCAGTGTGAGCAGGACTCTTAGGACTCTTAGAAGAGTCAATGCTCTGGTACCATGGGGGGCGCTTGGCCCCCTCTCTTCGTCACTGAGGATGATTTCATTTTTCAGGGATTAGAGAGGGTGGTCCTTGTGGTGGACTGCAGGTATGGAGAGCTGTTGTCATCGTATTAGATAGATAAGAATGATTATATGTATTGTAGAAATGTCTCCTATCATGTTCCCTAATTTTTTATTATGTCCACATCCTGGTCCCCATCTTGGACATCATAACAAACGTGCACTTTTTTGTTTAATTTCCACATTGGACCATAGGAAAAATGACACTACAGCTACAGAGGTGACCGTCTGATAGCCCAGCTCGACTATCCATCTCTACTGAAGACCCTTTCAGCTTTTTGAGAGTTGGGTGGAGGACATCATCTCTGAAAATAGGGTCCCACAGCTGCACCCCATCAGTGTGAGCAGGACTCTTAGGACTCTTAGAAGAGTTAATGCTCTGAGACCATGGGGGCGCTTAGCCCCCTCTCTTCGTCACTGAGGATGATTTCATTTTTCAGGGATTAGAGAGGGTGGTCCTTGTGGTGGACTGCAGGTATGGAGAGCTGTTGTCATCGTATTAGATAGATAAGAATGATTATATGTATTGTAGAAATGTCTCCTATCATGTTCCCTAATTTTTTATTATGTCCACATCCTGGTCCCCATCTTGGACATCATAACAAACGTGCACTTTTTTGTTTAATTTACACATTGGACCATAGGAAAAATGACACTACAGCTACAGAGGTGACCGTCTGATAGCCCAGCTCGACTATTCATCTCTACTGAAGACCCTTTCAGCATTTTGAGAGTTGGGTGGAGGACATCATCTCTGAAAATAGGGTCCCACAGCTGCACCCCATCAGTGTGAGCAGGACTCTTAAGACTCTTAGAAGAGTCAATGCTCTGAGACCATTGGGGGCACTGAGCCCCCTCTCTTCGTCACTGAGGATGATTTCATTTTTCAGGGTTTAGAGAGGGTGGTCCTTGTGGTGGACTGCAGGTATGGAGAGCTGTTAACATCGTATTAGATAGATAAGAATGATTATATGTATTGTAGAAATGTCTCCTATCATGTTCCCTAATTTTTTATTATGTCCACATCCTGGTCCCCATCTTGGACATCATAACAAACGTGCACTTTTTTGTTTAATTTACACATTGGACCATAGGAAAAATGACACTACAGCTACAGAGGTGACCGTCTGATAGCCCAGCTCGACTATCCATCTCTACTGAAGACCCTTTCAGCTTTTTGAGAGTTGGGTGGAGGACATCATCTCTGAAAATAGGGTCCCACAGCTTCACCCCATCAGTGTGAGCAGGACTCTTAGGACTCTTAGAAGAGTCAATGCCCTGGTACCATGGGGGGCGCTTCGCCCCCTCTCTTCGTCACTGAGGATGATTTCATTTTTCAGGGATTAGAGAGGGTGGTCCTTGTGGTGGACTGCAGGTATGTAGAGCTGTTGTCATCGTATTAGATAGATAAGAATGATTATATGTATTGTAGAAATGTCTCCTATCATGTTCCCTAATTTTTTATTATGTCCACATCCTGGTCCCCATCTTGGACATCATAACAAACGTGCACTTTTTTGTTTAATTTACACATTGGACCATAGTAAAAATGACACTACAGCTACAGAGGTGACCGTCTGATAGCCCAGCTCGACTATCCATCTCTACTGAAGACCCTTTCAGCTTTCTGAGAGTTGGGTGGAGGACATCATCTCTGAAAATAGGGTCCCACAGCTGCACCCCATAAGTGTGAGCAGGACTCTTAGGACTCTTAGAAGAGTTAATGCTCTGAGACCATGGGGGCGCTTAGCCCCCTCTCTTCGTCACTGAGGATGATTTCATTTTTCAGGGATTAGAGAGGGTGGTCCTTGTGGTGGACTGCAGGTATGGAGAGCTGTTGTCATCGTATTAGATAGATAAGAATGATTATATGTATTGTAGAAATGTCTCCTATCATGTTCCCTAATTTTTTATTATGTCCACATCCTGGTCCCCATCTTGGACATCATAACAAACGTGCACTTTTTTGTTTAATTTACACATTGGACCATAGGAAAAATGACACTACAGCTACAGAGGTGACCGTCTGATAGCCCAGCTCGACTATCCATCTCTACTGAAGACCCTTTCAGCTTTTTGAGAGTTGGGTGGAGGACATCATCTCTGAAAATAGGGTCCCACAGCTGCACCCCATCAGTGTGAGCAGGACTCTTAGGACTCTTAGAAGAGTCAATGCTCTGAGACCATTGGGGGAACTTAGCCCCCTCTCTTCGTCACTGAGGATGATTTCATTTTTCAGGGATTAGAGAGGGTGGTCCTTGTGGTGGACTGCAGGTATGGAGAGCTGTTATCATCGTATTAGATAGATAAGAATGATTATATGTATTGTAGAAATGTCTCCTATCATGTTCCCTAATTTTTTATTATGTCCACATCCTGGTCCCCATCTTGGACATCATAACAAACGTGCACTTTTTTGTTTAATTTACACATTGGACCATAGGAAAAATGACACTACAGCTACAGAGGTGACCGTCTGATAGCCCAGCTCGACAATCCATCTCTACTGAAGACCCTTTCAGCTTTTTGAGAGTTGGGTGGAGGACATCATCTCTGAAAATAGGGTCCCACAGCTGCACCCCATCAGTGTGAGCAGGACTCTTAGGACTCTTAGAAGAGTCAATGCTCTGAGACCATGGGGGGCGCTTAGCCCCCTCTCTTCGTCACTGAGGATGATTTCATTTTTCAGGGATTAGAGAGGGTGGTCCTTGTGGTGGACTGCAGGTATGGAGAGCTGTTGTCATCGTATTAAATAGATAAGAATGATTATATGTATTGTAGAAATGTCTCCTATCATGTTCCCTAATTTTTTATTATGTCCACATCCTGGTCCCCATCTTGGACATCATAACAAACGTGCACTTTTTTGTTTAATTTACACATTGGACCATAGGAAAAATGACACTACAGCTACAGAGGTGACCGTCTGATAGCCCAGCTCGACTATACATCTCTACTGAAGACCCTTTCAGCTTTTTGAGAGTTGGGTGGAGAACATCATCTCTGAAAATAGGGTCCCACAGCTGCACCCCATCAGTGTGAGCAGGACTCTTAGGACTCTTAGAAGAGTCAATGTTTTGAGACCATGGGGGGCGCTTAGCCCCCTCTCTTCGTCACTGAGGATGATTTCACTTTTCAGGGAATAGAGAGGGTGGTACTTGTGGTGGACTGCAGGTATGGAGAGCTGTTGTCATCGTATTAGATAGATAAGAATGATTATATGTATTGTAGAAATGTCTCCTATCATGTTCCCTATTTTTTTATTATGTCCACATCCTGGTCCCCATCTTGGAAATCATAACAAACGTGCACTTTTTTGTTTAATTTACACATTGGACCATAGGAAAAATGACACTACAGCTACAGAGGTGACCGTCTGGTAGCCCAGCTCGACTATCCATCTCTACTGAAGACCCTTTCAGCTTTTTGAGAGTTGGGTGGAGGACATCATCTCTGAAAATACGGTCCCACAGCTGCACCCCATCAGTGTGAGCAGGACTCTTAGGACTCTTAGAAGAGTCAATGTTTTGAGACCATGGGGGGCGCTTAGCCCCCTCTCTTCGTCACTGAGGATGATTTCATTTTTCAGGGATTAGAGAGAGTGGTCCTTGTGGTGGACTGCAGGTATGGAGAGCTGTTGTGATCGTATTAGATAGATAAGAATGATTATATGTATTGTAGAAATGTCTCCTATCATGTTCCCTAATTTTTTATTATGTCCACATCCTGGTCCCCATCTTGGACATCATAACAAACGTGCACTTTTTTGTTTAATTTCCACATTGGACCATAGGAAAAATGACACTACAGCTACAGAGGTGACCGTCTGATAGCCCAGCTCGACTATCCATCTCTACTGAAGACCCTTTCAGCTTTTTGAGAGTTGGGTGGAGGACATCATCTCTGAAAATCGGGTCCCACAGCTGCACCCCATCAGTGTGAGCAGGACTCTTAGGACTCTTAGAAGAGTTAATGCTCTGAGACCATGGGGGCGCTTAGCCCCCTCTCTTCGTCACTGAGGATGATTTCATTTTTCAGGGATTAGAGAGGGTGGTCCTTGTGGTGGACTGCAGGTATGGAGAGCTGTTGTCATCGTATTAGATAGATAAGAATGATTATATGTATTGTAGAAATGTCTCCTATCATGTTCCCTAATTTTTTATTATGTCCACATCCTGGTCCCCATCTTGGACATCATAACAAACGTGCACTTTTTTGTTTAATTTACACATTGGACCATAGGAAAAATGACACTACAGCTACAGAGGTGACCGTCTGATAGCCCAGCTCGACTATCCATCTCTACTGAAGACCCTTTCAGCATTTTGAGAGTTGGGTGGAGGACATCATCTCTGAAAATAGGGTCCCACAGCTGCACCCCATCAGTGTGAGCAGGACTCTTAAGACTCTTAGAAGAGTCAATGCTCTGAGACCATTGGGGGCACTGAGCCCCCTCTCTTCGTCACTGAGGATGATTTCATTTTTCAGGGTTTAGAGAGGGTGGTCCTTGTGGTGGACTGCAGGTATGGAGAGCTGTTATCATCGTATTAGATAGATAAGAATGATTATATGTATTGTAGAAATGTCTCCTATCATGTTCCCTAATTTTTTATTATGTCCACATCCTGGTCCCCATCTTGGACATCATAACAAACGTGCACTTTTTTGTTTAATTTACACATTGGACCATAGGAAAAATGACACTACAGCTACAGAGGTGACCGTCTGATAGCCCAGCTCGACTATCCATCTCTACTGAAGACCCTTTCAGCTTTTTGAGAGTTGGGTGGAGGACATCATCTCTGAAAATAGGGTCCCACAGCTTCACCTCATCAGTGTGAGCAGGACTCTTAGGACTCTTAGAAGAGTCAATGCTCTGGTACCATGGGGGGCGCTTGGCCCCCTCTCTTCGTCACTGAGGATGATTTCATTTTTCAGGGATTAGAGAGGGTGGTCCTTGTGGTGGACTGCAGGTATGTAGAGCTGTTGTCATCGTATTAGATAGATAAGAATGATTATATGTATTGTAGAAATGTCTCCTATCATGTTCCCTAATTTTTTATTATGTCCACATCCTGGTCCCCATCTTGGACATCATAACAAACGTGCACTTTTTTGTTTAATTTACACATTGGACCATAGGAAAAATGACACTACAGCTACAGAGGTGACCGTCTGATAGCCCAGCTCGACTATCCATCTCTACTGAAGACCCTTTCAGCTTTTTGAGAGTTGGGTGGAGGACATCATCTCTGAAAATAGGGTCCCACAGCTGCACCCCATCAGTGTGAGCAGGACTCTTAGGACTCTTAGAAGAGTTAATGCTCTGAGACCATGGGGGCGCTTAGCCCCCTCTCTTCGTCACTGAGGATGATTTCATTTTTCAGGGATTAGAGAGGGTGGTCCTTGTGGTGGACTGCAGGTATGGAGAGCTGTTGTCATCGTATTAGATAGATAAGAATGATTATATGTATTGTAGAAATGTCTCCTATCATGTTCTCTAATTTTTTATTATGTCCACATCCTGGTCCCCATCTTGGACATCATAACAAACGTGCACTTTTTTGTTTAATTTACACATTGGACCATAGGAAAAATGACACTACAGCTACAGAGGTGACCGTCTGATAGCCCAGCTCGACTATCCATCTCTACTGAAGACCCTTTCAGCTTTTTGAGAGTTGGGTGGAGGACATTATCTCTGAAAATAGGGTCCCACAGCTGCACCCCATCAGTGTGAGCAGGACTCTTAGGACTCTTAGAAGAGTCAATGCTCTGAGACCATTGGGGGCACTTAGCCCCCTCTCTTCGTCACTGAGGATGATTTCATTTTTCAGGGATTAGAGAGGGTGGTCCTTGTGGTGGACTGCAGGTATGGAGAGCTGTTATCATCGTATTAGATAGATAAGAATGATTATATGTATTGTAGAAATGTCTCCTATCATGTTCCCTAATTTTTTATTATGTCCACATCCTGGTCCCCATCTTGGACATCATAACAAACGTGCACTTTTTTGTTTAATTTACACATTGGACCATAGGAAAAATGACACTACAGCTACAGAGGTGACCGTCTGATAGCCCAGCTCGACAATCCATCTCTACTGAAGACCCTTTCAGCTTTTTGAGAGTTGGGTGGAGGACATCATCTCTGAAAATAGGGTCCCACAGCTGCACCCCATCAGTGTGAGCAGGACTCTTAGGACTCTTAGAAGAGTCAATGCTCTGAGACCATGGGGGGCGCTTAGCCCCCTCTCTTCGTCACTGAGGATGATTTCATTTTTCAGGGATTAGAGAGGGTGGTCCTTGTGGTGGACTGCAGGTATGGAGAGCTGTTGTCATCGTATTAAATAGATAACAATGATTATATGTATTGTAGAAATGTCTCCTATCATGTTCCCTAATTTTTTATTATGTCCACATCCTGGTCCCCATCTTGGACATCATAACAAACGTGCACTTTTTTGTTTAATTTACACATTGGACCATAGGAAAAATGACACTACAGCTACAGAGGTGACCGTCTGATAGCCCAGCTCGACTATCCATCTCTACTGAAGACCCTTTCAGCTTTTTGAGAGTTGGGTGGAGAACATCATCTCTGAAAATAGGGTCCCACAGCTGCACCCCATCAGTGTGAGCAGGACTCTTAGGACTCTTAGAAGAGTCAATGTTTTGAGACCATGGGGGGCGCTTAGCCCCCTCTCTTCGTCACTGAGGATGATTTCACTTTTCAGGGAATAGAGAGGGTGGTACTTGTGGTGGACTGCAGGTATGGAGAGCTGTTGTCATCGTATTAGATAGATAAGAATGATTATATGTATTGTAGAAATGTCTCCTATCATGTTCCCTATTTTTTTATTATGTCCACATCCTGGTCCCCATCTTGGAAATCATAACAAACGTGCACTTTTTTGTTTAATTTACACATTGGACCATAGGAAAAATGACACTACAGCTACAGAGGTGACCGTCTGGTAGCCCAGCTCGACTATCCATCTCTACTGAAGACCCTTTCAGCTTTTTGAGAGTTGGGTGGAGGACATCATCTCTGAAAATAGGGTCCCACAGCTGCACCCCATCAGTGTGAGCAGGACTCTTAGGACTCTTAGAAGAGTCAATGTTTTGAGACCATGGGGGGCGCTTAGCCCCCTCTCTTCGTCACTGAGGATGATTTCATTTTTCAGGGATTAGAGAGAGTGGTCCTTGTGGTGGACTGCAGGTATGGAGAGCTGTTGTGATCGTATTAGATAGATAAGAATGATTATATGTATTGTAGAAATGTCTCCTATCATGTTCCCTAATTTTTTATTATGTCCACATCCTGGTCCCCATCTTGGACATCATAACAAACGTGCACTTTTTTGTTTAATTTACACATTGGACCATAGGAAAAATGACACTACAGCTACAGAGGTGACCGTCTGATAGCCCAGCTCGACTATCCATCTCTACTGAAGACCCTTTCAGCTTTTTGAGAGTTGGGTGGAGGACATCATCTCTTAAAATAGGGTCCCACAGCTGCACCCCATCAGTGTAAGCAGGACTCTTAGGACTCTTAGAAGAGTCAATGCTCTAAAACCATGGGGGGCGCTTAGCCCCCTCTCTTCGTCCCTGAGGATGATTTCATTTTTCAGGGATTAGAGAGGGTGGTCCTTGTGGTGGACTGCAGGTATGGAGAGCTGTTGTCATCGTATTAGATAGATAAGAATGATTATATGTATTGTAGAAATGTCTCCTATCATGTTCCCTAATTTTTTATTATGTCCACATCCTGGTCCCCATCTTGGACATCATAACAAACGTGCACTTTTTTGTTTAATTTACACATTGGACCATAGGAAAAATGACACTACAGCTACAGAGGTGACCGTCTGATAGCCCAGCTCGACTATCCATCTCTACTGAAGACCCTTTCAGCTTTTTGAGAGTTGGGTGGAGGACATCATCTCTGAAAATAGGGTCCCACAGCTGCACCCCATCAGTGTGAGCAGGACTCTTAGGACTCTTAGAAGAGTTAATGCTCTGAGACCATGGGGGTGCTTAGCCCCCTCTCTTCGTCACTGAGGATGATTTCATTTTTCAGGGATTAGAGAGGGTGGTCCTTGTGGTGGACTGCAGGTATGGAGAGCTGTTGTCATCGTATTAGATAGATAAGAATGATTATATGTATTGTAGAAATGTCTCCTATCATGTTCCCTAATTTTTTATTATGTCCACATCCTGGTCCCCATCTTGGACATCATAACAAACGTGCACTTTTTTGTTTAATTTACACATTGGACCATAGGAAAAATGACACTACAGCTACAGAGGTGACCGTCTGGTAGCCCAGCTCGACTATCCATCTCTACTGAAGACCCTTTCAGCTTTTTGAGAGTTGGGTGGAGGACATCATCTCTGAAAATAGGGTCCCACAGCTGCACCCCATCAGTGTGAGCAGGACTCTTAGGACTCTTAGAAGAGTCAATGTTTTGAGACCATGGGGGGCGCTTAGCCCCCTCTCTTCGTCACTGAGGATGATTTCATTTTTCAGGGATTAGAGAGAGTGGTCCTTGTGGTGGACTGCAGGTATGGAGAGCTGTTGCGATCGTGTTAGATAGATAAGAATGATTATATGTATTGTAGAAATGTCTCCTATCATGTTCCCTAATTTTTTATTATGTCCACATCCTGGTCCCCATCTTGGACATCATAACAAACGTGCACTTTTTTGTTTAATTTACACATTGGACCATAGGAAAAATGACACTACAGCTACAGAGGTGACCGTCTGATAGCCCAGCTCGACTATCCATCTCTACTGAAGACCCTTTCAGCTTTTTGAGAGTTGGGTGGAGGACATCATCTCTTAAAATAGGGTCCCACAGCTGCACCCCATCAGTGTGAGCAGGACTCTTAGGACTCTTAGAAGAGTCAATGCTCTGAGACCATGGGGGGCGCTTAGCCCCCTCTCTTCGTCCCTGAGGATGATTTCATTTTTCAGGGATTAGAGAGGGTGGTCCTTGTGGTGGACTGCAGGTATGGAGAGCTGTTGTCATCGTATTAAATAGATAAGAATGATTATATGTATTGTAGAAATGTCTCCTATCATGTTCCCTAATTTTTTATTATGTCCACATCCTGGTCCCCATCTTGGACATCATAACAAACGTGCACTTTTTTGTTTAATTTACACATTGGACCATAGGAAAAATGACACTACAGCTACAGAGGTGACCGTCTGATAGCCCAGCTCGACTATCCATCTCTACTGAAGACATTTCTACAATACATATAATCATTCTTATCTATCTAATACGATCACAACAGCTCTCCATACCTGCAGTCCACCACAAGGACCACTCTCTCTAATCCCTGAAAAATGAAATCATCCTCAGTGACGAAGAGAGGGGGCTAAGCGCCCCCCATGGTCTCAGAGCATTGACTCTTCTAAGAGTCCTAAGATTCCTGCTCACTCTGATGGGGTGCAGCTGTGGGACCCTATCTTCAGAGATGATGTCCTCCACCCAACTCTCAAAAAGCTGAAAGGGTCTTCAGTAGAGATGGATAGTCGAGCTGGGCTATCAGACGGTCACCTCTGTAGCTGTAGTGTCATTTTTCCTATGGTCCAATTTGTAAATTAAACAAAAAAGTGCACGTTTGTTATGATTTCCAAGATGGGGACCAGGATGTGGACATAATAAAAAAATAGGGAACATGATAGGAGACATTTCTACAATACATATAATCATTCTTATCTATCTAATACGATGACAACAGCTCTCCATACCTGCAGTCCACCACAAGGACCACCCTCTCTATTCCCTAAAAAGTGAAATCATCCTCAGTGACGAGGAGAGGGGGCTAAGCGCCCCCCATGGTCTCAGAGCATTGACTACTCTAAGAGTCCTAAGAGTCCTGCTCACACTGATGGGGTGCAGCTGTGGGACCCTATTTTCAGAGATGATGTTCTCCACCCAACTCTCAAAAAGCTGAAAGGGTCTTCAGTAGAGATGAGCGAACCGGTCGCGGTTCGGCTCGAGGTTGGTTCGCCGAACGGACCTCCCGTTCGAGTTCGGTTCGTCGAACGTTCGACGAACCGAACTCGAACTGCATAGGAAACAATGGCAGGCAATCACAAACACAGAAAAACACCTAGAAAACACCCTCAAAGGTGTCCTAAAGGTGACAAACAACTCAAACACATTGGAAAGTGACAAGGACATATACTCATGCGAAAACAAAACAGCTGGACAAGGAAAAAGAGGAGGACACACAGATATAGGCATGGCACGCCCTTCTAAAATCATGTAAAACACCGCAAGGTGACTCCAAGCGGAGTCTCCCTTTTTTCCAAAAATTGGGCCACACACACACCCACCCCTTCAGTGGCAGCAGTTGTGCCCCAGTTGTACACTTCACAGCTAGATTTGCATCAAGCACATTCAAAAATACGCCATTCTTATCCATCCCCAGGATGACACCGGGGTAGGTAGCAAAGTCTTTCCTGATCCCAGCTCTGTGCAGCTTGGATCATTTATAAAAAACACAGCAATCAAGGGTTACTCCAAGCGGAGTCTCCCTTTTTTCCAAAAATTGGGCCCCACACACACCCACCCCTTCAGTGGCAGCAGTTGTGCCCTAGTTGTACACTTCACAGCTACATTTGCATCAAGCACATTCAAAAATACGCCATTCTTATCCATCCCCAGGATGACACCGGGGTAGGTAGCAAAGTCTTTGCTGACCCATGACTTGTTCATCTTGGCTTCTTTTAAAAACAATGTAAGCAAGGGTTACTCCAAGCGGAGTTCCCTTTTTTCCAAAAATTGGGCCCCACACACACCCACCCCTTCAGTGGCAGCAGTTGTGCCCTAGTTGTACACTTCACAGCTACATTTGCATCAAGCACATTCAAAAATACGCCATTCTTATCCATCCCCAGGATGACACCGGGGTAGGTAGCAAAGTCTTTGCTGACCCATGACTTGTTCATCTTGGCTTCTTTTAAAAACAATGTAAGCAAGGGTTACTCCAAGCGGAGTCTCCCTTTTTTCCAAAAATTGGGCCCCACACACACCCACCCCTTCAGTGGCAGCAGTTGTGCCCTAGTTGTACACTTCACAGCTACATTTGCATCAAGCACATTCAAAAATACGCCATTCTTATCCGTCCCCAGGATGACACCGGGGTAGGTAGCAAAGTGTTTCCTGATCCCAGCTCTGTTCATCTTGGCTTCTTTTAAAAACACAGCAAGCAAGGGTTACTCCAAGCGGAGTCTCCCTTTTTTTCCAAAAATTGGGCCCCACACACCCACCCATTCAGTGGCAGCAGTTGTGCCCCAGTTGTACACTTCACAGCTAGATTTGCATCAAGCACATTCAAAAATACGCCATTCTTATCCATCCCCAGGATGACACCGGGGTAGGTAGCAAAGTCTTTGCTGACCCATGACTTGTTCATCTTGGCTTCTTTTAAAAACAATGTAAGCAAGGGTTACTCCAAGCGGAGTCTCCCTTTTTTCCAAAAATTGGGCCCCACACACACCCACCCCTTCAGTGGCAGCAGTTGTGCCCTAGTTGTACACTTCACAGCTACATTTGCATCAAGCACATTCAAAAATACGCCATTCTTATCCGTCCCCAGGATGACACCGGGGTAGGTAGCAAAGTCTTTCCTGATCCCAGCTCTGTTCATCTTGGCTTCTTTTAAAAACACATCAAGCAAGGGTTACTCCAAGCGGAGCCTCCCTTTTTTCCAAAAATTGGGCCCCACACACCCACCCATTCAGTGGCAGCAGTTGTGCCCCAGTTGTACACTTCACAGCTAGATTTGCATCAAGCACATTCCAAAATACGCCATTCTTATCCGTCCCCAGGATGACACCGGGGTAGGTAGCAAAGTGTTTCCTGATCCCAGCTCTGTTCATCTTGGCTTCTTTTAAAAACACAGCAAGCAAGGGTTACTCCAAGAGGAGTCTCCCTTTTTTTCCAAAAATTGGGCCCCACACACCCACCCATTCAGTGGCAGCAGTTGTGCCCCAGTTGTACACTTCACAGCTAGATTTGCATCAAGCACATTCAAAAATACGCCATAATTAACCGTCCCCAGGATGACACCAGGGTAGGTAGCAAAGTCTTTCCTGATCCCAGCTCTGTTCATCTTGGCTTCTTTTAAAAACACAGCAAGCAAGGGTTACTCCAAGCGGAGTCTCCCTTTTTTTCCAAAAATTGGGCCCCACACACCCACCCATTCAGTGGCAGCAGTTGTGCCCCAGTTGTACACTTCACAGCTAGATTTGCATCAAGCACATTCAAAAATACGCCATTCTTATCCGTCCCCAGGATGACACCGGGGTAGGTAGCAAAGTGTTTCCTGATCCCAGCTCTGTTCATCTTGGCTTCTTTTAAAAACACAGCAAGCAAGGGTTACTCCAAGCGGAGTCTCCCTTTTTTTCCAAAAATTGGGCCCCACACACCCACCCATTCAGTGGCAGCAGTTGTGCCCCAGTTGTACACTTCACAGCTAGATTTGCATCAAGCACATTCAAAAAAACGCCATAATTAACCGTCCCCAGGATGACACCAGGGTAGGTAGCAAAGTCTTTCCTGATCCCAGCTCTGTTCATCTTGGCTTCTTTTAAAAACACATCAAGCAAGGGTTACTCCAAGCGGAGCCTCCCTTTTTTTCCAAAAATTGTGCCCCACACACACCCACCCATTCAGTGGCAGCACTTGTGCCCTAGTTGTACACTTCACAGCTACATTTGCATCAAGCACATTCAAAAATACGCCATAATTAACCGTCCCCAGGATGACACCAGGGTAGGTAGCAAAGTCTTTCCTGATCCCAGCTCTGTTCATCTTGGCTTCTTTTAAAAACACATCAAGCAAGGGTTACTCCAAGCGGAGCCTCCCTTTTTTCCAAAAATTGGGCCCCACACACCCACCCATTCAGTGGCAGCAGTTGTGCCCCAGTTGTACACTTCACAGCTAGATTTGCATCAAGCACATTCCAAAATACGCCATTCTTATCCGTCCCCAGGATGACACCGGGGTAGGTAGCAAAGTGTTTCCTGATCCCAGCTCTGTTCATCTTGGCTTCTTTTAAAAACACAGCAAGCAAGGGTTACTCCAAGCGGAGTCTCCCTTTTTTTCCAAAAATTGGGCCCCACACACCCACCCATTCAGTGGCAGCAGTTGTGCCCCAGTTGTACACTTCACAGCTAGATTTGCATCAAGCACATTCAAAAATACGCCATTCTTATCCGTCCCCAGGATGACACCGGGGTAGGTAGCAAAGTGTTTCCTGATCCCAGCTCTGTTCATCTTGGCTTCTTTTAAAAACACAGCAAGCAAGGGTTACTCCAAGCGGAGTCTCCCTTTTTTTTCCAAAAATTGGGCCCCACACACCCACCCATTCAGTGGCAGCAGTTGTGCCCCAGTTGTACACTTCACAGCTAGATTTGCATCAAGCACATTCAAAAAAACGCCATAATTAACCGTCCCCAGGATGACACCAGGGTAGGTAGCAAAGTCTTTCCTGATCCCAGCTCTGTTCATCTTGGCTTCTTTTAAAAACACATCAAGCAAGGGTTACTCCAAGCGGAGCCTCCCTTTTTTTCCAAAAATTGTGCCCCACACACACCCACCCATTCAGTGGCAGCACTTGTGCCCTAGTTGTACACTTCACAGCTACATTTGCATCAAGCACATTCAAAAATACGCCATAATTAACCGTCCCCAGGATGACACCAGGGTAGGTAGCAAAGTCTTTCCTGATCCCAGCTCTGTTCATCTTGGCTTCTTTTAAAAACACATCAAGCAAGGGTTACTCCAAGCGGAGTCTCCCTTTTTTTCCAAAAATTGGGCCCCACACAGACACCTTATCAGTGGCAGCACTTGTGCCCTAGTTGCAAACAGGATGTTTTGATTTGCATCAAGCACATTCCAAATCAACAAGCATTTACTCTCCCCAGGATGACACAGGGGTAGTAAATTCCTTCTGGATCCATGACTTGTTCATTTTGATGAACGTCAGTCTGTCCACATTGTCACTGGACAGACTCGTGCGCTTATCTGTCAGCACACACCCAGCAGCACTGAATACACGTTCAGAGACAACGCTGGCAGCTGGACACGACAAAATCTCCAAGGCGTAAGTTGCGAGCTCTGGCCATTTTTCTAGGTTTGAAGCCCAAAAGGAGCAAGGCTCCAGTTGCACAGTCATGGCATCGATGTTCATTTGGAGATACTCCTGTATCATCCTCTCCAGCCGTTGACTATGTGTCAGACTTGTTGTCTCTGGTGGCCTTGCAAAAGAGGGTCTAAAAAAATTATGAAAAGATTCCATAAAATTGCTGTTACCGGCACCAGATACGGTCCTACTGGTACGGGTAGACTGTTGAAGATGACGAGACCGTCCCATGTTTGTCAAGTTACAACTGGGAGATTCACTCCCTGCACCTGCACGGTTGTTTGGTGGAAAAGCCGAGCTAAGATCTAGTAACAGCTTCTGCTGATACTCCTGCATACGTGCGTCCCTTTCTATGGCTGGAATTATGTCACAAAATTTGGACTTGTACCGGGGATCTAATAGTGTGGCAATCCAGTAGTCATCATCACTTCTAATTTTGACAATACGACTGTCATGTTGGAGGTAGTGCAACAAAAAGGCACTCATGTGTCTTGCGCAGCCATGCGGACCAAGTCCACGCTGTGTTTGTGGCATAGAGGTGCTACCCGTTCTTTCTTCCTCTGACATCTGACCCCAACCTCTTTCAACTGAAATTTGACCAAGGTCTCCCTCATCCGCTGAGTCTTCCATGTCCATGGACAGTTCGTCCTCCATTTCTTCATGTTCTCCTGCACCTTGCTCAACATTTCGCCTGCTACTATGCGCCCTTGTCGATCCCTGTCCCCCATGGTCCCATGCCTGCTGCGTTGGTGATGATGAACGTCTGGACCTTGGTGATGTTGTTGTCCCTTGCGCATATGAATCCTCCTGTAGTTCCTCCCCTTCATGTTGTCCCACCCCCTGACTCCGAATAGTGTTTAGCGTGTGCTCCAGCATGTAAATGACTGGAATCGTCATGCTGATAATGGCATTGTCAGAGCTAAACATATTCGTCGCCATGTCGAAACTGTGCAGAAGGGTGCATAGGTCCTTGATCTGAGACCACTCCATCAGGGTGATCTGCCCCACCTCTGCATCTCGTTGGCCCAGGCTATACGTCATGACGTATTGCACCAGGGCTCTGCGGTGCTGCTACAGTCGCTGTAACATGTGGAGAGTTGAATTCCAGCGTGTCGCCACATCGCATTTCAGGCGATGAACCGGCAGGCCGAAAGACTTCTGGAGCGATGCAAGTCGCTCAGCTGCGGCGCTTGAACGGCGGAAGTGAGCAGACAGTTTTCGTGCCCTGTTCAGAAGGCCATCTAGGCCGGGATAGTGTGTTAAAAATTGCTGCACGACAAGGTTCAACACGTGAGCCATACAAGGTACGTGTGTCACCTTGCCCAGGCGAAGGGCCGCACCCAGGTTTGCAGCATTGTCGCACACGGCCTTACCAGGCTGCAGGTTGAGTGGAGACAACCATTTATTAAACTCGGACCGCAGAGCTGACCACAACTCCTCAGCTGTGTGACTCTTATTACCAAGACATGTCAAGCTAAAGACCGCCTGATGCCGTTGCGCTCTGCTGCCAGCATAGTAATGAGGGGTGCGTGATTCCTTCTGCGCAGTGAGAACGCTGGTGGCCTGACCAGGCAGGCTTGGGGCGGAGGTGGAGGACCCAGATGAGGTGGAGGATGCAGAAGCAGTGGCGGAACTTGGACAGACAGAGGATTGACACACAAGTCGTGGGGACGGCAAGACTTGTGCAGCAGACCCTTCACCATCTATCACCATAGTTACCCAGTGCCCAGTCAGCGACATGTAACGTCCCTGTCCATGCTTACTGGTCCAAGTATCGGTGGTGAAATGCACCCGTTCACACACAGAGTTTCTCAAGGAAGCGGTGATGTTGTGTGCGACATGCTGGTGTAGCGCGGGCACACCTTTCTTAGAGAAGTAGTGGCGACTAGGCATCTGGTACTGGGGCACAGCGACAGACATAAGGTCTCTAAAATCCTGTGTGTCCACTAGGCGGAAAGGCAGCATTTCAGTAGCCAACAGCTTACAGAGGGATAGAGTCAACCTCTTAGCTTTGTCATGGGTCGGAGGAAGTGGCCTTTTATTTGACCACATCTGAGGGACAGAGATCTGGCTGCTGTGTGTAGACGGTGTTGAGTAGGGTGTCCCTGGAAAAATGCTGGTTTGTGAGGAAAGTGCAGGCGGAGACATGATGTTGCCTTCATCCAACGTTGGTGCTATCGATGTCTGAGAGAGCTGTACACACTCACTTGTTTCCCCTTCCAAACCAACTGACGACCTTACAAGCAAACTGCCTGTTGCGGTTACAGTGGTGGAAGTTTTGCGTGGAAAAACAGGTGTGACAGCTGTCCCCACAGTCCTAGAAGATGAAGAGCGCGCGGATGCACTGGAAGGGGCGGGCGGTGGATGGTTCGCTCCGCTAGGCCGCATTGCAGCACGGTGAGCTTCCCACCGGGACTTATGATATTTAGTCATGTGACGATTCATGGAAGAAGTTGTCAAACTGCTGAGGTTTTGACCTCTACTAACAGAATCATGACAAATGTTACATATCACATGAGTTGGGCGATCTTTTTCGATGTGAAAAAAGGACCAGGCTAGGCAAGGCTTAGAGGCCATGCGACCTGTTGATCCACCCCGAATAATGCTCATAGGCAGAGTGGTGGCTGAGGATGCAGTTGTAGACGTGCTACCAGTGCTCCGACTCTGTCCAGGAAGGTGCAAGGTAACTTCGTCGTCGGTTGCATCCTCCTCCACCGCCTCTGTTGACCTCCTCGAGTGCCTGACTGGGGGTTGACAGTAGGTGGGATCTAGAACGTCATCATCAATTGTTGTGTTTGCACTCCCCTCCCCCTCAGACCGAGCCTCTTCTTGCCCTGACCGAATATTTAAGTTGTCATCCCAATCGGGTATCTGCGTCTCATCTTCATCAGTATGTTCCTCATTGTCTATAACCACAGGTGTTACAGTTTGTGACAAAGGGTCAACATTATGCTCAGAAACTTGGTCCTCACGGCCTGAATCTGAGTCACAAAGGTTCTGGGCATCACTGCAGACCATTTCCTGTTCTGTACTCACTGTAGCTTGGGAGCAGACCTCTGATTCCCAGGCTATAGTGTGACTGAACAGCTCTGCAGACTCAGCCATCTCAGTTCCACCATACTGTGCAGGGCTGATGGAGACTTCAGAGCTGGGAGAAATCAAGTGTGATTGGGATGACAACTCAGAGGACTGGTGTTTTTTGGATGCGGTACTTGAAGTGGCTGAGAGGGCACTTGTTGGACCACTTGAGATCCATTCAAGCATTTTCCTTTTTTGCCCATCATCTACCTTTGTTCCTCTTGTTCGTGTCCGTAAAAAAGGGAGCACATCGGATTGTCCACAATAAGTAGTAGACATCTTACTTTTGCTAGTAGATGGTCTATCTGCAGCAGATGATAATGGAGCTTTGCCACCTTCCCCACTGACAAAACCTTTTTTGCCTTTTCCACCACGCCTCTTCCCCTTTCCACCAGCATCTGTCATTTTGCCACTCATGTTGATTGAGACAAGATTGTGGACTGAAAATGTGGTAGTAAAAATTGAGAGGTGGTGAAGATTGCAGTGGTGGTCTAGCTTTATTAACAGCAGAATAATAAAGAATAAATATCCCTGACAATGTAACTTAGTTATAATTAGTTGGAGTGTGCAACGCAGGCAGACGTGCTGCAAATGTCTTGGCACTAGTGGGACTATAGCAAAGTCCAATAGCCACGTATAGGATGCCACTAGGTACACTGAGTGTGTGCTAGTATAATGGCTTAGTTATAATTAGTTGGAGTGTGCAACGCAGGCAGATGCGTTCTGCAAATGTCTTGGCACTAGTGGGACTAAAGCAAAGTCCAATAGCCACGTATAGGATGCCACTAGGTACACTAAGTGTTTGCTAGTATAATGGCTTAGTTATAATTAGTTGGAGTGTGCAACGCAGGCACATGCGTTCTGCAAATGTCTTGGCACTAGTGGGACTAAAGCAAAGTCCAATAGCCACGTATAGGATGCCACTAGGTACACTAAGTGTTTGCTAGTATAATGGCTTAGTTATAATTAGTTGGAGTGTGCAACGCAGGCAGATGCGCTCTGCAAATGTCTTGGCACTAGTGGGACTATAGCAAAGTCCAATAGCCACGTATAGGATGCCACTAGGTACACTGAGTGTGTGCTAGTATAATGGCTTAGTTATAATTAGTTGGAGTGTGCAACGCAGGCAGATGAGCTCTGCAAATGTCTTGGCACTAGTGGGACTATAGCAAAGTCCAATAGCCACGTATAGGATGCCACTAGGTACACTGAGTGTGTGCTAGTATAATGGCTTAGTTATAATTAGTTGGAGTGTGCAACGCAGGCAGATGCGTTCTGCAAATGTCTTGGCACTAGTGGGACTAAAGCAAAGTCCAATAGCCACGTATAGGATGCCACTAGGTACACTAAGTGTTTGCTAGTATAATGGCTTAGTTATAATTAGTTGGAGTGTGCAACGCAGGCAGATGCGCTCTGCAAATGTCTTGGCACTAGTGGGACTATAGCAAAGTCCAATAGCCACGTATAGGATGCCACTAGGTACACTGAGTGTGTGCTAGTATAATGGCTTAGTTATAATTAGTTGGAGTGTGCAACGCAGGCAGATGCGCTCTGCAAATGTCTTGGCACTAGTGGGACTATAGCAAAGTCCAATAGCCACGTATAGGATGCCACTAGGTACACTGAGTGTGTGCTAGTATAATGGCTTAGTTATAATTAGTTGGAGTGTGCAACGCAGGCAGATGCGCTCTGCAAATGTCTTGGCACTAGTGGGACTATAGCAAAGTCCAATAGCCACGTATAGGATGCCACTAGGTACACTGAGTGTGTGCTAGTATAATGGCTTAGTTATAATTAGTTGGAGTGTGCAACGCAGGCAGATGCGTTCTGCAAATGTCTTGGCACTAGTGGGACTAAAGCAAAGTCCAATAGCCACGTATAGGATGCCACTAGGTACACTAAGTGTTTGCTAGTATAATGGCTTAGTTATAATTAGTTGGAGTGTGCAACGCAGGCAGATGCGCTCTGCAAATGTCTTGGCACTAGTGGGACTATAGCAAAGTCCAATAGCCACGTATAGGATGCCACTAGGTACACTGAGTGTTTGCTAGTATAATGGCTTAGTTATAATTAGTTGGAGTGTGCAACGCAGGCAGATGCGCTCTGCAAATGTCTTGGCACTAGTGGGACTATAGCAAAGTCCAATAGCCACGTATAGGATGCCACTAGGTACACTGAGTGTGTGCTAGTATAATGGCTTAGTTATAATTAGTTGGAGTGTGCAACGCAGGCAGATGCGCTCTGCAAATGTCTTGGCACTAGTGGGACTATAGCAAAGTCCAATAGCCACGTATAGGATGCCACTAGGTACACTGAGTGTGTGCTAGTATAATGGCTTAGTTATAATTAGTTGGAGTGTGCAACGCAGGCAGATGCGTTCTGCAAATGTCTTGGCACTAGTGGGACTAAAGCAAAGTCCAATAGCCACGTATAGGATGCCACTAGGTACACTAAGTGTTTGCTAGTATAATGGCTTAGTTATAATTAGTTGGAGTGTGCAACGCAGGCAGATGCGCTCTGCAAATGTCTTGGCACTAGTGGGACTATAGCAAAGTCCAATAGCCACGTATAGGATGCCACTAGGTACACTGAGTGTGTGCTAGTATAATGGCTTAGTTATAATTAGTTGGAGTGTGCAACGCAGGCAGATGCGCTCTGCAAATGTCTTGGCACTAGTGGGACTATAGCAAAGTCCAATAGCCACGTATAGGATGCCACTAGGTACACTGAGTGTGTGCTAGTATAATGGCTTAGTTATAATTAGTTGGAGTGTGCAACGCAGGCAGATGCGCTCTGCAAATGTCTTGGCACTAGTGGGACTATAGCAAAGTCCAATAGCCACGTATAGGATGCCACTAGGTACACTGAGTGTGTGCTAGTATAATGGCTTAGTTATAATTAGTTGGAGTGTGCAACGCAGGCAGATGCGTTCTGCAAATGTCTTGGCACTAGTGGGACTAAAGCAAAGTCCAATAGCCACGTATAGGATGCCACTAGGTACACTAAGTGTTTGCTAGTATAATGGCTTAGTTATAGTTATAATTAGTTGGAGTGTGCAACGCAGGCAGATGCGCTCTGCAAATGTCTTGGCACTAGTGGGACTATAGCAAAGTCCAATAGCCACGTATAGGATGCCACTAGGTACACTGAGTGTGTGCTAGTATAATGGCTTAGTTATAATTAGTTGGAGTGTGCAACGCAGGCAGATGCGCTCTGCAAATGTCTTGGCACTAGTGGGACTATAGCAAAGTCCAATAGCCACGTATAGGATGCCACTAGGTACACTGAGTGTGTGCTAGTATAATGGCTTAGTTATAATTAGTTGGAGTGTGCAACGCAGGCAGATGCGCTCTGCAAATGTCTTGGCACTAGTGGGACTATAGCAAAGTCCAATAGCCACGTATAGGATGCCACTAGGTACACTGAGTGTGTGCTAGTATAATGGCTTAGTTATAATTAGTTGGAGTGTGCAACGCAGGCAGATGCGTTCTGCAAATGTCTTGGCACTAGTGGGACTAAAGCAAAGTCCAATAGCCACGTATAGGATGCCACTAGGTACACTAAGTGTTTGCTAGTATAATGGCTTAGTTATAATTAGTTGGAATGTGCAACGCAGGCAGATGCGCTCTGCAAATGTCTTGGCACTAGTGGGACTATAGCAAAGTCCAATAGCCACGTATAGGATGCCACTAGGTACACTGAGTGTGTGCTAGTATAATGGCTTAGTTATAATTAGTTGGAGTGTGCAATGCAGGCAGATGCGCTCTGCAAATGTCTTGGCACTAGTGGGACTATAGCAAAGTCCAATAGCCACGTATAGGATGCCACTAGGTACACTGAGTGTGTGCTAGTATAATGGCTTAGTTATAATTAGTTGGAGTGTGCAACGCAGGCAGATGCGCTCTGCAAATGTCTTGGCACTAGTGGGACTATAGCAAAGTCCAATAGCCACGTATAGGATGCCACTAGGTACACTGAGTGTTTGCTAGTATAATGGCTTAGTTATAATTAGTTGGAGTGTGCAACGCAGGCAGATGCGCTCTGCAAATGTCTTGGCACTAGTGGGACTATAGCAAAGTCCAATAGCCACGTATAGGATGCCACTAGGTACACTGAGTGTGTGCTAGTATAATGGCTTAGTTATAATTAGTTGGAGTGTGCAACGCAGGCAGATGCGCTCTGCAAATGTCTTGGCACTAGTGGGACTATAGCAAAGTCCAATAGCCACGTATAGGATGCCACTAGGTACACTGAGTGTGTGCTAGTATAATGGCTTAGTTATAATTAGTTGGAGTGTGCAACGCAGGCAGATGCGCTCTGCAAATGTCTTGGCACTAGTGGGACTATAGCAAAGTCCAATAGCCACGTATAGGATGCCACTAGGTACACTGAGTGTTTGCTAGTATAATGGCTTAGTTATAATTAGTTGGAGTGTGCAACGCAGGCAGATGCGCTCTGCAAATGTCTTGGCACTAGTGGGACTATAGCAAAGTCCAATAGCCACGTATAGGATGCCACTAGGTACACTGAGTGTGTGCTAGTATAATGGCTTAGTTATAATTAGTTGGAGTGTGCAACGCAGGCAGATGCGCTCTGCAAATGTCTTGGCACTAGTGGGACTATAGCAAAGTCCAATAGCCACGTATAGGATGCCACTAGGTACACTGAGTGTGTGCTAGTATAATGGCTTAGTTATAATTAGTTGGAGTGTGCAACGCAGGCAGATGCGCTCTGCAAATGTCTTGGCACTAGTGGGACTATAGCAAAGTCCAATAGCCACGTATAGGATGCCACTAGGTACACTGAGTGTTTGCTAGTATAATGGCTTAGTTATAATTAGTTGGAGTGTGCAACGCAGGCAGATGCGCTCTGCAAATGTCTTGGCACTAGTGGGACTATAGCAAAGTCCAATAGCCACGTATAGGATGCCACTAGGTACACTGAGTGTGTGCTAGTATAATGGCTTAGTTATAATTAGTTGGAGTGTGCAACGCAGGCAGATGCGCTCTGCAAATGTCTTGGCACTAGTGGGACTATAGCAAAGTCCAATAGCCACGTATAGGATGCCACTAGGTACACTGAGTGTGTGCTAGTATAATGGCTTAGTTATAATTAGTTGGAGTGTGCAACGCAGGCAGATGCGCTCTGCAAATGTCTTGGCACTAGTGGGACTATAGCAAAGTCCAATAGCCACGTATAGGATGCCACTAGGTACACTGAGTGTTTGCTAGTATAATGGCTTAGTTATAATTAGTTGGAGTGTGCAACGCAGGCAGATGCGCTCTGCAAATGTCTTGGCACTAGTGGGACTATAGCAAAGTCCAATAGCCACGTATAGGATGCCACTAGGTACACTGAGTGTGTGCTAGTATAATGGCTTAGTTATAATTAGTTGGAGTGTGCAACGCAGGCAGATGCGCTCTGCAAATGTCTTGGCACTAGTGGGACTATAGCAAAGTCCAATAGCCACGTATAGGATGCCACTAGGTACACTGAGTGTGTGCTAGTATAATGGCTTAGTTATAATTAGTTGGAGAGTGCAACGCAGGCAGATGCGTTCTGCAAATGTCTTGGCACTAGTGGGACTAAAGCAAAGTCCAATAGCCACGTATAGGATGCCACTAGGTACACTAAGTGTTTGCTAGTATAATGGCTTAGTTATAATTAGTTGGAGTGTGCAACGCAGGCAGATGCGCTCTGCAAATGTCTTGGCACTAGTGGGACTATAGCAAAGTCCAATAGCCACGTATAGGATGCCACTAGGTATACTGAGTGTGTGCTAGTATAATGGCTTAGTTATAATTAGTTGGAGTGTGCAACGCAGGCAGATGCGCTCTGCAAATGTCTTGGCACTAGTGGGACTATAGCAAAGTCCAATAGCCACGTATAGGATGCCACTAGGTACACTGAGTGTGTGCTAGTATAATGGCTTAGTTATAATTAGTTGGAGTGTGCAACGCAGGCAGATGCGCTCTGCAAATGTCTTGGCACTAGTGGGACTATAGCAAAGTCCAATAGCCACGTATAGGATGCCACTAGGTACACTGAGTGTGTGCTAGTATAATGGCTTAGTTATAATTAGTTGGAGTGTGCAACGCAGGCAGATGCGTTCTGCAAATGTCTTGGCACTAGTGGGACTAAAGCAAAGTCCAATAGCCACGTATAGGATGCTACTAGGTACACTAAGTGTTTGCTAGTATAATGGCTTAGTTATAATTAGTTGGAGTGTGCAACGCAGGCAGATGCGCTCTGCAAATGTCTTGGCACTAGTGGGACTATAGCAAAGTCCAATAGCCACGTATAGGATGCCACTAGGTACACTGAGTGTGTGCTAGTATAATGGCTTAGTTATAATTAGTTGGAGTGTGCAACGCAGGCAGATGCGCTCTGCAAATGTCTTGGCACTAGTGGGACTATAGCAAAGTCCAATAGCCACGTATAGGATGCCACTAGGTACACTGAGTGTGTGCTAGTATAATGGCTTAGTTATAATTAGTTGGAGTGTGCAACGCAGGCAGATGCGTTCTGCAAATGTCTTGGCACTAGTGGGACTAAAGCAAAGTCCAATAGCCACGTATAGGATGCCACTAGGTACACTAAGTGTTTGCTAGTATAATGGCTTAGTTATAATTAGTTGGAGTGTGCAACGCAGGCAGATGCGCTCTGCAAATGTCTTGGCACTAGTGGGACTATAGCAAAGTCCAATAGCCACGTATAGGATGCCACTAGGTACACTGAGTGTGTGCTAGTATAATGGCTTAGTTATAATTAGTTGGAGTGTGCAACGCAGGCAGATGCGCTCTGCAAATGTCTTGGCACTAGTGGGACTATAGCAAAGTCCAATAGCCACGTATAGGATGCCACTAGGTACACTGAGTGTGTGCTAGTATAATGGCTTAGTTATAATTAGTTGGAGTGTGCAACGCAGGCAGATGCGCTCTGCAAATGTCTTGGCACTAGTGGGACTATAGCAAAGTCCAATAGCCACGTATAGGATGCCACTAGGTACACTGAGTGTGTGCTAGTATAATGGCTTAGTTATAATTAGTTGGAGTGTGCAACGCAGGCAGATGCGTTCTGCAAATGTCTTGGCACTAGTGGGACTAAAGCAAAGTCCAATAGCCACGTATAGGATGCCACTAGGTACACTAAGTGTTTGCTAGTATAATGGCTTAGTTATAATTAGTTGGAGTGTGCAACGCAGGCAGATGCGCTCTGCAAATGTCTTGGCACTAGTGGGACTATAGCAAAGTTCAATAGCCACGTATAGGATGCCACTAGGTACACTGAGTGTGTGCTAGTATAATGGCTTAGTTATAAATAGTTGGAGTGTGCAACGCAGGCAGATGCGCTCTGCAAATGTCTTGGCACTAGTGAGACTATAGCAAAGTCCAATAGCCACGTATAGGATGCCACTAGGTACACTGAGTGTGTGCTAGTATAATGGCTTAGTTATAATTAGTTGGAGTGTGCAACGCAGGCAGATGCGCTCTGCAAATGTCTTGGCACTAGTGGGACTATAGCAAAGTCCAATAGCCACGTATAGGATGCCACTGGGTACACTGAGTGTTTGCTAGTATAATGGCTTAGTTATAATTAGTTGGAGTGTGCAACGCAGGCAGATGCGCTCTGCAAATGTCTTGGCACTAGTGGGACTATAGCAAAGTCCAATAGCCACGTATAGGATGCCACTAGGTACACTGAGTGTGTGCTAGTATAATGGCTTAGTTATAATTAGTTGGAGTGTGCAACGCAGGCAGATGCGCTCTGCAAATGTCTTGGCACTAGTGGGACTATAGCAAAGTCCAATAGCCACGTATAGGATGCCACTAGGTACACTGAGTGTGTGCTAGTATAATGGCTTAGTTATAATTAGTTGGAGTGTGCAACGCAGGCAGATGCGCTCTGCAAATGTCTTGGCACTAGTGGGACTATAGCAAAGTCCAATAGCCACGTATAGGATGCCACTAGGTACACTGAGTGTTTGCTAGTATAATGGCTTAGTTATAATTAGTTGGAGTGTGCAACGCAGGCAGATGCGCTCTGCAAATGTCTTGGCACTAGTGGGACTATAGCAAAGTCCAATAGCCACGTATAGGATGCCACTAGGTACACTGAGTGTGTGCTAGTATAATGGCTTAGTTATAATTAGTTGGAGTGTGCAACGCAGGCAGATGCGCTCTGCAAATGTCTTGGCACTAGTGGGACTATAGCAAAGTCCAATAGCCACGTATAGGATGCCACTAGGTACACTGAGTGTGTGCTAGTATAATGGCTTAGTTATAATTAGTTGGAGTGTGCAACGCAGGCAGATGCGCTCTGCAAATGTCTTGGCACTAGTGGGACTATAGCAAAGTCCAATAGCCACGTATAGGATGCCACTAGGTACACTGAGTGTGTGCTAGTATAATGGCTTAGTTATAATTAGTTGGAGTGTGCAACGCAGGCAGATGCGCTCTGCAAATGTCTTGGCACTAGTGGGACTATAGCAAAGTCCAATAGCCACGTATAGGATGCCACTAGGTACACTGAGTGTTTGCTAGTATAATGGCTTAGTTATAATTAGTTGGAGTGTGCAACGCAGGCAGATGCGCTCTGCAAATGTCTTGGCACTAGTGGGACTATAGCAAAGTCCAATAGCCACGTATAGGATGCCACTAGGTACACTGAGTGTGTGCTAGTATAATGGCTTAGTTATAATTAGTTGGAGTGTGCAACGCAGGCAGATGCGTTCTGCAAATGTCTTGGCACTAGTGGGACTAAAGCAAAGTCCAATAGCCACGTATAGGATGCTACTAGGTACACTAAGTGTTTGCTAGTATAATGGCTTAGTTATAATTAGTTGGAGTGTGCAACGCAGGCAGATGCGCTCTGCAAATGTCTTGGCACTAGTGGGACTATAGCAAAGTCCAATAGCCACGTATAGGATGCCACTAGGTACACTGAGTGTGTGCTAGTATAATGGCTTAGTTATAATTAGTTGGAGTGTGCAACGCAGGCAGATGCGCTCTGCAAATGTCTTGGCACTAGTGGGACTATAGCAAAGTCCAATAGCCACGTATAGGATGCCACTAGGTACACTGAGTGTGTGCTAGTATAATGGCTTAGTTATAATTAGTTGGAGTGTGCAACGCAGGCAGATGCGCTCTGCAAATGTCTTGGCACTAGTGGGACTATAGCAAAGTCCAATAGCCACGTATAGGATGCCACTAGGTACACTGAGTGTTTGCTAGTATAATGGCTTAGTTATAATTAGTTGGAGTGTGCAACGCAGGCAGATGCGCTCTGCAAATGTCTTGGCACTAGTGGGACTATAGCAAAGTCCAATAGCCACGTATAGGATGCCACTAGGTACACTGAGTGTGTGCTAGTATAATGGCTTAGTTATAATTAGTTGGAGTGTGCAACGCAGGCAGATGCGCTCTGCAAATGTCTTGGCACTAGTGGGACTATAGCAAAGTCCAATAGCCACGTATAGGATGCCACTAGGTACACTGAGTGTGTGCTAGTATATTGGCTTAGTTATAATTAGTTGGAGTGTGCAACGCAGGCAGTTGCGCTCTGCAAATGTCTTGGCACTAGTGGGACTATAGCAAAGTCCAATAGCCACGTATAGGATGCCACTAGGTACACTGAGTGTTTGCTAGTATAATGGCTTAGTTATAATTAGTTGGAGTGTGCAACGCAGGCAGATGCGCTCTGCAAATGTCTTGGCACTAGTGGGACTAAAGCAAAGTCCAATAGCCACGTATAGGATGCCACTAGGTACACTGAGTGTTTGCTAGTATAATGGCTTAGTTATAATTAGTTGGAGTGTGCAACGCAGGCAGATGCGCTCTGCAAATGTCTTGGCACTAGTGGGACTAAAGCAAAGTCCAATAGCCACGTATAGGATGCCACTAGGTACACTGAGTGTTTGCTAGTATAATGGCTTAGTTAGAATGAGTTGGAGTGTGCAGAGGACAAGAGGGTACAGTGGCAGGATTGTGGTGCTCTGGGTAGAGGAATGGAAGCCTGCCTTTCTATTTCCTCCTAATGGTGAAATGCAGGGAGGAAATCCCTGACCTGGGCTACACAGACGCTGTTGCTGTTTGCAGGACCTGTCACCTATGGCTCTCTGACCCTGCCGCTTTGAGCCCTTAAAAGGACTGCTAGAATGTGCTCTCCCTAAGCTGTCTAACGTTGTGTATGCAGCGCATACAGCTGTATCGGCTATAGGACTCAGGAGGACGGAGCTGCGACACTGATGTCTGACACCAAAGACGCAGAAGGCAGATAATGGCGTTCGTGAAGAAAATGTCCGGTTTTATAATGCAGGGACATGTGACATGCAGATCCTATCACACATGCCGTTGCTTCTCTGGCTCAAAGTCCACTTAGCTGTGTGTGTGTCTGTGATTGGCTGACATGCTGGCCCGCCCCACAAGACGCGCGCGCTTAGGGAAGGAAGACAAGAAAAAAAAAAAAAAATTATAGAAACAGCAGTGATCTGAAGGCGCTGTTCACGCACACTATACACTGAAATGTGATAATAGTTTGATTCACAGAGTGACTTACACTATTACAGCAGAAACCAAGCTATGATTTAGCTGTTTTTTGGCTGCTAGAACCGTTCTCGAACGTTTCTAGAACTATCGAGCTTTTGCAAAAAGCTCGAGTTCTAGTTCGATCTAGAACATGCCCCAAAATCACTCGAGCCTAGAACTGGAGAACCACGAACCACGAACCGCGCTCAACTCTAGTCTTCAGTAGAGATGGATAGTCGAGCTGGGCTATCAGACGGTCACCTCTGTAGCTGTAGTGTCATTTTTCCTATGGTCCAATGTGTAAATTAAACAAAAAAGTGCACGTTTGTTATGATGTCCAAGATGGGGACCAGGATGTGGACATAATAAAAAATTAGGGAACATGATAGGAGACATTTCTACAATACATATAATCATTCTTATCTATCTAATACGATGATAACAGCTCTCCATATCTGCAGTCCACCACAAGGACCACCCTCTCTAATCCCTGAAAAATGAAATCATCCTCAGTGATGAAGAGAGGGGGCTAAGTGCCCCCAATGGTCTCAGAGCATTGACTCTTCTAAGAGTCCTAAGAGTCCTGCTCACACTGATGGGGTGCAGCTGTGGGACCCTATTTTCAGAGATGATGTCCTCCACCCAACTCTCAAAAAGCTGAAAGGGTCTTCAGTAGAGATGGATAGTCGAGCTGGGCTATCAGACGGTCACCTCTGTAGCTGTAGTTTCATTTTCCCTATGGTCCAATGTGTAAATTAAACAAAAAAGTGCACGTTTGTTATGATGTCCAAGATGGGGACCAGGATGTGGACATAATAAAAAATTAGGGAACATGATAGGAGACATTTCTACAATACATATAATCATTCTTATCTATCTAATACGATGACAACAGCTCTCCATACCTGCAGTCCACCACAAGGACCACCCTCTCTAATCCCTGAAAAATGAAATCATCCTCAGTGATGAAGAGAGGGGGCTAAGTGCCCCCAATGGTCTCAGAGCATTGACTCTTCTAAGAGTCCTAAGAGTCCTGCTCACACTGATGGGGTGCAGCTGTGGGACCCTATTTTCAGAGATGATGTCCTCCACCCAACTCTCAAAAAGCTGAAAGGGTCTTCAGTAGAGATGGATAGTCGAGCTGGGCTATCAGACGGTCACCTCTGTAGCTGTAGTGTCATTTTTCCTATGGTCCAATGTGTAAATTAAACAAAAAAGTGCACGTTTGTTATGATGTCCAAGATGGGGACCAGGATGTGGACATAATAAAAAATTAGGGAACATGATAGGAGACATTTCTACAATACATATAATCATTCTTATCTATCTAATACGATGACAACAGCTCTCCATACCTGCAGTCCACCACAAGGACCACCCTCTCTAATCCCTGAAAAATGAAATCATCCTCAGTGACGAAGAGAGGGGGCTAAGCGCCCCCATGGTCTCAGAGCATTAACTCTTCTAAGAGTCCTAAGAGTCCTGCTCACACTGATGGGGTGCAGCTGTGGGACCCTATTTTCAGAGATGATGTCCTCCACCCAACTCTCAAAAAGCTGAAAGGGTCTTCAGTAGAGATGGATAGTCGAGCTGGGCTATCAGACGGTCACCTCTGTAGCTGTAGTGTCATTTTTCCTATGGTCCAATGTGTAAATTAAACAAAAAAGTGCACGTTTGTTATGATGTCCAAGATGGGGACCAGGATGTGGACATAATAAAAAATTAGGGAACATGATAGGAGACATTTCTACAATACATATAATCATTCTTATCTATCTAATACGATGACAACAGCTCTCCATACCTGCAGTCCACCACAAGGACCACCCTCTCTAATCCCTGAAAAATGAAATCATCCTCAGGGACGAAGAGAGGGGGCTAAGCGCCCCCCATGGTTTTAGAGCATTGACTCTTCTAAGAGTCCTAAGAGTCCTGCTTACACTGATGGGGTGCAGCTGTGGGACCCTATTTTAAGAGATGATGTCCTCCACCCAACTCTCAAAAAGCTGAAAGGGTCTTCAGTAGAGATGGATAGTCGAGCTGGGCTATCAGACGGTCACCTCTGTAGCTGTAGTGTCATTTTTCCTATGGTCCAATGTGTAAATTAAACAAAAAAGTGCACGTTTGTTATGATGTCCAAGATGGGGACCAGGATGTGGACATAATAAAAAATTAGGGAACATGATAGGAGACATTTCTACAATACATATAATCATTCTTATCTATCTAATACGATGACAACAGCTCTCCATACCTGCAGTCCACCACAAGGACCACTCTCTCTAATCCCTGAAAAATGAAATCATCCTCAGTGACGAAGAGAGGGGGCTAAGCGCCCCCCATGGTCTCAAAACATTGACTCTTCTAAGAGTCCTAAGAGTCCTGCTCACACTGATGGGGTGCAGCTGTGGGACCCTATTTTCAGAGATGATGTCCTCCACCCAACTCTCAAAAAGCTGAAAGGGTCTTCAGTAGAGATGGATAGTCGAGCTGGGCTACCAGACGGTCACCTCTGTAGCTGTAGTGTCATTTTTCCTATGGTCCAATGTGTAAATTAAACAAAAAAGTGCACGTTTGTTATGATTTCCAAGATGGGGACCAGGATGTGGACATAATAAAAAAATAGGGAACATGATAGGAGACATTTCTACAATACATATAATCATTCTTATCTATCTAATACGATGACAACAGCTCTCTATACCTGCAGTCCACCACAAGGACCACCCTCTCTATTCCCTGAAAAGTGAAATCATCCTCAGTGACGAAGAGAGGGGGCTAAGCGCCCCCCATGGTCTCAAAACATTGACTCTTCTAAGAGTCCTAAGAGTCCTGCTCACACTGATGGGGTGCAGCTGTGGGACCCTATTTTCAGAGATGATGTTCTCCACCCAACTCTCAAAAAGCTGAAAGGGTCTTCAGTAGAGATGGATAGTCGAGCTGGGCTATCAGACGGTCACCTCTGTAGCTGTAGTGTCATTTTTCCTATGGTCCAATGTGTAAATTAAACAAAAAAGTGCACGTTTGTTATGATGTCCAAGATGGGGACCAGGATGTGGACATAATAAAAAATTAGGGAACATGATAGGAGACATTTCTACAATACATATAATCATTCTTATCTATTTAATACGATGACAACAGCTCTCCATACCTGCAGTCCACCACAAGGACCACCCTCTCTATTCCCTGAAAAGTGAAATCATCCTCAGTGACGAAGAGAGGGGGCTAAGCGCCCCCCATGGTCTCAAAACATTGACTCTTCTAAGAGTCCTAAGAGTCCTGCTCACACTGATGGGGTGCAGCTGTGGGACCCTATTTTCAGAGATGATGTTCTCCACCCAACTCTCAAAAAGCTGAAAGGGTCTTCAGTAGAGATGGATAGTCGAGCTGGGCTATCAGACGGTCACCTCTGTAGCTGTAGTGTCATTTTTCCTATGGTCCAATGTGTAAATTAAACAAAAAAGTGCACGTTTGCTATGATGTCCAAGATGGGGACCAGGATGTGGACATAATAAAAAATTAGGGAACATGATAGGAGACATTTCTACAATACATATAATCATTCTTATCTATTTAATACGATGACAACAGCTCTCCATACCTGCAGTCCACCACAAGGACCACCCTCTCTAATCCCTGAAAAATGAAATCATCCTCAGTGACGAAGAGAGGGGGCTAAGCGCCCCCCCATGGTCTCAGAGCATTGACTCTTCTAAGAGTCCTAAGAGTCCTGCTCACACTGATGGGGTGCAGCTGTGGGACCCTATTTTCAGAGATGATGTCCTCCACCCAACTCTCAAAAAGCTGAAAGGGTCTTCAGTAGAGATGGATTGTCGAGCTGGGCTATCAGACGGTCACCTCTGTAGCTGTAGTGTCATTTTTCCTATGGTCCAATGTGTAAATTAAACAAAAAAGTGCATGTTTGTTATGATGTCCAAGATGGGGACCAGGATGTGGACATAATAAAAAATTAGGGAACATGATAGGAGACATTTCTACAATACATATAATCATTCTTATCTATCTAATACGATGATAACAGCTCTCCATACCTGCAGTCCACCACAAGGACCACCCTCTCTAATCCCTGAAAAATGAAATCATCCTCAGTGACGAAGAGAGGGGGCTCAGTGCCCCCAATGGTCTCAGAGCATTGACTCTTCTAAGAGTCCTAAGAGTCCTGCTCACACTGATGGGGTGCAGCTGTGGGACCCTATTTTCAGAGATGATGTCCTCCACCCAACTCTCAAAATGCTGAAAGGGTCTTCAGTAGAGATGGATAGTCGAGCTGGGCTATCAGACGGTCACCTCTGTAGCTGTAGTGTCATTTTTCCTATGGTCCAATGTGTAAATTAAACAAAAAAGTGCACGTTTGTTATGATGTCCAAGATGGGGACCAGGATGTGGACATAATAAAAAATTAGGGAACATGATAGGAGACATTTCTACAATACATATAATCATTCTTATCTATCTAATACGATGACAACAGCTCTCCATACCTGCAGTCCACCACAAGGACCACCCTCTCTAATCCCTGAAAAATGAAATCATCCTCAGTGACGAAGAGAGGGGGCTAAGCGCCCCCATGGTCTCAGAGCATTAACTCTTCTAAGAGTCCTAAGAGTCCTGCTCACACTGATGGGGTGCAGCTGTGGGACCCTATTTTCAGAGATGATGTCCTCCACCCAACTCTCAAAAAGCTGAAAGGGTCTTCAGTAGAGATGGATAGTCGAGCTGGGCTATCAGACGGTCACCTCTGTAGCTGTAGTGTCATTTTTCCTATGGTCCAATGTGTAAATTAAACAAAAAAGTGCACGTTTGTTATGATGTCCAAGATGGGGACCAGGATGTGGACATAATAAAAAATTAGGGAACATGATAGGAGACATTTCTACAATACATATAATCATTCTTATCTATCTAATACGATGACAACAGCTCTCCATACCTGCAGTCCACCACAAGGACCACCCTCTCTAAACCCTGAAAAATGAAATCATCCTCAGTGACGAAGAGAGGGGGCCAAGCGCCCCCCATGGTACCAGAGCATTGACTCTTCTAAGAGTCCTAAGAGTCCTGCTCACACTGATGGGGTGAAGCTGTGGGACCCTATTTTCAGAGATGATGTCCTCCACCCAACTCTCAAAAAGCTGAAAGGGTCTTCAGTAGAGATGTATAGTCGAGCTGGGCTATCAGACGGTCACCTCTGTAGCTGTAGTGTCATTTTTCCTATGGTCCAATGTGTAAATTAAACAAAAACGTGCACGTTTGTTATGATTTCCAAGATGGGGACCATGATGTGGACATAATAAAAAAATAGGGAACATGATAGGAGACATTTCTACAATACATATAATCATTCTTATCTATCTAATACGATGACAACAGCTCTCCATACCTGCAGTCCACCACAAGGACCACCCTCTCTATTCCCTGAAAAGTGAAATCATCCTCAGTGACGAGGAGAGGGGGCTAAGCGCCCCCCATGGTCTCAGAGCATTGACTCTTCTAAGAGTCCTAAGAGTCCTGCTCACACTGATGGGGTGCAGCTGTGGGACCCTATTTTCAGAGATGATGTTCTCCACCCAACTCTCAAAAAGCTGAAAGGGTCTTCAGTAGAGATGGATAGTCGAGCTGGGCTATCAGACGGTCACCTCTGTAGCTGTAGTGTCATTTTTCCTATGGTCCAATGTGTAAATTAAACAAAAAAGTGCACGTTTGTTATGATGTCCAAGATGGGGACCAGGATGTGGACATAATAAAAAATTAGGGAACATGATGGGAGACATTTCTACAATACATATAATCATTCTTATCTATTTAATACGATGACAACAGCTCTCCATACCTGCAGTCCACCACAAGGACCACCCTATCTAATCCCTGAAAAATGAAATCATCCTCAGTGACGAAGAGAGGGGGCTAAGCGCCCCCCATGGTCTCAGAGCATTGACTCTTCTAAGAGTCCTAAGAGTCCTGCTCACACTGATGGGGTGCAGCTGTGGGACCCTATTTTCAGAGATGATGTCCTCCACCCAACTCTCAAAAAGCTGAAAGGGTCTTCAGTAGAGATGGATAGTCGAGCTGGGCTATCAGACGGTCACCTCTGTAGCTGTAGTGTCATTTTTCCTATGGTCCAATGTGTAAATTAAACAAAAAAGTGCACGTTTGTTATGATGTCCAAGATGGGGACCAGGATGTGGACATACATTCTTATCTATCTAATACGATGATAACAGCTCTCCATATCTGCAGTCCACCACAAGGACCACCCTCTCTAATCCCTGAAAAATGAAATCATCCTCAGTGATGAAGAGAGGGGGCTAAGTGCCCCCAATGGTCTCAGAGCATTGACTCTTCTAAGAGTCCTAAGAGTCCTGCTCACACTGATGGGGTGCAGCTGTGGGACCCTATTTTCAGAGATGATGTCCTCCACCCAACTCTCAAAAAGCTGAAAGGGTCTTCAGTAGAGATGGATAGTCGAGCTGGGCTATCAGACGGTCACCTCTGTAGCTGTAGTGTCATTTTTCCTATGGTCCAATGTGTAAATTAAACAAAAAAGTGCACGTTTGTTATGATGTCCAAGATGGGGACCAGGATGTGGACATAATAAAAAATTAGGGAACATGATAGGAGACATTTCTACAATACATATAATCATTCTTATCTATCTAATACGATGACAACAGCTCTCCATACCTGCAGTCCACCACAAGGACCACCCTCTCTAATCCCTGAAAAATGAAATCATCCTCAGTGACGAAGAGAGGGGGCTAAGCGCCCCCCATGGTTTTAGAGCATTGACTCTTCTAAGAGTCCTAAGAGTCCTGCTTACACTGATGGGGTGCAGCTGTGGGACCCTATTTTAAGAGATGATGTCCTCCACCCAACTCTCAAAAAGCTGAAAGGGTCTTCAGTAGAGATGGATAGTCGAGCTGGGCTATCAGACGGTCACCTCTGTAGCTGTAGTGTCATTTTTCCTATGGTCCAATGTGGAAATTAAACAAAAAAGTGCACGTTTGTTATGATGTCCAAGATGGGGACCAGGATGTGGACATAATAAAAAATTAGGGAACATGATAGGAGACATTTCTACAATACATATAATCATTCTTATCTATTTAATACGATGACAACAGCTCTCCATACCTGCAGTCCACCACAAGGACCACCCTCTCTAATCCCTGAAAAATGAAATCATCCTCAGTGACGAAGAGAGGGGGCTAAGCGCCCCCCATGGTCTCAGAGCATTGACTCTTCTAAGAGTCCTAAGAGTCCTGCTCACACTGATGGGGTGCAGCTGTGGGACCCTATTTTCAGAGATGATGTCCTCCACCCAACTCTCAAAAAGCTGAAAGGGTCTTCAGTAGAGATGGATTGTCGAGCTGGGCTATCAGACGGTCACCTCTGTAGCTGTAGTGTCATTTTTCCTATGGTCCAATGTGTAAATTAAACAAAAAAGTGCACGTTTGTTATGATGTCCAAGATGGGGACCAGGATGTGGACATAATAAAAAATTAGGGAACATGATAGGAGACATTTCTACAATACATATAATCATTCTTATCTACCTAATACGATGATAACAGCTCTCCATACCTGCAGTCCACCACAAGGACCACCCTCTCTAATCCCTGAAAAATGAAATCATCCTCAGTGACGAAGAGAGGGGGCTAAGTGCCCCCAATGGTCTCAGAGCATTAAATCTTCTAAGAGTCCTAAGAGTCCTGCTCACACTGATGGGGTGCAGCTGTGGGAGCCTAATTTCAGAGATGATGTCCTCCACCCAACTCTCAAAAAGCTGAAAGGGTCTTCAGTAGAGATGGATAGTCGAGCTGGGCTATCAGACGGTCACCTCTGTAGCTGTAGTGTCATTTTTCCTATGGTCCAATGTGTAAATTAAACAAAAAAGTGCACGTTTGTTATGATGTCCAAGATGGGGACCAGGATGTGGACATAATAAAAAATTAGGGAACATGATAGGAGACATTTCTACAATACATATAATCATTCTTATCTATCTAATACGATGACAACAGCTCTCCATACCTGCAGTCCACAACAAGGACCACCCTCTCTAATCCCTGAAAAATGAAATCATCCTCAGTGACGAAGAGAGGGGGCTAAGCGCCCCCCATGGTTTTAGAGCATTGACTCTTCTAAGAGTCCTAAGAGTCCTGCTTACACTGATGGGGTGCAGCTGTGGGACCCTATTTTAAGAGATGATGTCCTCCACCCAACTCTCAAAAAGCTGAAAGGGTCTTCAGTAGAGATGAATAGTCGAGCTGGGCTATCAGACGGTCACCTCTGTAGCTGTAGTGTCATTTTTCCTATGGTCCAATGTGTAAATTAAACAAAAAAGTGCACGTTTGTTATGATGTCCAAGATGGGGACCAGGATGTGGACATAATAAAAAATTAGGGAACATGATAGGAGACATTTCTACAATACATATAATCATTCTTATCTATTTAATACGATGACAACAGCTCTCCATACCTGCAGTCCACCACAAGGACCACCCTCTCTAATCCCTGAAAAATGAAATCATCCTCAGTGACGAAGAGAGGGGGCTAAGCGCCCCCCATGGTCTCAGAGCATTGACTCTTCTAAGAGTCCTAAGAGTCCTGCTCACACTGATGGGGTGCAGCTGTGGGACCCTATTTTCAGAGATGATGTCCTCCACCCAACTCTCAAAAAGCTGAAAGGGTCTTCAGTAGAGATGGATTGTCGAGCTGGGCTATCAGACGGTCACCTCTGTAGCTGTAGTGTCATTTTTCCTATGGTCCAATGTGTAAATTAAACAAAAAAGTGCATGTTTGTTATGATGTCCAAGATGGGGACCGGGATGTGGACATAATAAAAAATTAGGGAACATGATAGGAGACATTTCTACAATACATATAATCATTCTTATCTATCTAATACGATGATAACAGCTCTCCATACCTGCAGTCCACCACAAGGACCACCCTCTCTAATCCCTGAAAAATGAAATCATCCTCAGTGACGAAGAGAGGGGGCTCAGTGCCCCCAATGGTCTAAGAGCATTGACTCTTCTAAGAGTCCTAAGAGTCCTGCTCACACTGATGGGGTGCAGCTGTGGGACCCTATTTTCAGAGATGATGTCCTCCACCCAACTCTCAAAATGCTGAAAGGGTCTTCAGTAGAGATGGATAGTCGAGCTGGGCTATCAGACGGTCACCTCTGTAGCTGTAGTGTCATTTTTCCTATGGTCCAATGTGTAAATTAAACAAAAAAGTGCACGTTTGTTATGATCACGTTTGTTATGATGTCCAAGATGGGAACCAGGATGTGGACATAATAAAAAATTAGGGAACATGATAGGAGACATTTCTACAATACATATAATCATTCTTATCTATCTAATACGATGACAACAGCTCTCCATACCTGCAGTCCACCACAAGGACCACCCTCTCTAATCCCTGAAAAATGAAATCATCCTCAGTGACGAAGAGAGGGGGCTAAGCGCCCCCATGGTCTCAGAGCATTAACTCTTCTAAGAGTCCTAAGAGTCCTGCTCACACTGATGGGGTGCAGCTGTGGGACCCTATTTTCAGAGATGATGTCCTCCACCCAACTCTCAAAAAGCTGAAAGGGTCTTCAGTAGAGATGGATAGTCGAGCTGGGCTATCAGACGGTCACCTCTGTAGCTGTAGTGTCATTTTTCCTATGGTCCAATGTGTAAATTAAACAAAAAAGTGCACGTTTGTTATGATTTCCAAGATGGGGACCATGATGTGGACATAATAAAAAAATAGGGAACATGATAGGAGACATTTCTACAATACATATAATCATTCTTATCTATCTAATACGATGACAACAGCTCTCCATACCTGCAGTCCACCACAAGGACCACCCTCTCTATTCCCTGAAAAGTGAAATCATCCTCAGTGACGAGGAGAGGGGGCTAAGCGCCCCCCATGGTCTCAGAGCATTGACTCTTCTAAGAGTCCTAAGAGTCCTGCTCACACTGATGGGGTGCAGCTGTGGGACCCTATTTTCAGAGATGATGTTCTCCACCCAACTCTCAAAAAGCTGAAAGGGTCTTCAGTAGAGATGGATAGTCGAGCTGGGCTATCAGACGGTCACCTCTGTAGCTGTAGTGTCATTTTTCCTATGGTCCAATGTGTAAATTAAACAAAAAAGTGCACGTTTGTTATGATGTCCAAGATGGGGACCAGGATGTGGACATAATAAAAAATTAGGGAACATGATAGGAGACATTTCTACAATACATATAATCATTCTTATCTATTTAATACGATGACAACAGCTCTCCATACCTGCAGTCCACCACAAGGACCACCCTCTCTAATCCCTGAAAAATGAAATCATCCTCAGTGACGAAGAGAGGGGGCTAAGCGCCCCCCATGGTCTCAGAGCATTGACTCTTCTAAGAGTCCTAAGAGTCCTGCTCACACTGATGGGGTGCAGCTGTGGGACCCTATTTTCAGAGATGATGTCCTCCACCCAACTCTCAAAAAGCTGAAAGGGTCTTCAGTAGAGATGGATAGTCGAGCTGGGCTATCAGACGGTCACCTCTGTAGCTGTAGTGTCATTTTTCCTATGGTCCAATGTGTAAATTAAACAAAAAAGTGCACGTTTGTTATGATGTCCAAGATGGGGACCAGGATGTGGACATACATTCTTATCTATCTAATACGATGATAACAGCTCTCCATATCTGCAGTCCACCACAAGGACCACCCTCTCTAATCCCTGAAAAATGAAATCATCCTCAGTGATGAAGAGAGGGGGCTAAGTGCCCCCAATGGTCTCAGAGCATTGACTCTTCTAAGAGTCCTAAGAGTCCTGCTCACACTAATGGGGTGCAGCTGTGGGACCCTATTTTCAGAGATGATGTCCTACACCCAACTCTCAAAAAGCTGAAAGGGTCTTCAGTAGAGATGGATAGTCGAGCTGGGCTATCAGACGGTCACCTCTGTAGCTGTAGTGTCATTTTTCCTATGGTCCAATGTGTAAATTAAACAAAAAAGTGCACGTTTGTTATGATGTCCAAGATGGGGACCAGGATGTGGACATAATAAAAAATTAGGGAACATGATAGGAGACATTTCTACAATACATATAATCATTCTTATCTATCTAATACGATGACAACAGCTCTCCATACCTGCAGTCCACCACAAGGACCACCCTCTCTAATCCCTGAAAAATGAAATCATCCTCAGTGACGAAGAGAGGGGGCTAAGCGCCCCCCATGGTTTTAGAGCATTGACTCTTCTAAGAGTCCTAAGAGTCCTGCTTACACTGATGGGGTGCAGCTGTGGGACCCTATTTTAAGAGATGATGTCCTCCACCCAACTCTCAAAAAGCTGAAAGGGTCTTCAGTAGAGATGGATAGTCGAGCTGGGCTATCAGACGGTCACCTCTGTAGCTGTAGTGTCATTTTTCCTATGGTCCAATGTGGAAATTAAACAAAAAAGTGCACGTTTGTTATGATGTCCAAGATGGGGACCAGGATGTGGACATAATAAAAAATTAGGGAACATGATAGGAGACATTTCTACAATACATATAATCATTCTTATCTATTTAATACGATGACAACAGCTCTCCATACCTGCAGTCCACCACAAGGACCACCCTCTCTAATCCCTGAAAAATGAAATCATCCTCAGTGACGAAGAGAGGGGGCTAAGCGCCCCCCATGGTCTCAGAGCATTGACTCTTCTAAGAGTCCTAAGAGTCCTGCTCACACTGATGGGGTGCAGCTGTGGGACCCTATTTTCAGAGATGATGTCCTCCACCCAACTCTCAAAAAGCTGAAAGGGTCTTCAGTAGAGATGGATTGTCGAGCTGGGCTATCAGACGGTCACCTCTGTAGCTGTAGTGTCATTTTTCCTATGGTCCAATGTGTAAATTAAACAAAAAAGTGCACGTTTGTTATGATGTCCAAGATGGGGACCAGGATGTGGACATAATAAAAAATTAGGGAACATGATAGGAGACATTTCTACAATACATATAATCATTCTTATCTACCTAATACGATGATAACAGCTCTCCATACCTGCAGTCCACCACAAGGACCACCCTCTCTAATCCCTGAAAAATGAAATCATCCTCAGTGACGAAGAGAGGGGGCTAAGTGCCCCCAATGGTCTCAGAGCATTGACTCTTCTAAGAGTCCTAAGAGTCCTGCTCACACTGATGGGGTGCAGCTGTGGGACCCTAATTTCAGAGATGATGTCCTCCACCCAACTCTCAAAAAGCTGAAAGGGTCTTCAGTAGAGATGGATAGTCGAGCTGGGCTATCAGACGGTCACCTCTGTAGCTGTAGTGTCATTTTTCCTATGGTCCAATGTGTAAATTAAACAAAAAAGTGCACGTTTGTTATGATGTCCAAGATGGGGACCAGGATGTGGACATAATAAAAAATTAGGGAACATGATAGGAGACATTTCTACAATACATATAATCATTCTTATCTATCTAATACGATGACAACAGCTCTCCATACCTGCAGTCCACAACAAGGACCACCCTCTCTAATCCCTGAAAAATGAAATCATCCTCAGTGACGAAGAGAGGGGGCTAAGCGCCCCCCATGGTTTTAGAGCATTGACTCTTCTAAGAGTCCTAAGAGTCCTGCTTACACTGATGGGGTGCAGCTGTGGGACCCTATTTTAAGAGATGATGTCCTCCACCCAACTCTCAAAAAGCTGAAAGGGTCTTCAGTAGAGATGGATAGTCGAGCTGGGCTATCAGACGGTCACCTCTGTAGCTGTAGTGTCATTTTTCCTATGGTCCAATGTGTAAATTAAACAAAAAAGTGCACGTTTGTTATGATGTCCAAGATGGGGACCAGGATGTGGACATAATAAAAAATTAGGGAACATGATAGGAGACATTTCTACAATACATATAATCATTCTTATCTATTTAATACGATGACAACAGCTCTCCATACCTGCAGTCCACCACAAGGACCACCCTCTCTAATCCCTGAAAAATGAAATCATCCTCAGTGACGAAGAGAGGGGGCTAAGCGCCCCCCATGGTCTCAGAGCATTGACTCTTCTAAGAGTCCTAAGAGTCCTGCTCACACTGATGGGGTGCAGCTGTGGGACCCTATTTTCAGAGATGATGTCCTCCACCCAACTCTCAAAAAGCTGAAAGGGTCTTCAGTAGAGATGGATTGTCGAGCTGGGCTATCAGACGGTCACCTCTGTAGCTGTAGTGTCATTTTTCCTATGGTCCAATGTGTAAATTAAACAAAAAAGTGCACATTTGTTATGATGTCCAAGATGGGGACCAGGATGTGGACATAATAAAAAATTAGGGAACATGATAGGAGACATTTCTACAATACATATAATCATTCTTATCTACCTAATACGATGATAACAGCTCTCCATACCTGCAGTCCACCACAAGGACCACCCTCTCTATTCCCTGAAAAATGAAATCATCCTCAGTGACGAAGAGAGGGGGCTAAGTGCCCCCAATGGTCTCAGAGCATTGACTCTTCTAAGAGTCCTAAGAGTCCTGTTTACACTGATGGGGGGCAGCTGTGGGACCCTAATTTCAGAGATGATGTCCTCCACCCAACTCTCAAAAAGCTGAAAGGGTCTTCAGTAGAGATGGATAGTCGAGCTGGGCTATCAGACGGTCACCTCTGTAGCTGTAGTGTCATTTTTCCTATGGTCCAATGTGTAAATTAAACAAAAAAGTGCACGTTTGTTATGATGTCCAAGATGGGGACCAGGATGTGGACATAATAAAAAATTAGGGAACATGATAGGAGACATTTCTACAATACATATAATCATTCTTATCTATCTAATACGATGACAACAGCTCTCCATACCTGCAGTCCACAACAAGGACCACCCTCTCTAATCCCTGAAAAATGAAATCATCCTCAGTGACGAAGCTTAAAGCATGGACCTCAAAGGTGGTATTTTCGGAAATACTACCTGTGCCACGAGCCACACCAGAGAGGCAAAGAGAGA
Organism: Anomaloglossus baeobatrachus; assembly: GCF_048569485.1. Classification (NCBI taxonomy): domain Eukaryota; kingdom Metazoa; phylum Chordata; class Amphibia; order Anura; family Aromobatidae; genus Anomaloglossus; species Anomaloglossus baeobatrachus. Next base: position 194,152 of record NW_027443029.1, on the reverse strand, counting down.
TCAGGGAGGTTAACAGGTGGCTCAAGAATTGGTGTAGGAAAGAGGGTTTTGGGTTCCTGGAGAATTGGGCCGACTTTTCAGTTGGCTACAGATTCTATGCTAGGGATGGGCTGCATCTTAATGGGGAGGGTGCAGCTCTGCTGGGGCAGAAAATGGCTAGAAGGTTGGAGGAGTGTTTAAACTAGGAATGGGGGGCGAGGGTATTCACTTTATAGAAGGGGAATGTAGTGCAGATAGTGACCAGGGCACAAGTAATGAAATTGGGGGTGGTACGGGGGGAAGGGTTAGGACAGTCAATACAGTAAGCAGGAATATAGGTACAGAGTCATACGTAACGTGCATGTACACTAATGCCCGAAGCCTCACAAATAAGGTGGAGGAATTAGAATTAATATTGTTGGAAGAAAATTATGATATAGTGGGGATATCAGAGACATGGCTGGATGAGAGCTATGACTGGGCTGTTAATTTACAGGGTTATAGCCTATTCAGGAATGACCGTACAAATAAGCGAGGGGGAGGTGTGTGTCTATATGTAAAATCATCCTTAAAACCCATCCTGCGTGACAACATATGTGAGGGTACTGAGAATGTAGAGTCCCTATGGGTGGAGATAAGGGGGGGGAGAATGAATAATAAAATACTGATAGGGGTGTGTTATAAGACGCCGAATATTATGGAAGAGGTAGAGAATCTCCTCATAAAGCAAATTGATAAAGCAGCGAGTCTCGGAGAGGTAATTATTATGGGGGACTTTAACTATCCTGATATAAATTGGGGAACAGAAACTTGCAGTTCCAGCAAAGGAAATAGATTTTTGATAACAATGAAAGATAATTACCTTTCACAAATGGTACAGGACCCCACAAGAGGGGGAGCACTACTAGACCTTGTACTAACCAATAGGCCAGACCGCATATCAAATATACAAGTTGGGGGTTACTTGGGGAATAGTGATCACAAAATAATAAGTTTTCATGTATTCTTTAGTAAGATGTATAGTAGAGGGGCTACAAGGACACTAAACTTCAGGAAAGCAAATTTTAAACGGTTGAGAGATGATCTTAGTGCAATAAACTGGGATGATGTACTAAGTAATAAAAGTACACAAAGCAAATGGGAGACTTTTATGAGCATCCTGAATAGGGCTTGTGCAGAAAATATACCCTATGGGAACAAACATGCTAGAAATAGGAGGAAACCCCTATGGCTAAATAGAGCTGTAAGGGAAGCAATAAAAGAAAAACAGAAAGCCTTAAAAGAATTAAAGAGGGTAGGTAGTGATGAGGCATTATATAATTATAGAAAATTAAATAAAATATGTAAAAAGCAAATTAAGTTAGCTAAGTTTGAGACAGAGAGACTCATTGCGAGAGAAAGTAAAAATAATCCTAAAATATTCTTTAACTACATAAACAGTAAAAAACTGAAAAGCGATAGTGTTGGCCCCCTTAAAAATAGTCTTGGTGAAATGGTGGAAGGGGATGAGGGTAAAGCCAACCTGCTGAATGACTTTTTTTCTACGGTTTTTATACAAGAAAATGCCATGGCAGATGACATGACCAGTGATGCCATAAATTCACCCTTGAATATTACCTGCTTAACCCAGCAAGAAGTACGCCGCCGCCTCGAAATCACTAAGGTTGACAAATCTCCGGGCCCGGATGGCATACACCCCAGAGTACTACAGGAATTGAGTTCTGTGATAGATAGACCATTATTTTTAATCTTCTCAGATTCCTTAATAACAGGGTCGGTACCGCAGGACTGGCGCATAGCAAATGTGGTGCCAATATTCAAAAAGGGGACAAAAACTGAGCCGGGAAATTATAGGCCGGTAAGTTTAACCTCTACGGTTGGTAAAATCCTTGAGGGTTTCTTGAGAGATGCTATACTGGAGTATCTCAAGAAAAATAACCTTATGACAGAGTATCAACATGGGTTTATGAGGGATCGATCCTGTCAAACTAATTTGATCAGCTTCTATGAAGAGGTAAGTTCAAGCCTGGACCAGGGAAATGCAGTGGATGTTGTGTATATGGACTTTTCAAAAGCTTTTGATACGGTGCCACACAAAAGGTTGGTACATAAAATGAGAATAATGGGGATAGGGGAAAATATGTGTAACTGGGTTAAAAACTGGCTCAGTGATAGGAAACAAAGGGTGGTTATTAATGGTACGTACTCGGACTGGGTCTCAGTTCATAGTGGGGTACCACAGGGGTCAGTATTGGGCCCGCTTCTTTTCAACATATTTATAAATGACCTTGTTGGGGGCATGCGGAGTAGAATTTCAATATTTGCAGATGATACTAAACTCTGCAGGGTAATCAATACAGAGGAGGATAATTTTATATTACAGGGAGATTTATGTAAATTGGAGGATTGGGCTGAGAAGTGGCAATTGAAGTTTAATGTAGATAAATGTAAGGTCATGCACTTGGGTAGAGGAAATAACATTTATGATTATGTACTTAATTGTAGAACACTGGGTAAAACAGACACAGAAAAAGACTTGGGTGTATGGGTGGATGGTAAACTTCACTTTAGTGGACAGTGTCAGGCAGCTGCTGCCAGGGCTAATAAAATAATGGGATGTATTAAAAGAGGTATAAGTGTTCATGAAAAAAATATAGTTCTACCTCTGTACAAGTCACTAGTGCGACCGCACGTAGAATACTGTGTACAATTCTGGTCACCGATATATAAGAAGGACATAGCTGAACTGGAGAGGGTGCAAAGAAGAGCGACCAAGATTATTAGAGGAATGGGGGGGCTGCAATACGAAGACAGGTTATTAAACTTGGGGTTATTTAGTCTGGAAAAACGAAGGCTTAGGGGAGATCTAATCACAATGTATAAATATATGAGGGGACAGTACAGAGACCTTTCCAAAGATCTATTTACACCTAGGCCTGCGACTGGAACACGGGGGCATCCGCTACGTCTTGAGGAAAGAAGGTTTAATCATAATCACAGACGAGGATTCTTTACTGTACGAGCAGTGAGACTATGGAATTCTCTGCCGCATGATGTTGTAATGAGTGATTCACTACTAACATTTAAGCAGAGCCTGGATGCCTTTCTTGAAAAATTTAATATAACCAGTTATGTATATTAGATTTTATGACAGGGTATTGATCCAGGGAACTAGTCTGATTGCCGGATGTGGAGTCAGGAAGGAAATTTTTTCCCCATTGGAACTTGTTTGCCACATTGGGGTTTTTTGCCTTCCTCTGGATCAACATGTTAGGCTACGGGTTGAACTAGATGGACTTAGAGTCTCCCTTCAACCTTAAAACTATGATGATACTATGATGAAGAGAGGGGGCTAAGCGCCCCCATGGTCTCAGAGCATTAACTCTTCTAAGAGTCCTAAGAGTCCTGCTCACACTGATGGGTGCAGCTGTGGGACCCTATTTTCAGAGATAATGTCCTCCACCCAACTCTCAAAAAGCTGAAAGGGTCTTCAGTAGAGATGGATAGTCGAGCTGGGCTATCAGACGGTCACCTCTGTAGCTGTAGTGTCATTTTTCCTATGGCCCAATGTGTAAATTAAACAAAAAAGTGCACGTTTGTTATGATGTCCAAGATGGGGACCAGGATGTGGACATAATAAAAAATTAGGGAACATGATAGGAGACATTTCTACAATACATATAATCATTCTTATCTATCTAATACGATGACAACAGCTCTCCATACCTGCAGTCCACCACAAGGACCACCCTCTCTAATCCCTGAAAAATGAAATCATCCTCAGTGACGAAGAGAGGGGGCCAAGCGCCCCCCATGGTACCAGAGCATTGACTCTTCTAAGAGTCCTAAGAGTCCTGCTCACACTGATGGGGTGAAGCTGTGGGACCCTATTTTCAGAGATGATGTCCTCCACCCAACTCTCAAAAAGCTGAAAGGGTCTTCAGTAGAGATGGATAGTCGAGCTGGGCTATCAGACGGTCACCTCTGTAGCTGTAGTGTCATTTTTCCTATGGTCCAATGTGTAAATTAAACAAAAAAGTGCACGTTTGTTATGATGTCCAAGATGGGGACCAGGATGTGGACATAATAAGAAATTAGGGAACATGATAGGAGACATTTCTACAATACATATAATCATTCTTATCTATCTAATACGATGACAACAGCTCTCCATACCTGCAGTCCACCACAAGGACCACCCTCTCTAATCCCTGAAAAATGAAATCATCCTCAGGGACGAAGAGAGGGGGCTAAGCGCCCCCCATGGTTTTAGAGCATTGACTCTTCTAAGAGTCCTAAGAGTCCTGCTTACACTGATGGGGTGCAGCTGTGGGACCCTATTTTCAGAGATGATGTCCTCCACCCAACTCTCAAAAAGCTGAAAGGGTCTTCAGTAGAGATGGATAGTCAAGCTGGGCTATCAGACGGTCACCTCTGTAGCTGTAGTGTCATTTTTCCTATAATCCAATGTGTAAATTAAACAAAAAAGTGCACGTTTGTTATGATGTTCAAGATGGGGACCAGGATGTGGACATAATAAAAAATTAGGGAACATGATAGGAGACATTTCTACAATACATATAATCATTCTTATCTATCTAATACGATCACAACAGCTCTCCATACCTGCAGTCCACCACAAGGACCACTCTCTCTAATCCCTGAAAAATGAAATCATCCTCAGTGACGAAGAGAGGGGGCTAAGCGCCCCCCATGGTCTCAGAGCATTGACTCTTCTAAGAGTCCTAAGATTCCTGCTCACACTGATGTGGTGCAGCTGTGGGACCCTATTTTCAGAGATGATGTCCTCCACCCAACTCTCAAAAAGCTGAAAGGGTCTTCAGTAGAGATGGATAGTCGAGCTGGGCTATCAGACGGTCACCTCTGTAGCTGTAGTGTCATTTTTCCTATGGTCCAATGTGTAAATTAAACAAAAAAGTGCACATTTGTTATGATTTCCAAGATGGGGACCAGGATGTGGACATAATAAAAAAATAGGGAACATGATAGGAGACATTTCTACAATACATATAATCATTCTTATCTATCTAATATGATGACAACAGCTCTCCATACCTGCAGTCCACCACAAGGACCACCCTCTCTATTCCCTGAAAAGTGAAATCATCCTCAGTGACGAAGAGAGGGGGCTAAGTGCCCCCAATGGTCTCAGAGCATTGACTCTTCTAAGAGTCCTAAGAGTCCTGCTCACACTGATGGGGTGCAGCTGTGGGACCCTATTTTCAGAGATGATGTTCTCCACCCAACTCTCAAAAAGCTGAAAGGGTCTTCAGTAGAGATGGATAGTCGAGCTGGGCTATCAGACGGTCACCTCTGTAGCTGTAGTGTCATTTTTCCTATGGTCCAATGTGTAAATTAAACAAAAAAGTGCACATTTGTTATGATGTCCAAGATGGGGACCAGGATGTGGACATAATAAAAAATTAGGGAACATGATAGGAGACATTTCTACAATACATATAATCATTCTTATCTATTTAATACGATGACAACAGCTCTCCATACCTGCAGTCCACCACAAGGACCACCCTCTCTAATCCCTGAAAAATGAAATCATCCTCAGTGACGAAGAGAGGGGGCTAAGCGCCCCCCATGGTCTCAGAGCATTGACTCTTCTAAGAGTCCTAAGAGTCCTGCTCACACTGATGGGGTGCAGCTGTGGGACCCTATTTTCAGTGATGATGTCCTCCACCCAACTCTCAAAAATCTGAAAGGGTCTTCAGTAGAGATGGATAGTCGAGCTGGGCTATCAGACGGTCACCTCTGTAGCTGTAGTGTCATTTTTCCTATGGTCCAATGTGTAAATTAAACAAAAAAGTGCACATTTGTTATGATGTCCAAGATGGGGACCAGGATGTGGACATAATAAAAAATTAGGGAACATGATAGGAGACATTTCTACAATACATATAATCATTCTTATCTATTTAATACGATGACAACAGCTCTCCATACCTGCAGTCCACCACAAGGACCACCCTCTCTAATCCCTGAAAAATGAAATCATCCTCAGTGACGAAGAGAGGGGGCTAAGCGCCCCCCATGGTCTCAGAGCATTGACTCTTCTAAGAGTCCTAAGAGTCCTGCTCACACTGATGGGGTGCAGCTGTGGGACCCTATTTTCAGTGATGATGTCCTCCACCCAACTCTCAAAAAGCTGAAAGGGTCTTCAGTAGAGATGGATAGTCGAGCTGGGCTATCAGACGGTCACCTCTGTAGCTGTAGTGTCATTTTTCCTATGGTCCAATGTGTAAATTAAACAAAAAAGTGCACGTTTGTTATGATGTCCAAGATGGGGACCAGGATGTGGACATAATAAAAAATTAGGGAACATGATAGGAGACATTTCTACAATACATATAATCATTCTTATCTATCTAATACGATGATAACAGCTCTCCATATCTGCAGTCCACCACAAGGACCACCCTCTCTAATCCCTGAAAAATGAAGTCATCCTCAGTGATGAAGAGAGGGGGCTAAGTGCCCCCAATGGTCTCAGAGCATTGACTCTTCTAAGAGTCCTAAGAGTCCTGCTCACACTGATGGGGTGCAGCTGTGGGACCCTATTTTCAGAGATGATGTCCTCCACCCAACTCTCAAAAAGCTGAAAGGGTCTTCAGTAGAGATGGATAGTCGAGCTGGGCTATCAGACGGTCACCTCTGTAGCTGTAGTGTCATTTTTCCTATTGTCCAATGTGTAAATTAAACAAAAAAGTGCACGTTTGTTATGATGTCCAAGATGGGGACCAGGATGTGGACATAATAAAAAATTAGGGAACATGATAGGAGACATTTCTACAATACATATAATCATTCTTATCTATCTAATACGATGACAACAGCTCTCCATACCTGCAGTCCACCACAAGGACCAGCCTCTCTAATCCCTGAAAAATGAAATCATCCTCAGTGACGAAGAGAGGGGGCCAAGCGCCCCCCATGGTACCAGAGCATTGACTCTTCTAAGAGTCCTAAGAGTCCTGCTCACACTGATGGGGTGAAGCTGTGGGACCCTATTTTCAGAGATGATGTCCTCCACCCAACTCTCAAAAAGCTGAAAGGGTCTTCAGTAGAGATGGATAGTCGAGCTGGGCTATCAGACGGTCACCTCTGTAGCTGTAGTGTCATTTTTCCTATGGTCCAATGTGTAAATTAAACAAAAAAGTGCACGTTTGTTATGATGTCCAAGATGGGGACCAGGATGTGGACATAATAAGAAATTAGGGAACATGATAGGAGACATTTCTACAATACATATAATCATTCTTATCTATCTAATACGATGACAACAGCTCTCCATACCTGCAGTCCACCACAAGGACCACCCTCTCTAATCCCTGAAAAATGAAATCATCCTCAGGGACGAAGAGAGGGGGCTAAGCGCCCCCCATGGTTTTAGAGCATTGACTCTTCTAAGAGTCCTAAGAGTCCTGCTTACACTGATGGGGTGCAGCTGTGGGACCCTATTTTCAGAGATGATGTCCTCCACCCAACTCTCAAAAAGCTGAAAGGGTCTTCAGTAGAGATGGATAGTCGAGCTGGGCTATCAGACGGTCACCTCTGTAGCTATAGTGTCATTTTTCCTATGGTCCAATGTGTAAATTAAACAAAAAAGTGCACGTTTGTTATGATGTCCAAGATGGGGACCAGGATGTGGACATAATAAAAAATTAGGGAACATGATAGGAGACATTTCTACAATACATATAATCATTCTTATCTATCTAATACGATCACAACAGCTCTCCATACCTGCAGTCCACCACAAGGACCACTCTCTCTAATCCCTGAAAAATGAAATTATCCTCAGTGACGAAGAGAGGGGGCTAAGCGCCCCCCATGGTCTCAGAGCATTGACTCTTCTAAGAGTCCTAAGATTCCTGCTCACACTGATGGGGTGCAGCTGTGGGACCCGATTTTCAGAGATGATGTCCTCCACCCAACTCTCAAAAAGCTGAAAGGGTCTTCAGTAGAGATGGATAGTCGAGCTGGGCTATCAGACGGTCACCTCTGTAGCTGTAGTGTCATTTTTCCTATGGTCCAATGTGTAAATTAAACAAAAAAGTGAACGTTTGTTATGATGTCCAAGATGGGGACCAGGATGTGGACATAATAAAAAAATAGGGAACATGATAGGAGACATTTCTACAATACATATAATCATTCTTATCTATCTAATACGATGACAACAGCTCTCCATACCTGCAGTCCACCACAAGGACCACCCTCTCTATTCCCTGAAAAGTGAAATCATCCTCAGTGACGAAGAGAGGGGGCTAAGCGCCCCCATGGTCTCAGAGCATTGACTCTTCTAAGAGTCCTAAGAGTCCTGCTCACACTGATGGGGTGCAGCTGTGGGACCCTATTTTCAGAGATGATGTTCTCCACCCAACTCTCAAATAGCTGAAAGGGTCTTCAGTAGAGATGGATAGTCGAGCTGGGCTATCAGACGGTCACCTCTGTAGCTGTAGTGTCATTTTTCCTATGGTCCAATGTGTAAATTAAACAAAAAAGTGCACGTTTGTTATGATGTCCAAGATGGGGACCAGGATGTGGACATAATAAAAAATTAGGGAACATGATAGGAGACATTTCTACAATACATATAATAATTCTTATCTATCTAATACGATGACAACAGCTCTCCATACCTGCAGTCCACAACAAGGACCACCCTCTCTAATCCCTGAAAAATGAAATCATCCTCAGTGACGAAGAGAGGGGGCTAAGCGCCCCCATGGTCTCAGAGCATTAACTCTTCTAAGAGTCCTAAGAGTCCTGCTCACACTGATGGGTGCAGCTGTGGGACCCTATTTTCAGAGATGATGTCCTCCACCCAACTCTCAAAAAGCTGAAAGGGTCTTCAGTAGAGATGGATAGTCGAGCTGGGCTATCAGACGGTCACCTCTGTAGCTGTAGTGTCATTTTTCCTATGGCCCAATGTGTAAATTAAACAAAAAAGTGCACGTTTGTTATGATGTCCAAGATGGGGACCAGGATGTGGACATAATAAAAAATTAGGGAACATGATAGGAGACATTTCTACAATACATATAATCATTCTTATCTATCTAATACGATGACAACAGCTCTCCATACCTGCAGTCCACCACAAGGACCACCCTCTCTAATCCCTGAAAAATGAAATCATCCTCAGTGACGAAGAGAGGGGGCCAAGCGCCCCCCATGGTACCAGAGCATTGACTCTTCTAAGAGTCCTAAGAGTCCTGCTCACACTGATGGGGTGAAGCTGTGGGACCCTATTTTCAGAGATGATGTCCTCCACCCAACTCTCAAAAAGCTGAAAGGGTCTTCAGTAGAGATGGATAGTCGAGCTGGGCTATCAGACGGTCACCTCTGTAGCTGTAGTGTCATTTTTCCTATAATCCAATGTGTAAATTAAACAAAAAAGTGCACGTTTGTTATGATGTTCAAGATGGGGACCAGGATGTGGACATAATAAAAAATTAGGGAACATGATAGGAGACATTTCTACAATACATATAATCATTCTTATCTATCTAATACGATCACAACAGCTCTCCATACCTGCAGTCCACCACAAGGACCACTCTCTCTAATCCCTGAAAAATGAAATCATCCTCAGTGACGAAGAGAGGGGGCTAAGCGCCCCCCATGGTCTCAGAGCATTGACTCTTCTAAGAGTCCTAAGATTCCTGCTCACACTGATGTGGTGCAGCTGTGGGACCCTATTTTCAGAGATGATGTCCTCCACCCAACTCTCAAAAAGCTGAAAGGGTCTACAGTAGAGATGGATAGTCGAGCTGGGCTATCAGACGGTCACCTCTGTAGCTGTAGTGTCATTTTTCCTATGGTCCAATGTGTAAATTAAACAAAAAAGTGCACATTTGTTATGATTTCCAAGATGGGGACAAGGATGTGGACATAATAAAAAAATAGGGAACATGATAGGAGACATTTCTACAATACATATAATCATTCTTATCTATCTAATACGATGACAACAGCTCTCCATACCTGCAGTCCACCACAAGGACCACCCTCTCTATTCCCTGAAAAGTGAAATCATCCTCAGTGACGAAGAGAGGGGGCTAAGTGCCCCCAATGGTCTCAGAGCATTGACTCTTCTAAGAGTCCTAAGAGTCCTGCTCACACTGATGGGGTGCAGCTGTGGGACCCTATTTTCAGAGATGATGTTCTCCACCCAACTCTCAAAAAGCTGAAAGGGTCTTCAGTAGAGATGGATAGTCGAGCTGGGCTATCAGACGGTCACCTCTGTAGCTGTAGTGTCATTTTTCCTATGGTCCAATGTGTAAATTAAACAAAAAAGTGCACATTTGTTATGATGTCCAAGATGGGGACCAGGATGTGGACATAATAAAAAATTAGGGAACATGATAGGAGACATTTCTACAATACATATAATCATTCTTATCTATTTAATACGATGACAACAGCTCTCCATACCTGCAGTCCACCACAAGGACCACCCTCTCTAATCCCTGAAAAATGAAATCATCCTCAGTGACGAAGAGAGGGGGCTAAGCGCCCCCCATGGTCTCAGAGCATTGACTCTTCTAAGAGTCCTAAGAGTCCTGCTCACACTGATGGGGTGCAGCTGTGGGACCCTATTTTCAGTGATGATGTCCTCCACCCAACTCTCAAAAAGCTGAAAGGGTCTTCAGTAGAGATGGATAGTCGAGCTGGGCTATCAGACGGTCACCTCTGTAGCTGTAGTGTCATTTTTCCTATGGTCCAATGTGTAAATTAAACAAATAAGTGCACATTTGTTATGATGTCCAAGATGGGGACCAGGATGTGGACATAATAAAAAATTAGGGAACATGATAGGAGACATTTCTACAATACATATAATCATTCTTATCTATTTAATACGATGACAACAGCTCTCCATACCTGCAGTCCACCTCAAGGACCACCCTCTCTAATCCCTGAAAAATGAAATCATCCTCAGTGACGAAGAGAGGGGGCTAAGCGCCCCCCATGGTCTCAGAGCATTGACTCTTCTAAGAGTCCTAAGAGTCCTGCTCACACTGATGGGGTGCAGCTGTGGGACCCTATTTTCAGTGATGATGTCCTCCACCCAACTCTCAAAAAGCTGAAAGGGTCTTCAGTAGAGATGGATAGTCGAGCTGGGCTATCAGACGGTCACCTCTGTAGCTGTAGTGTCATTTTTCCTATGGTCCAATGTGTAAATTAAACAAAAAAGTGCACGTTTGTTATGATGTCCAAGATGGGGACCAGGATGTGGACATAATAAAAAATTAGGGAACATGATAGGAGACATTTCTACAATACATATAATCATTCTTATCTATCTAATACGATGATAACAGCTCTCCATATCTGCAGTCCACCACAAGGACCACCCTCTCTAATCCCTGAAAAATGAAATCATCCTCAGTGATGAAGAGAGGGGGCTAAGTGCCCCCAATGGTCTCAGAGCATTGACTCTTCTAAGAGTCCTAAGAGTCCTGCTCACACTGATGGGGTGCAGCTGTGGGACCCTATTTTCAGAGATGATGTCCTCCACCCAACTCTCAAAAAGCTGAAAGGGTCTTCAGTAGAGATGGATGGTCGAGCTGGGCTATCAGACGGTCACCTCTGTAGCTGTAGTGTCATTTTTCCTATTGTCCAATGTGTAAATTAAACAAAAAAGTGCACGTTTGTTATGATGTCCAAGATGGGGACCAGGATGTGGACATAATAAAAAATTAGGGAACATGATAGGAGACATTTCTACAATACATATAATCATTCTTATCTATCTAATACGATCACAACAGCTCTCCATACCTGCAGTCCACCACAAGGACCACTCTCTCTAATCCCTGAAAAATGAAATTATCCTCAGTGACGAAGAGAGGGGGCTAAGCGCCCCCCATGGTCTCAGAGCATTGACTCTTCTAAGAGTCCTAAGATTCCTGCTCACACTGATGGGGTGCAGCTGTGGGACCCGATTTTCAGAGATGATGTCCTCCACCCAACTCTCAAAAAGCTGAAAGGGTCTTCAGTAGAGATGGATAGTCGAGCTGGGCTATCAGACGGTCACCTCTGTAGCTGTAGTGTCATTTTTCCTATGGTCCAATGTGTAAATTAAACAAAAAAGTGAACGTTTGTTATGATGTCCAAGATGGGGACCAGGATGTGGACATAATAAAAAAATAGGGAACATGATAGGAGACATTTCTACAATACATATAATCATTCTTATCTATCTAATACGATGACAACAGCTCTCCATACCTGCAGTCCACCACAAGGACCACCCTCTCTATTCCCTGAAAAGTGAAATCATCCTCAGTGACGAAGAGAGGGGGCTAAGCGCCCCCATGGTCTCAGAGCATTGACTCTTCTAAGAGTCCTAAGAGTCCTGCTCACACTGATGGGGTGCAGCTGTGGGACCCTATTTTCAGAGATGATGTTCTCCACCCAACTCTCAAATAGCTGAAAGGGTCTTCAGTAGAGATGGATAGTCGAGCTGGGCTATCAGACGGTCACCTCTGTAGCTGTAGTGTCATTTTTCCTATGGTCCAATGTGTAAATTAAACAAAAAAGTGCACGTTTGTTATGATGTCCAAGATGGGGACCAGGATGTGGACATAATAAAAAATTAGGGAACATGATAGGAGACATTTCTACAATACATATAATAATTCTTATCTATCTAATACGATGACAACAGCTCTCCATACCTGCAGTCCACAACAAGGACCACCCTCTCTAATCCCTGAAAAATGAAATCATCCTCAGTGACGAAGAGAGGGGGCTAAGCGCCCCCATGGTCTCAGAGCATTAACTCTTCTAAGAGTCCTAAGAGTCCTGCTCACACTGATGGGTGCAGCTGTGGGACCCTATTTTCAGAGATGATGTCCTCCACCCAACTCTCAAAAAGCTGAAAGGGTCTTCAGTAGAGATGGATAGTCGAGCTGGGCTATCAGACGGTCACCTCTGTAGCTGTAGTGTCATTTTTCCTATGGCCCAATGTGTAAATTAAACAAAAAAGTGCACGTTTGTTATGATGTCCAAGATGGGGACCAGGATGTGGACATAATAAAAAATTAGGGAACATGATAGGAGACATTTCTACAATACATATAATCATTCTTATCTATCTAATACGATGACAACAGCTCTCCATACCTGCAGTCCACCACAAGGACCACCCTCTCTAATCCCTGAAAAATGAAATCATCCTCAGTGACGAAGAGAGGGGGCCAAGCGCCCCCCATGGTACCAGAGCATTGACTCTTCTAAGAGTCCTAAGAGTCCTGCTCACACTGATGGGGTGAAGCTGTGGGACCCTATTTTCAGAGATGATGTCCTCCACCCAACTCTCAAAAAGCTGAAAGGGTCTTCAGTAGAGATGGATAGTCGAGCTGGGCTATCAGACGGTCACCTCTGTAGCTGTAGTGTCATTTTTCCTATAATCCAATGTGTAAATTAAACAAAAAAGTGCACGTTTGTTATGATGTTCAAGATGGGGACCAGGATGTGGACATAATAAAAAATTAGGGAACATGATAGGAGACATTTCTACAATACATATAATCATTCTTATCTATCTAATACGATCACAACAGCTCTCCATACCTGCAGTCCACCACAAGGACCACTCTCTCTAATCCCTGAAAAATGAAATCATCCTCAGTGACGAAGAGAGGGGGCTAAGCGCCCCCCATGGTCTCAGAGCATTGACTCTTCTAAGAGTCCTAAGATTCCTGCTCACACTGATGTGGTGCAGCTGTGGGACCCTATTTTCAGAGATGATGTCCTCCACCCAACTCTCAAAAAGCTGAAAGGGTCTACAGTAGAGATGGATAGTCGAGCTGGGCTATCAGACGGTCACCTCTGTAGCTGTAGTGTCATTTTTCCTATGGTCCAATGTGTAAATTAAACAAAAAAGTGCACATTTGTTATGATTTCCAAGATGGGGACAAGGATGTGGACATAATAAAAAAATAGGGAACATGATAGGAGACATTTCTACAATACATATAATCATTCTTATCTATCTAATACGATGACAACAGCTCTCCATACCTGCAGTCCACCACAAGGACCACCCTCTCTATTCCCTGAAAAGTGAAATCATCCTCAGTGACGAAGAGAGGGGGCTAAGTGCCCCCAATGGTCTCAGAGCATTGACTCTTCTAAGAGTCCTAAGAGTCCTGCTCACACTGATGGGGTGCAGCTGTGGGACCCTATTTTCAGAGATGATGTTCTCCACCCAACTCTCAAAAAGCTGAAAGGGTCTTCAGTAGAGATGGATAGTCGAGCTGGGCTATCAGACGGTCACCTCTGTAGCTGTAGTGTCATTTTTCCTATGGTCCAATGTGTAAATTAAACAAAAAAGTGCACATTTGTTATGATGTCCAAGATGGGGACCAGGATGTGGACATAATAAAAAATTAGGGAACATGATAGGAGACATTTCTACAATACATATAATCATTCTTATCTATTTAATACGATGACAACAGCTCTCCATACCTGCAGTCCACCACAAGGACCACCCTCTCTAATCCCTGAAAAATGAAATCATCCTCAGTGACGAAGAGAGGGGGCTAAGCGCCCCCCATGGTCTCAGAGCATTGACTCTTCTAAGAGTCCTAAGAGTCCTGCTCACACTGATGGGGTGCAGCTGTGGGACCCTATTTTCAGTGATGATGTCCTCCACCCAACTCTCAAAAAGCTGAAAGGGTCTTCAGTAGAGATGGATAGTCGAGCTGGGCTATCAGACGGTCACCTCTGTAGCTGTAGTGTCATTTTTCCTATGGTCCAATGTGTAAATTAAACAAATAAGTGCACATTTGTTATGATGTCCAAGATGGGGACCAGGATGTGGACATAATAAAAAATTAGGGAACATGATAGGAGACATTTCTACAATACATATAATCATTCTTATCTATTTAATACGATGACAACAGCTCTCCATACCTGCAGTCCACCTCAAGGACCACCCTCTCTAATCCCTGAAAAATGAAATCATCCTCAGTGACGAAGAGAGGGGGCTAAGCGCCCCCCATGGTCTCAGAGCATTGACTCTTCTAAGAGTCCTAAGAGTCCTGCTCACACTGATGGGGTGCAGCTGTGGGACCCTATTTTCAGTGATGATGTCCTCCACCCAACTCTCAAAAAGCTGAAAGGGTCTTCAGTAGAGATGGATAGTCGAGCTGGGCTATCAGACGGTCACCTCTGTAGCTGTAGTGTCATTTTTCCTATGGTCCAATGTGTAAATTAAACAAAAAAGTGCACGTTTGTTATGATGTCCAAGATGGGGACCAGGATGTGGACATAATAAAAAATTAGGGAACATGATAGGAGACATTTCTACAATACATATAATCATTCTTATCTATCTAATACGATGATAACAGCTCTCCATATCTGCAGTCCACCACAAGGACCACCCTCTCTAATCCCTGAAAAATGAAATCATCCTCAGTGATGAAGAGAGGGGGCTAAGTGCCCCCAATGGTCTCAGAGCATTGACTCTTCTAAGAGTCCTAAGAGTCCTGCTCACACTGATGGGGTGCAGCTGTGGGACCCTATTTTCAGAGATGATGTCCTCCACCCAACTCTCAAAAAGCTGAAAGGGTCTTCAGTAGAGATGGATGGTCGAGCTGGGCTATCAGACGGTCACCTCTGTAGCTGTAGTGTCATTTTTCCTATTGTCCAATGTGTAAATTAAACAAAAAAGTGCACGTTTGTTATGATGTCCAAGATGGGGACCAGGATGTGGACATAATAAAAAATTAGGGAACATGATAGGAGACATTTCTACAATACATATAATCATTCTTATCTATCTAATACGATGACAACAGCTCTCCATACCTGCAGTCCACCACAAGGACCAGCCTCTCTAATCCCTGAAAAATGAAATCATCCTCAGTGACGAAGAGAGGGGGCCAAGCGCCCCCCATGGTACCAGAGCATTGACTCTTCTAAGAGTCCTAAGAGTCCTGCTCACACTGATGGGGTGAAGCTGTGGGACCCTATTTTCAGAGATGATGTCCTCCACCCAACTCTCAAAAAGCTGAAAGGGTCTTCAGTAGAGATGGATAGTCGAGCTGGGCTATCAGACGGTCACCTCTGTAGCTGTAGTGTCATTTTTCCTATGGTCCAATGTGTAAATTAAACAAAAAAGTGCACGTTTGTTATGATGTCCAAGATGGGGACCAGGATGTGGACATAATAAGAAATTAGGGAACATGATAGGAGACATTTCTACAATACATATAATCATTCTTATCTATCTAATACGATGACAACAGCTCTCCATACCTGCAGTCCACCACAAGGACCACCCTCTCTAATCCCTGAAAAATGAAATCATCCTCAGGGACGAAGAGAGGGGGCTAAGCGCCCCCCATGGTTTTAGAGCATTGACTCTTCTAAGAGTCCTAAGAGTCCTGCTTACACTGATGGGGTGCAGCTGTGGGACCCTATTTTCAGAGATGATGTCCTCCACCCAACTCTCAAAAAGCTGAAAGGGTCTTCAGTAGAGATGGATAGTCGAGCTGGGCTATCAGACGGTCACCTCTGTAGCTATAGTGTCATTTTTCCTATGGTCCAATGTGTAAATTAAACAAAAAAGTGCACGTTTGTTATGATGTCCAAGATGGGGACCAGGATGTGGACATAATAAAAAATTAGGGAACATGATAGGAGACATTTCTACAATACATATAATCATTCTTATCTATCTAATACGATCACAACAGCTCTCCATACCTGCAGTCCACCACAAGGACCACTCTCTCTAATCCCTGAAAAATGAAATCATCCTCAGTGACGAAGAGAGGGGGCTAAGCGCCCCCCATGGTCTCAGAGCATTGACTCTTCTAAGAGTCCTAAGATTCCTGCTCACACTGATGGGGTGCAGCTGTGGGACCCTATTTTCAGAGATGATGTCCTCCACCCAACTCTCAAAAAGCTGAAAGGGTCTTCAGTAGAGATGGATAGTCGAGCTGGGCTATCAGACGGTCACCTCTGTAGCTGTAGTGTCATTTTTCCTATGGTCCAATGTGTAAATTAAACAAAAAAGTGCACGTTTGTTATGATGTCCAAGATGGGGACCAGGATGTGGACATAATAAAAAAATAGGGAACATGATAGGAGACATTTCTACAATACATATAATCATTCTTATCTATCTAATACGATGACAACAGCTCTCCATACCTGCAGTCCACCACAAGGACCACCCTCTCTATTCCCTGAAAAGTGAAATCATCCTCAGTGACGAAGAGAGGGGGCTAAGCGCCCCCCATGGTCTCAGAGCATTGACTCTTCTAAGAGTCCTAAGAGTCCTGCTCACACTGATGGGGTGCAGCTGTGGGACCCTATTTTCAGAGATGATGTTCTCCACCCAACTCTCAAATAGCTGAAAGGGTCTTCAGTAGAGATGGATAGTCGAGCTGGGCTATCAGACGGTCACCTCTGTAGCTGTAGTGTCATTTTTCCTATGGTCCAATGTGTAAATTAAACAAAAAAGTGCACGTTTGTTATGATGTCCAAGATGGGGACCAGGATGTGGACATAATAAAAAATTAGGGAACATGATAGGAGACATTTCTACAATACATATAATCATTCTTATCTATTTAATACGATGACAACAGCTCTCCATACCTGCAGTCCACCACAAGGACCACCCTCTCTAATCCCTGAAAAATGAAATCATCCTCAGTGACGAAGAGAGGGGGCTAAGCGTCCCCCATGGTCTCAGAGCATTGACTCTTCTAAGAGTCCTAAGAGTCCTGCTCACACTGATGGGGTGCAGCTGTGGGACCCTATTTTCAGAGATGATGTCCTCCACCCAACTCTCAAAAAGCTGAAAGGGTCTTCAGTAGAGATGGATAGTCGAGCTGGGCTATCAGACGGTCACCTCTGTAGCTGTAGTGTCATTTTTCCTATGGTCCAATGTGTAAATTAAACAAAAAAGTGCACGTTTGTTATGATGTCCAAGATGGGGACCAGGATGTGGACATAATAAAAAATTAGGGAACATGATAGGAGACATTTCTACAATACATATAATCATTCTTATCTATCTAATACGATGACAACAGCTCTCCATACCGTATTTCATGGTCAATCCAGGTTTGTCAGTGATGGCACTGACATAATGTATGGCGTCTTTTTCGGGCGTTATCCTTTGCCTTTTCATTGTGAAAATCCAGTTGCCTATATCAAAGCAAATTCTACTACTTGTAAAGTATGCAGAAAATGAAATGTAGAACATATAACATCAACTGCTTAGGAACGCATCATAGGTTAGTACTTAAAAGGATATTGTCATGTTCTAGTCATAATGCAAGCTGGACATTTTTCATGTTACCCTGTAATCGCCGGCCTGTTCTAATGCTCACAAGCAAAGATATATGCTCAGCTGCTAAGGCTTCCCTCTGCCTTCTGAATGAAAATTGAATATGTCTGGCTCACTGTGTATATAGCAGGTGCTCAGAAAAAATAAGAGTCAATTCAAAAGAAATAGCTCTGGTACACTATAGTGATTAATAACGTAAGAAAAGAACTCTTGGAATGCTGAAAATTCTTTATTTGTGCAAAAGGATAATTCATCCAACGTTTCGACCTTGTTTTTAGGTCTTTATCAAGGATAAAGTTATCTAAGATCATAAAGGGTTACAAAACCATATAAACACGTAATTAGTACATAGTACAACATAACAGTACAATATATTGCTACTTGAGAGTACAATGGGTCAAATGACCATGAGGCACATACAAAAAATTTTTCCAAAGCCATAGTGAAAACATTTGTACTGAGGAAAGAAAATTTCCACATGACCTATCTGGAGAAACATTCTGGATCAAACAACCAAAAATAGTCAAGCAGGTAAATACACACCTATATGGATAACAGGATGATATGTGTTCAATTGTATAGCGTCATTGCCATTAAGGTACAAATGGAAAACTTGCAATCCTATATAGTGAAGGAAATGAACACATATCATATCAAAGAACACAGGAACATGGGTGTGAGAAAAACCTCAATGTTTATACTTTGTTCTTTATAATGGTGTGAACATGTATATGTCTCAGTACCTTATGCACTTGAGAATTCTAGTGAGTAGATGATGAAAGCCTATTCCAGAACTGGAATCGGTAAATAATTGTAGGTGGAATCTAAATGAAAAGATGGTACAAGTGTTATCATGACACGTGGGCTATAACACAATGGACCGTGTGACAAAGAAGAAAGGAGAGAAAGAAGAGGAAGAAAATGGAACTACCTGTAACATTACGTGATAGTCACTGGTAAGTATCACTTGACAATTCAGGTGAAAAAGGATTCCTTTATTAAAGGGTTCTCAGTCGCCTCAGGATCATGAAATACTAGGGTAAATGATATGAGAATGGGTAAGAAGCACCACTAAAGGAAATATGAAATGCAGGACATATATCTATAAACCCCTGAACTACATGATAGAAATAAAAAGAAGAAAAAAGAAAAAAAAGAAGAAAGAAGAAGAACACATAGAATGCGGAAAGAGAATGGGTACAACTACCTGAGTTACTGCAGGGAGGCCCCTGGTTGGTATTGTGAGGGTTAGTGGAATTCCTTCACTGAAGGGTTCTCAGTTGCTTCAGGTTCGTGAAAAATGCTATAGACAAATAATGCCCGGAGAAAAGGGGTTCATATACAGCGAATAATGGTAATACAAAGTACATGTGTCACATGTAATAGTATATATATATATATTGTACTAAGCTCTACACCAGAAATAGAAAGTAGTCCCTCTGCCTTCTGTCTAGGTGCCCTGAGTTATGTCCTGTAAACTGTCACAGCGACCCAGACACACATGTGTAGTAGGGGAATATCCCTGCTGAGATGCCAGTGCTAGAGCACTCGTTTGCTGTGGAGTTGAACGCTATGTGAGCAGTTCTTACCTTCAATGAGCAGAAGTCTCTTTTTTCAGATTTCAATATCTCTGTGGGTATCTGGCAGAAATATGGAATACTCTTTACTGCTAAGATCCTGTACACCACTCCCACTAAAGGGGGCTTTACACGCTGCGACATCGCTAATGCGGAGTCGTTGGGGTCACGGAATTTGTGACGCACATCCGGCCGCATTAGCGATGTTGCTGCGTGTGACACCGATGAGCGATTTTGCATCGTTGCAAAAACGTGCAAAATCGCTCATCGGTGACATGGGTCTCCATTCTCGATTATCGTTACTGCAGCAGTAACGATGTAGTTCGTCGCTCCTGCGGCAGCACACATCACTCCGTGTGACACCGCAGAAACGAGGAACCTCTCCTTACCTGCCTCCCAGCCGCTATGAGGAAGGAAGGAGGTGGGCGGGATGTTCCGGCCACTCATCTCCGCCCCTCCGCTGCTATTGGGCGGTCGCTCAGTGACGTCGCTGTGACGCCGCACGGACCGCCCCCTTAGAAAGGAGGCGGTTCGCCGGTCACAGCGACGTCGCCGGGCAGGTAAGTATGTGTGACGGGTCTGGTCGGTGTTGTGCGGCATGGGCAGCGATTTACACGTGTCGCGCAACAGATGGGGGCGGGTACCCACACTAGCGATATCGGGACCGATATCGCAGTGTGTAAAGTAGCCTTTAGTCACATGACCAAGACTGTATCTGTGTCCCTACAACACACTTGAGACAAATGTGTGTGTGAGCCTGCATTGTGGGGTATATATAATATATTATAGAGCTGAGAAGGATCATTCTAAGCAGTGAGCTGTTCCAGTATTTGTAGGAAAATACCCAGTAGAAGCATCAAACACAGCACCAATACCTCCCATCAGTATCCCACCACAGTGGGTTAACAGTGGAATATTAAGGTGCATTTCTGTGTGCAGTGTTACTAGTCAATGTAACAATTCAGTATGAGCTGCTCTTGGTGCCGGGGGAGGGAGATGCTCTCCTGAGCAAGATAGATGGGGAATGAACATAATATCTATATAGTGTAAGTCAGGGGGTCTCAAACTCGGCTGGGTGTATGGGCCGCACAGAGGAAAAAAATAATTTGGGGGGCTGCATTCTTTGCAAGACAAAGTGACATTTTTATTGGTACCATATATGTATATATTTTTTTCACACACCTTTGGATGACTGATTTTCAACATTTTTCACTTGTTTATTATAACAAATGTGCACATTCTTTGGTTAAATCTAAAAAAAATAAATGTGATGTTAAAAAAAAGTCATGCCTTATTTTGTTTTTTTTTACATTTTATCCCTTTCTTTTAACTAATAGTGTTACAATTATGACGCTAGCGTTTTGTGAAGGGAATGCTTTGCCTACTTCCGTGACTATGGCCTTCCGGAACTGCTGCATTTTGGCTGACCTCTCCGCCTCGGGAATAAGAGACATAAAGTTCTCCTTGTAGCGTGGGTCTAACAGTGTTACCAACCAGTAATGATTGTCGGCCAAGATGTTCTTAACGCGAGGGTCACGAGACAGGCAGCTTACCATAAAGTCATCCATGTGCGCCAGACTCTTAACAGCCATCACTTCAGTATCCAGACCAACACGATGACTGAACATGCTGTCCTCCTCCTTCTCCTCCTCCTCCTCATCTACCCTGTCCTCTGGCCAGCCACGCTGAACTGAGCATATGACTGGTATGCATGTCATATCCTCAATTTGGCCGGAGAGTTGCTCCATGTCTTCATCTTCCTCCTCGTCATAGTCCTCCACTGCACGTTGTGATGAGACGAGGCTGGACTATGTGTTATCACCCACACCCACTACTGTTTCTTGCTCCAACTCATCGTGTTCCGCCTGCAATGCATCATGTTTGGTTTTGAGCAGAGACCGTTTTAGAAGGCAGAGAAGCGGTATGGTGACGCTAATAATGGCGTCATCGCCGCTCACCATCTTGGTGGAGTCCTCAAAGTTTTGGAGGATGGTACATAGGTCGGACATCCATCTCCACTCCTCAGGTGTTATGTGTGGAGTTTGACCCATTTCCCGACGGCTTAGGTGATGCAGGTACTCAACAACTGCCCTCTTCTGCTCACATATCCTGATCAACATGTGCAGAGTTGAATTCCAACGCGTGGGGACATCACACACCAGTCTGTGAGCCGGAAGATGCAAACGACGCTGAAAGCCGGCAAGGCCGGCTGAAGCAGTAGGTGACTTTCGAAAATGTGCAGACAGGCGGCGAACTTTTACCAGCAGATCAGACAGCTCTGGGTATGACTTTAGAAACCGCTGAACCACGAGGTTGAGCACATGGGCCATGCATGGAACATGTGTCAGCTGGCCTCGCCTCAAAGCCGCCACTAGGTTCCGGCCATTGTCACACACAACCTTTCCTGGCTTTAGGTTCAGAGGTGTGAGCCAGTGATCTGCATGCTGTTTTAGAGCTGTCCACACCTCTTCTGCATTGTGGGATTTGTCACTTATGCAGATTAGCTGCAGCACAGCCTGTTGCCGCTTCGCCAAGGCAGTGCTGCAGTGCTTCCAGCTTGGGACTGGTGTGGAGGGTAAAGTGGATGAGGATGCGCAGGAGGAGGAGGAGGCTGAAGAGCATGACATTCCGGAGCTGTAGAGTGTGGGTGAAACCCTGACTGAGGTAGGGCCTGCAAACCTTGGTGTGGGAAGGACTTGTTCCGTTCCTCGCTCAAACTGGGTCCCAGCTGGGCTGGGCTGGGTAGGGCGTTGTGGGGGGTTTGTCTATCTCCGTTTGAGGTGAGTTTGTTTAAGTTAGCCTTTTCTTTGGCGTTTTTTGGAGCCCTGCGGGTTGGGGAGTTGGTATCGCCCAGTAAGGCGTTCCCCGGGGGCTTGGATTGGGGTGACATTGTCAGTGGAAAACGGAGTTGAATTTTGGATTAGGAAATCGAAAACTGATCAGAGAGGTGTGGGTAGACTAGTCCGTTTGGGGATGGTTGTGGCATCTGATATGTGCCCGTTCAAGTGTCTCGGGAATTTTCAACAGATCCGTCCGAAGGTGGATGGCCCCTTATTATGTCACGAGGATGGGTCCTTTTTATCGAGATACCAATTTGTGAGTGTTTTTAGGGCATGTTTGAAGTCGTTGGGGTTAGATCCGAAGTCTTTCGGATTGGGGCAGCGACGGAGGCCTCTATATGCGGCCTACCGGAGGAGACAGTTAAGCAGATTGGTAGGTGGAAGTCGCAGCGCTTTAAGTCGTATGTACGTCCCCAGGTGGTTGTTGGCAATTGAGGGGAAAAGGGGGGGGTATTAGGGTAGCAATGGGGGGGGGGAGAGTGTGTGTTTTTTGTCAATTTGGTTTGGTGAGGCAATAAAATGGTGTCGTCTGTACATTTTGTATTGCAGAAGCACCCCCCCTTCCTTCCCTGGTCTGGATCCTTGGCCACTCTTATGTGTATTGGGGAGCCCGACGAGCGGACGCGAGATGGAACGGGAGACAGCTAGGTTTTGAGAAGGACCTGGCTCTCGTGCGATGGCTCGGTGTTCGGGGGTTAGGGTGGAACAGGGTGTTGCAGGAGGTGCATAGATACGCCCGGTTGGACAGACCTCCTAACATCTTAGTGTTGCATGCCGGGGGGAATGATTTGGGTGGGCGTCCTTTTCGAATCTTGATAAAGGACATCAAACATGATTTGTTACAGTTATGGGCGTCGTTTCCAGGTCTAACGATAGTCTGGTCGGAGATAGTAGCGAGAAAGAGTTGGCAGAAAGCGCGGTCAGTTGACAGGTTGAACAAGGCGCGGGCGAAGGTTAATAGGGCGATCTCGAAGTTTGTTAGTCGGAACGGGGGTATAGCAATACGGCATGTTGAGTTGGAAAGGACGGAAGAGGAATTTTGGTTGGCTGACGGGGTACACCTTAATGCGGTGGGAACTGACTTATGGGCTCTTGGCTTGCAGGGAGGTATTGAGAGGGCCCTTTGGTTGCGGGGGGTCTCAGGCACTTGAAGGGTTTCAAGGTGCCTTCGTTGTGGTGTTGTTTATTGGTGGGTCCTTGAAGTTGGTTTAAAATTGGTTCGGGGATTCATCCGGGTATGGATCCCCTCATTGGCAGAATTGATGGTCCCCTGGTGATTTTGGGGGGGAACCCCGACGGGGTATGTCGGGGCCCCTGGGGGTGTGGTTGGGGTTGACGGAGGATTAACCCTTACCATTTGGTGCTCCTGAGCCAGTGTGGGTAACGGCTGGGAGCAAGTTGAGGTTTTTTATTGCTCGGTTATGAGAATCACCAGGGTTTTGGTAGCTTCAAGGACCTTACCACATTGCAAATTTTATTGGTTATGTATTCTTGTTAATAAAATGGCTGCTATGGCCAAAATTATCCAAAGATAAATTTGTGTCTGTGTAATTACTTTTAAATAAGAAATGGGAATGGAGGTGTGGGGTATGAAAGGAAGACCGGAGTCAACAATTCCAGGGTCAAGCATGTTTATTTGCCTAAGCTTCGTTCCAGGGTAGAAAGGGTAAGAGTGCCTTTCAGAATTCGAAGTGGTCGGACTGTACGGGCCACCAAGAACTGCAGGAGAGCTTGAACATCTTCCCATGGATTTGCGACATCCTCCCTCATCAGTTACGTAGGTAAGCAGGTTCTCAGCATTGCAGCCCATTTGTTATCTTAAGTTAGTTAAGCGGGGTTAACTAACCTGTCAGTTCAGCCTCAGGTCTAAAGCAGAGGCCTGGACTCCACTCCTTACTCCTCACTCCACAACTCTCCTTAAAAACAACTGACTCCTTTTTCCTGCCCCGGGGTCTCCAGACCCCTAGGTGGGCGTTTCCTTCCGTCTGGTCCTGCCCACTGGTGTGCCTGTCTTTCCCTGGGGGAGGTGACTAGGGTTTTCTGGTTGGCTTTGTGTGACTTAGGTGAGGGAAGTTGTTATGCGGGGGCCTATGTGTGACTACCTGCAGTGTCAGGGCGTCACATATGTATGTGTGTATGTGGCAACAGGCTGTGCTGCAGCTAATCTGCATAAGTGACAAATCCCACAATGCAGAAGAGGTGTGGACAGCTCTAAAACAGCATGCAGATCACTGGCTCACACCTCTGAACCTAAAGCCAGGAAAGGTTGTGTGTGACAATGGCCGGAACCTAGTGGCGGCTTTGAGGCGAGGCCAGCTGACACATGTTCCATGCATGGCCCATGTGCTCAACCTCGTGGTTCAGCGGTTTCTAAAGTCATACCCAGAGCTGTCTGATCTGCTGGTAAAAGTTCGCCGCCTGTCTGCACATTTTCGAAAGTCACCTACTGCTTCAGCCGGCCTTGCCGGCTTTCAGCGTCGTTTGCATCTTCCGGCTCACAGACTGGTGTGTGATGTCCCCACGCGTTGGAATTCAACTCTGCACATGTTGATCAGGATATGTGAGCAGAAGAGGGCAGTTGTTGAGTACCTGCATCACCTAAGCCGTCGGGAAATGGGTCAAACTCCACACATAACACCTGAGGAGTGGAGATGGATGTCCGACCTATGTACCATCCTCCAAAACTTTGAGGACTCCACCAAGATGGTGAGCGGCGATGACGCCATTATTAGCGTCACCATACCGCTTCTCTGCCTTCTAAAACGGTCTCTGCTCAAAACCAAACATGATGCATTGCAGGCGGAACACGATGAGCTGGAGCAAGAAACAGTAGTGGGTGTGGGTGATAACACATAGTCCAGCCTCGTCTCATCACAACGTGCAGTGGAGGACTATGACGAGGAGGAAGATGAAGACATGGAGCAACTCTCCGGCCAAATTGAGGATATGACATGCATACCAGTCATATGCTCAGTTCAGCGTGGCTGGCCAGAGGACAGGGTAGATGAGGAGGAGGAGGAGAAGGAGGAGGACAGCATGTTCAGTCATCGTGTTGGTCTGGATACTGAAGTGATGGCTGTTAAGAGTCTGGCGCACATGGATGACTTTATGGTAAGCTGCCTGTCTCGTGACCCTCGCGTTAAGAACATCTTGGCCGACAATCATTACTGGTTGGTAACACTGTTAGACCCACGCTACAAGGAGAACTTTATGTCTCTTATTCCCGAGGCGGAGAGGTCAGCCAAAATGCAGCAGTTCCGGAAGGCCATAGTCACGGAAGTAGGCAAAGCATTCCCTTCACAAAACGCTAACGTCATAATTGTAACACTATTAGTTAAAAGAAAGGGATAAAATGTAAAAAAAAACAAAATAAGGCATGACTTTTTTTTAACATCACATTTATTTTTTTTAGATTTAACCAAAGAATGTGCACATTTGTTATAATAAACAAGTGAAAAATGTTGAAAATCAGTCATCCAAAGGTGTGTGAAAAAAATATATACATATATGGTACCAATAAAAATGTCACTTTGTCTTGCAAAGAATGCAGCCCCCCAAATTATTTTTTTCCTCTGTGCGGCCCATACACCCAGCCGAGTTTGAGACCCCCTGACTTACACTATATAGATATTATGTTCATTCCCCATCTATCTTGCTCAGGAGAGCATCTCCCTCCCCCGGCACCAAGAGCAGCTCATACTGAATTGTTACATTGACTAGTAACACTGCACACAGAAATGCACCTTAATATTCCAACTCCCAGCAGTAACACACAACTCCTCACCTTGATATCATGGTGATTTATGGTCAGAATGACTTCAATGCGATCAGTGATTTCTATTCTAGCTCTGCTCACATAGATTTTATATCCACACTCAACTATAGGCCGTTCTTCATATTTTGGGGGCTTTTAGTCAGATATACTAGTTTGTGCCTGTATAGTATTGGTGTAGATGGGAGTGTAGGGCATGGGTTACATGGCACTGTGGTGGGATACTGATGGGAGGTATTGGTGCTGTGTTTGATGCTTCTACTGGGTATTTTCCTACAAATACTGGAACAGCTCACTGCTTAGAATGATCCTTCCCAGCTCTATAATATATTATATATACCCCACAATGCAGGCTCACACACACATTTGTCTCAAGTGTGTTGTAGGGACACAGATACAGTCTTGGTCATGTGACTAAAGGCTACTTTACACACTGCGATATCGGTCCCGATATCGCTAGTGTGGGTACCCGCCCCCATCTGTTGCGCGACACGTGTAAATCGCTGCCCATGCCGCACAACACCGACCAGACCCGTCACACATACTTACCTGCCCGGCGACGTCGCTGTGACCGGCGAACCGCCTCCTTTCTAAGGGGGCGGTCCGTGCGGCGTCACAGCGACGTCACTGAGCGACCGCCCAATAGCAGCGGAGGGGCGGAGATGAGTGGCCGGAACATCCCGCCCACCTCCTTCCTTCCTCATAGCGGCTGGGAGGCAGGTAAGGAGAGGTTCCTCGTTTCTGCGGTGTCACACGGAGTGATGTGTGCTGCCGCAGGAGCGACGAACTACATCGTTACTGCTGCAGTAACGATAATCGAGAATGGAGACCCATGTCACCGATGAGCGATTTTGCACGTTTTTGCAACGATGCAAAATCGCTCATCGGTGTCACACGCAGCAACATCGCTAATGCGGCCGGATGTGCGTCACAAATTCCGTGACCCCAACGACTCCGCATTAGCGATGTCGCAGCGTGTAAAGCCCCCTTTAGTGGGAGTGGTGTACAGGATCTTAGCAGTAAAGAGTATTCCATATTTCTGCCAGATACCCACAGAGATATTGAAATCTGAAAAAAGAGACTTCTGCTCATTGAAGGTAAGAACTGCTCACATAGCGTTCAACTCCACAGCAAACGAGTGCTCTAGCACTGGCATCTCAGCAGGGATATTCCCCTACTACACATGTGTGTCTGGGTCGCTGTGACAGTTTACAGGACATAACTCAGGGCACCTAGACAGAAGGCAGAGGGACTACTTTCTATTTCTGGTGTAGAGCTTAGTACAATATATATATATATACTATTACATGTGACACATGTACCTTGTATTACCATTATTCGCTGTATATGAACCCCTTTTCTCCGGGCATTATTTGTCTATAGCATTTTTCACGAACCTGAAGCAACTGAGAACCCTTCAGTGAAGGAATTCCACTAACCCTCACAATACCAACCAGGGGCCTCCCTGCAGTAACTCAGGTAGTTGTACCCATTCTCTTTCCGCATTCTATGTGTTCTTCTTCTTTCTTCTTTTTTTTCTTTTTTCTTCTTTTTATTTCTATCATGTAGTTCAGGGGTTTATAGATATATGTCCTGCATTTCATATTTCCTTTAGTGGTGCTTCTTACCCATTCTCATATCATTTACCCTAGTATTTCATGATCCTGAGGCGACTGAGAACCCTTTAATAAAGGAATCCTTTTTCACCTGAATTGTCAAGTGATACTTACCAGTGACTATCACGTAATGTTACAGGTAGTTCCATTTTCTTCCTCTTCTTTCTCTCCTTTCTTCTTTGTCACACGGTCCATTGTGTTATAGCCCACGTGTCATGATAACACTTGTACCATCTTTTCATTTAGATTCCACCTACAATTATTTACCGATTCCAGTTCTGGAATAGGCTTTCATCATCTACTCACTAGAATTCTCAAGTGCATAAGGTACTGAGACATATACATGTTCACACCATTATAAAGAACAAAGTATAAACATTGAGGTTTTTCTCACACCAATGTTCCTGTGTTCTTTGATATGATATGTGTTCATTTCCTTCACTATATAGGATTGCAAGTTTTCCATTTGTACCTTAATGGCAATGACGCTATACAATTGAACACATATCATCCTGTTATCCATATAGGTGTGTATTTACCTGCTTGACTATTTTTGGTTGTTTGATCCAGAATGTTTCTCCAGATAGGTCATGTGGAAATTTTCTTTCCTCAGTACAAATGTTTTCACTATGGCTTTGGAAAAATTTTTTGTATGTGCCTCATGGTCATTTGACCCATTGTACTCTCAAGTAGCAATATATTGTACTGTTATGTTGTACTATGTACTAATTACGTGTTTATATGGTTTTGTAACCCTTTATGATCTTAGATAACTTTATCCTTGATAAAGACCTAAAAACAAGGTCGAAACGTTGGATGAATTATCCTTTTGCACAAATAAAGAATTTTCAGCATTCCAAGAGTTCTTTTCTTACGTTATTAATCACTATAGTGTACCAGAGCTATTTCTTTTGAATTGACTCTTATTTTTTCTGAGCACCTGCTATATACACAGTGAGCCAGACATATTCAATTTTCATTCAGAAGGCAGAGGGAAGCCTTAGCAGCTGAGCATATATCTTTGCTTGTGAGCATTAGAACAGGCCGGCGATTACAGGGTAACATGAAAAATGTCCAGCTTGCATTATGACTAGAACATGACAATATCCTTTTAAGTACTAACCTATGATGCGTTCCTAAGCAGTTGATGTTATATGTTCTACATTTCATTTTCTGCATACTTTACAAGTAGTAGAATTTGCTTTGATATAGGCAACTGGATTTTCACAATGAAAAGGCAAAGGATAACGCCCGAAAAAGACGCCATACATTATGTCAGTGCCATCACTGACAAACCTGGATTGACCATGAAATACGGTATGGAGAGCTGTTGTCATCGTATTAGATAGATAAGAATGATTATATGTATTGTAGAAATGTCTCCTATCATGTTCCCTAATTTTTTATTATGTCCACATCCTGGTCCCCATCTTGGACATCATAACAAACGTGCACTTTTTTGT
The DNA here is from genome assembly GCF_048569485.1 of Anomaloglossus baeobatrachus. Lineage (NCBI taxonomy): Eukaryota > Metazoa > Chordata > Amphibia > Anura > Aromobatidae > Anomaloglossus > Anomaloglossus baeobatrachus. The sequence continues at coordinate 164,538 of NW_027443029.1, read as the reverse complement.
TTAATTTACACATTGGACCATAGGAAAAATGACACTACAGCTACAGAGGTGACCGTCTGATAGCCCAGCTCGACTATCCATCTCTACTGAAGACCCTTTCAGCTTTTTGAGAGTTGGGTGGAGGACATCATCTCTGAAAATAGGGTCCCACAGCTGCACCCCATCAGTGTGAGCAGGACTCTTAGGACTCTTAGAAGAGTCAATGCTCTGAGACCATGGGGGGCGCTTAGCCCCCTCTCTTCGTCACTGAGGATGATTTCATTTTTCAGGGATTAGAGAGGGTGGTCCTTGTGGTGGACTGCAGGTATGGAGAGCTGTTGTCATCGTATTAAATAGATAAGAATGATTATATGTATTGTAGAAATGTCTCCTATCATGTTCCCTAATTTTTTATTATGTCCACATCCTGGTCCCCATCTTGGACATCATAACAAACGTGCACTTTTTTGTTTAATTTACACATTGGACCATAGGAAAAATGACACTACAGCTACAGAGGTGACCGTCTGATAGCCCAGCTCGACTATCCATCTCTACTGAAGACCCTTTCAGCTATTTGAGAGTTGGGTGGAGAACATCATCTCTGAAAATAGGGTCCCACAGCTGCACCCCATCAGTGTGAGCAGGACTCTTAGGACTCTTAGAAGAGTCAATGCTCTGAGACCATGGGGGGCGCTTAGCCCCCTCTCTTCGTCACTGAGGATGATTTCACTTTTCAGGGAATAGAGAGGGTGGTCCTTGTGGTGGACTGCAGGTATGGAGAGCTGTTGTCATCGTATTAGATAGATAAGAATGATTATATGTATTGTAGAAATGTCTCCTATCATGTTCCCTATTTTTTTATTATGTCCACATCCTGGTCCCCATCTTGGACATCATAACAAACGTGCACTTTTTTGTTTAATTTACACATTGGACCATAGGAAAAATGACACTACAGCTACAGAGGTGACCGTCTGATAGCCCAGCTCGACTATCCATCTCTACTGAAGACCCTTTCAGCTTTTTGAGAGTTGGGTGGAGGACATCATCTCTGAAAATAGGGTCCCACAGCTGCACCCCATCAGTGTGAGCAGGAATCTTAGGACTCTTAGAAGAGTCAATGCTCTGAGACCATGGGGGGCGCTTAGCCCCCTCTCTTCGTCACTGAGGATGATTTCATTTTTCAGGGATTAGAGAGAGTGGTCCTTGTGGTGGACTGCAGGTATGGAGAGCTGTTGTGATCGTATTAGATAGATAAGAATGATTATATGTATTGTAGAAATGTCTCCTATCATGTTCCCTAATTTTTTATTATGTCCACATCCTGGTCCCCATCTTGGACATCATAACAAACGTGCACTTTTTTGTTTAATTTACACATTGGACCATAGGAAAAATGACACTATAGCTACAGAGGTGACCGTCTGATAGCCCAGCTCGACTATCCATCTCTACTGAAGACCCTTTCAGCTTTTTGAGAGTTGGGTGGAGGACATCATCTCTGAAAATAGGGTCCCACAGCTGCACCCCATCAGTGTAAGCAGGACTCTTAGGACTCTTAGAAGAGTCAATGCTCTAAAACCATGGGGGGCGCTTAGCCCCCTCTCTTCGTCCCTGAGGATGATTTCATTTTTCAGGGATTAGAGAGGGTGGTCCTTGTGGTGGACTGCAGGTATGGAGAGCTGTTGTCATCGTATTAGATAGATAAGAATGATTATATGTATTGTAGAAATGTCTCCTATCATGTTCCCTAATTTCTTATTATGTCCACATCCTGGTCCCCATCTTGGACATCATAACAAACGTGCACTTTTTTGTTTAATTTACACATTGGACCATAGGAAAAATGACACTACAGCTACAGAGGTGACCGTCTGATAGCCCAGCTCGACTATCCATCTCTACTGAAGACCCTTTCAGCTTTTTGAGAGTTGGGTGGAGGACATCATCTCTGAAAATAGGGTCCCACAGCTTCACCCCATCAGTGTGAGCAGGACTCTTAGGACTCTTAGAAGAGTCAATGCTCTGGTACCATGGGGGGCGCTTGGCCCCCTCTCTTCGTCACTGAGGATGATTTCATTTTTCAGGGATTAGAGAGGCTGGTCCTTGTGGTGGACTGCAGGTATGGAGAGCTGTTGTCATCGTATTAGATAGATAAGAATGATTATATGTATTGTAGAAATGTCTCCTATCATGTTCCCTAATTTTTTATTATGTCCACATCCTGGTCCCCATCTTGGACATCATAACAAACGTGCACTTTTTTGTTTAATTTACACATTGGACAATAGGAAAAATGACACTACAGCTACAGAGGTGACCGTCTGATAGCCCAGCTCGACTATCCATCTCTACTGAAGACCCTTTCAGCTTTTTGAGAGTTGGGTGGAGGACATCATCTCTGAAAATAGGGTCCCACAGCTGCACCCCATCAGTGTGAGCAGGACTCTTAGGACTCTTAGAAGAGTCAATGCTCTGAGACCATTGGGGGCACTTAGCCCCCTCTCTTCATCACTGAGGATGATTTCATTTTTCAGGGATTAGAGAGGGTGGTCCTTGTGGTGGACTGCAGATATGGAGAGCTGTTATCATCGTATTAGATAGATAAGAATGATTATATGTATTGTAGAAATGTCTCCTATCATGTTCCCTAATTTTTTATTATGTCCACATCCTGGTCCCCATCTTGGACATCATAACAAACGTGCACTTTTTTGTTTAATTTACACATTGGACCATAGGAAAAATGACACTACAGCTACAGAGGTGACCGTCTGATAGCCCAGCTCGACTATCCATCTCTACTGAAGACCCTTTCAGCTTTTTGAGAGTTGGGTGGAGGACATCATCACTGAAAATAGGGTCCCACAGCTGCACCCCATCAGTGTGAGCAGGACTCTTAGGACTCTTAGAAGAGTCAATGCTCTGAGACCATGGGGGGCGCTTAGCCCCCTCTCTTCGTCACTGAGGATGATTTCATTTTTCAGGGATTAGAGAGGGTGGTCCTTGTGGTGGACTGCAGGTATGGAGAGCTGTTGTCATCGTATTAAATAGATAAGAATGATTATATGTATTGTAGAAATGTCTCCTATCATGTTCCCTAATTTTTTATTATGTCCACATCCTGGTCCCCATCTTGGACATCATAACAAATGTGCACTTATTTGTTTAATTTACACATTGGACCATAGGAAAAATGACACTACAGCTACAGAGGTGACCGTCTGATAGCCCAGCTCGACTATCCATCTCTACTGAAGACCCTTTCAGCTTTTTGAGAGTTGGGTGGAGGACATCATCACTGAAAATAGGGTCCCACAGCTGCACCCCATCAGTGTGAGCAGGACTCTTAGGACTCTTAGAAGAGTCAATGCTCTGAGACCATGGGGGGCGCTTAGCCCCCTCTCTTCGTCACTGAGGATGATTTCATTTTTCAGGGATTAGAGAGGGTGGTCCTTGTGGTGGACTGCAGGTATGGAGAGCTGTTGTCATCGTATTAAATAGATAAGAATGATTATATGTATTGTAGAAATGTCTCCTATCATGTTCCCTAATTTTTTATTATGTCCACATCCTGGTCCCCATCTTGGACATCATAACAAATGTGCACTTTTTTGTTTAATTTACACATTGGACCATAGGAAAAATGACACTACAGCTACAGAGGTGACCGTCTGATAGCCCAGCTCGACTATCCATCTCTACTGAAGACCCTTTCAGCTTTTTGAGAGTTGGGTGGAGAACATCATCTCTGAAAATAGGGTCCCACAGCTGCACCCCATCAGTGTGAGCAGGACTCTTAGGACTCTTAGAAGAGTCAATGCTCTGAGACCATTGGGGGCACTTAGCCCCCTCTCTTCGTCACTGAGGATGATTTCACTTTTCAGGGAATAGAGAGGGTGGTCCTTGTGGTGGACTGCAGGTATGGAGAGCTGTTGTCATCGTATTAGATAGATAAGAATGATTATATGTATTGTAGAAATGTCTCCTATCATGTTCCCTATTTTTTTATTATGTCCACATCCTTGTCCCCATCTTGGAAATCATAACAAACGTGCACTTTTTTGTTTAATTTACACATTGGATTATAGGAAAAATGACACTACAGCTACAGAGGTGACCGTCTGATAGCCCAGCTCGACTATCCATCTCTACTGAAGACCCTTTCAGCTTTTTGAGAGTTGGGTGGAGGACATCATCTCTGAAAATAGGGTCCCACAGCTGCACCCCATCAGTGTAAGCAGGACTCTTAGGACTCTTAGAAGAGTCAATGCTCTAAAACCATGGGGGGCGCTTAGCCCCCTCTCTTCGTCCCTGAGGATGATTTCATTTTTCAGGGATTAGAGAGGGTGGTCCTTGTGGTGGACTGCAGGTATGGAGAGCTGTTGTCATCGTATTAGATAGATAAGAATGATTATATGTATTGTAGAAATGTCTCCTATCATGTTCCCTAATTTCTTATTATGTCCACATCCTGGTCCCCATCTTGGACATCATAACAAACGTGCACTTTTTTGTTTAATTTACACATTGGACCATAGGAAAAATGACACTACAGCTACAGAGGTGACCGTCTGATAGCCCAGCTCGACTATCCATCTCTACTGAAGACCCTTTCAGCTTTTTGAGAGTTGGGTGGAGGACATCATCTCTGAAAATAGGGTCCCACAGCTTCACCCCATCAGTGTGAGCAGGACTCTTAGGACTCTTAGAAGAGTCAATGCTCTGGTACCATGGGGGGCGCTTGGCCCCCTCTCTTCGTCACTGAGGATGATTTCATTTTTCAGGGATTAGAGAGGGTGGTCCTTGTGGTGGACTGCAGGTATGGAGAGCTGTTGTCATCGTATTAGATAGATAAGAATGATTATATGTATTGTAGAAATGTCTCCTATCATGTTCCCTAATTTTTTATTATGTCCACATCCTGGTCCCCATCTTGGACATCATAACAAACGTGCACTTTTTTGTTTAATTTACACATTGGGCCATAGGAAAAATGACACTACAGCTACAGAGGTGACCGTCTGATAGCCCAGCTCGACTATCCATCTCTACTGAAGACCCTTTCAGCTTTTTGAGAGTTGGGTGGAGGACATCATCTCTGAAAATAGGGTCCCACAGCTGCACCCATCAGTGTGAGCAGGACTCTTAGGACTCTTAGAAGAGTTAATGCTCTGAGACCATGGGGGCGCTTAGCCCCCTCTCTTCGTCACTGAGGATGATTTCATTTTTCAGGGATTAGAGAGGGTGGTCCTTGTTGTGGACTGCAGGTATGGAGAGCTGTTGTCATCGTATTAGATAGATAAGAATTATTATATGTATTGTAGAAATGTCTCCTATCATGTTCCCTAATTTTTTATTATGTCCACATCCTGGTCCCCATCTTGGACATCATAACAAACGTGCACTTTTTTGTTTAATTTACACATTGGACCATAGGAAAAATGACACTACAGCTACAGAGGTGACCGTCTGATAGCCCAGCTCGACTATCCATCTCTACTGAAGACCCTTTCAGCTATTTGAGAGTTGGGTGGAGAACATCATCTCTGAAAATAGGGTCCCACAGCTGCACCCCATCAGTGTGAGCAGGACTCTTAGGACTCTTAGAAGAGTCAATGCTCTGAGACCATGGGGGCGCTTAGCCCCCTCTCTTCGTCACTGAGGATGATTTCACTTTTCAGGGAATAGAGAGGGTGGTCCTTGTGGTGGACTGCAGGTATGGAGAGCTGTTGTCATCGTATTAGATAGATAAGAATGATTATATGTATTGTAGAAATGTCTCCTATCATGTTCCCTATTTTTTTATTATGTCCACATCCTGGTCCCCATCTTGGACATCATAACAAACGTGCACTTTTTTGTTTAATTTACACATTGGACCATAGGAAAAATGACACTACAGCTACAGAGGTGACCGTCTGATAGCCCAGCTCGACTATCCATCTCTACTGAAGACCCTTTCAGCTTTTTGAGAGTTGGGTGGAGGACATCATCTCTGAAAATAGGGTCCCACAGCTGCACCCCATCAGTGTGAGCAGGAATCTTAGGACTCTTAGAAGAGTCAATGCTCTGAGACCATGGGGGGCGCTTAGCCCCCTCTCTTCGTCACTGAGGATAATTTCATTTTTCAGGGATTAGAGAGAGTGGTCCTTGTGGTGGACTGCAGGTATGGAGAGCTGTTGTGATCGTATTAGATAGATAAGAATGATTATATGTATTGTAGAAATGTCTCCTATCATGTTCCCTAATTTTTTATTATGTCCACATCCTGGTCCCCATCTTGGACATCATAACAAACGTGCACTTTTTTGTTTAATTTACACATTGGACCATAGGAAAAATGACACTATAGCTACAGAGGTGACCGTCTGATAGCCCAGCTCGACTATCCATCTCTACTGAAGACCCTTTCAGCTTTTTGAGAGTTGGGTGGAGGACATCATCTCTGAAAATAGGGTCCCACAGCTGCACCCCATCAGTGTAAGCAGGACTCTTAGGACTCTTAGAAGAGTCAATGCTCTAAAACCATGGGGGGCGCTTATCCCCCTCTCTTCGTCCCTGAGGATGATTTCATTTTTCAGGGATTAGAGAGGGTGGTCCTTGTGGTGGACTGCAGGTATGGAGAGCTGTTGTCATCGTATTAGATAGATAAGAATGATTATATGTATTGTAGAAATGTCTCCTATCATGTTCCCTAATTTCTTATTATGTCCACATCCTGGTCCCCATCTTGGACATCATAACAAACGTGCACTTTTTTGTTTAATTTACACATTGGACCATAGGAAAAATGACACTACAGCTACAGAGGTGACCGTCTGATAGCCCAGCTCGACTATCCATCTCTACTGAAGACCCTTTCAGCTTTTTGAGAGTTGGGTGGAGGACATCATCTCTGAAAATAGGGTCCCACAGCTTCACCCCATCAGTGTGAGCAGGACTCTTAGGACTCTTAGAAGAGTCAATGCTCTGGTACCATGGGGGGCGCTTGGCCCCCTCTCTTCGTCACTGAGGATGATTTCATTTTTCAGGGATTAGAGAGGCTGGTCCTTGTGGTGGACTGCAGGTATGGAGAGCTGTTGTCATCGTATTAGATAGATAAGAATGATTATATGTATTGTAGAAATGTCTCCTATCATGTTCCCTAATTTTTTATTATGTCCACATCCTGGTCCCCATCTTGGACATCATAACAAACGTGCACTTTTTTGTTTAATTTACACATTGGACAATAGGAAAAATGACACTACAGCTACAGAGGTGACCGTCTGATAGCCCAGCTCGACTATCCATCTCTACTGAAGACCCTTTCAGCTTTTTGAGAGTTGGGTGGAGGACATCATCTCTGAAAATAGGGTCCCACAGCTGCACCCCATCAGTGTGAGCAGGACTCTTAGGACTCTTAGAAGAGTCAATGCTCTGAGACCATTGGGGGCACTTAGCCCCCTCTCTTCATCACTGAGGATGACTTCATTTTTCAGGGATTAGAGAGGGTGGTCCTTGTGGTGGACTGCAGATATGGAGAGCTGTTATCATCGTATTAGATAGATAAGAATGATTATATGTATTGTAGAAATGTCTCCTATCATGTTCCCTAATTTTTTATTATGTCCACATCCTGGTCCCCATCTTGGACATCATAACAAACGTGCACTTTTTTGTTTAATTTACACATTGGACCATAGGAAAAATGACACTACAGCTACAGAGGTGACCGTCTGATAGCCCAGCTCGACTATCCATCTCTACTGAAGACCCTTTCAGCTTTTTGAGAGTTGGGTGGAGGACATCATCACTGAAAATAGGGTCCCACAGCTGCACCCCATCAGTGTGAGCAGGACTCTTAGGACTCTTAGAAGAGTCAATGCTCTGAGACCATGGGGGGCGCTTAGCCCCCTCTCTTCGTCACTGAGGATGATTTCATTTTTCAGGGATTAGAGAGGGTGGTCCTTGTGGTGGACTGCAGGTATGGAGAGCTGTTGTCATCGTATTAAATAGATAAGAATGATTATATGTATTGTAGAAATGTCTCCTATCATGTTCCCTAATTTTTTATTATGTCCACATCCTGGTCCCCATCTTGGACATCATAACAAATGTGCACTTTTTTGTTTAATTTACACATTGGACCATAGGAAAAATGACACTACAGCTACAGAGGTGACCGTCTGATAGCCCAGCTCGACTATCCATCTCTACTGAAGACCCTTTCAGCTTTTTGAGAGTTGGGTGGAGGACATCATCACTGAAAATAGGGTCCCACAGCTGCACCCCATCAGTGTGAGCAGGACTCTTAGGACTCTTAGAAGAGTCAATGCTCTGAGACCATGGGGGGCGCTTAGCCCCCTCTCTTCGTCACTGAGGATGATTTCATTTTTCAGGGATTAGAGAGGGTGGTCCTTGTGGTGGACTGCAGGTATGGAGAGCTGTTGTCATCGTATTAAATAGATAAGAATGATTATATGTATTGTAGAAATGTCTCCTATCATGTTCCCTAATTTTTTATTATGTCCACATCCTGGTCCCCATCTTGGACATCATAACAAATGTGCACTTTTTTGTTTAATTTACACATTGGACCATAGGAAAAATGACACTACAGCTACAGAGGTGACCGTCTGATAGCCCAGCTCGACTATCCATCTCTACTGAAGACCCTTTCAGCTTTTTGAGAGTTGGGTGGAGAACATCATCTCTGAAAATAGGGTCCCACAGCTGCACCCCATCAGTGTGAGCAGGACTCTTAGGACTCTTAGAAGAGTCAATGCTCTGAGACCATTGGGGGCACTTAGCCCCCTCTCTTCGTCACTGAGGATGATTTCACTTTTCAGGGAATAGAGAGGGTGGTCCTTGTGGTGGACTGCAGGTATGGAGAGCTGTTGTCATCGTATTAGATAGATAAGAATGATTATATGTATTGTAGAAATGTCTCCTATCATGTTCCCTATTTTTTTATTATGTCCACATCCTGGTCCCCATCTTGGAAATCATAACAAATGTGCACTTTTTTGTTTAATTTACACATTGGACCATAGGAAAAATGACACTACAGCTACAGAGGTGACCGTCTGATAGCCCAGCTCGACTATCCATCTCTACTGAAGACCCTTTCAGCTTTTTGAGAGTTGGGTGGAGGACATCATCTCTGAAAATAGGGTCCCACAGCTGCACCACATCAGTGTGAGCAGGAATCTTAGGACTCTTAGAAGAGTCAATGCTCTGAGACCATGGGGGGCGCTTAGCCCCCTCTCTTCGTCACTGAGGATGATTTCATTTTTCAGGGATTAGAGAGAGTGGTCCTTGTGGTGGACTGCAGGTATGGAGAGCTGTTGTGATCGTATTAGATAGATAAGAATGATTATATGTATTGTAGAAATGTCTCCTATCATGTTCCCTAATTTTTTATTATGTCCACATCCTGGTCCCCATCTTGAACATCATAACAAACGTGCACTTTTTTGTTTAATTTACACATTGGATTATAGGAAAAATGACACTACAGCTACAGAGGTGACCGTCTGATAGCCCAGCTTGACTATCCATCTCTACTGAAGACCATTTCAGCTTTTTGAGAGTTGGGTGGAGGACATCATCTCTGAAAATAGGGTCCCACAGCTGCACCCCATCAGTGTAAGCAGGACTCTTAGGACTCTTAGAAGAGTCAATGCTCTAAAACCATGGGGGGCGCTTAGCCCCCTCTCTTCGTCCCTGAGGATGATTTCATTTTTCAGGGATTAGAGAGGGTGGTCCTTGTGGTGGACTGCAGGTATGGAGAGCTGTTGTCATCGTATTAGATAGATAAGAATGATTATATGTATTGTAGAAATGTCTCCTATCATGTTCCCTAATTTCTTATTATGTCCACATCCTGGTCCCCATCTTGGACATCATAACAAACGTGCACTTTTTTGTTTAATTTACACATTGGACCATAGGAAAAATGACACTACAGCTACAGAGGTGACCGTCTGATAGCCCAGCTCGACTATCCATCTCTACTGAAGACCCTTTCAGCTTTTTGAGAGTTGGGTGGAGGACATCATCTCTGAAAATAGGGTCCCACAGCTTCACCCCATCAGTGTGAGCAGGACTCTTAGGACTCTTAGAAGAGTCAATGCTCTGGTACCATGGGGGGCGCTTGGCCCCCTCTCTTCGTCACTGAGGATGATTTCATTTTTCAGGGATTAGAGAGGGTGGTCCTTGTGGTGGACTACAGGTATGGAGAGCTGTTGTCATCGTATTAGATAGATAAGAATGATTATATGTATTGTAGAAATGTCTCCTATCATGTTCCCTAATTTTTTATTATGTCCACATCCTGGTCCCCATCTTGGACATCATAACAAACGTGCACTTTTTTGTTTAATTTACACATTGGGCCATAGGAAAAATGACACTACAGCTACAGAGGTGACCGTCTGATAGCCCAGCTCGACTATCCATCTCTACTGAAGACCCTTTCAGCTTTTTGAGAGTTGGGTGGAGGACATCATCTCTGAAAATAGGGTCCCACAGCTGCACCCATCAGTGTGAGCAGGACTCTTAGGACTCTTAGAAGAGTTAATGCTCTGAGACCATGGGGGCGCTTAGCCCCCTCTCTTCGTCACTGAGGATGATTTCATTTTTCAGGGATTAGAGAGGGTGGTCCTTGTTGTGGACTGCAGGTATGGAGAGCTGTTGTCATCGTATTAGATAGATAAGAATGATTATATGTATTGTAGAAATGTCTCCTATCATGTTCCCTAATTTTTTATTATGTCCACATCCTGGTCCCCATCTTGGACATCATAACAAACGTGCACTTTTTTGTTTAATTTACACATTGGACCATAGGAAAAATGACACTACAGCTACAGAGGTGACCGTCTGATAGCCCAGCTCGACTATCCATCTCTACTGAAGACCCTTTCAGCTTTTTGAGAGTTGGGTGGAGGACATCATCTCTGAAATTAGGGTCCCACAGCTGCCCCCCATCAGTGTAAACAGGACTCTTAGGACTCTTAGAAGAGTCAATGCTCTGAGACCATTGGGGGCACTTAGCCCCCTCTCTTCGTCACTGAGGATGATTTCATTTTTCAGGGAATAGAGAGGGTGGTCCTTGTGGTGGACTGCAGGTATGGAGAGCTGTTATCATCGTATTAGGTAGATAAGAATGATTATATGTATTGTAGAAATGTCTCCTATCATGTTCCCTAATTTTTTATTATGTCCACATCCTGGTCCCCATCTTGGACATCATAACAAACGTGCACTTTTTTGTTTAATTTACACATTGGACCATAGGAAAAATGACACTACAGCTACAGAGGTGACCGTCTGATAGCCCAGCTCGACAATCCATCTCTACTGAAGACCCTTTCAGCTTTTTGAGAGTTGGGTGGAGGACATCATCTCTGAAAATAGGGTCCCACAGCTGCACCCCATCAGTGTGAGCAGGACTCTTAGGACTCTTAGAAGAGTCAATGCTCTGAGACCATGGGGGGCGCTTAGCCCCCTCTCTTCGTCACTGAGGATGATTTCATTTTTCAGGGATTAGAGAGGGTGGTCCTTGTGGTGGACTGCAGGTATGGAGAGCTGTTGTCATCGTATTAAATAGATAAGAATGATTATATGTATTGTAGAAATGTCTCCTATCATGTTCCCTAATTTTTTATTATGTCCACATCCTGGTCCCCATCTTGGACATCATAACAAACGTGCACTTTTTTGTTTAATTTACACATTGGACCATAGGAAAAATGACACTACAGCTACAGAGGTGACCGTCTGATAGCCCAGCTCGACTATCCATCTCTACTGAAGACCCTTTCAGCTTTTTGAGAGTTGGGTGGAGGACATCATCTCTTAAAATAGGGTCCCACAGCTGCACCCCATCAGTGTAAGCAGGACTCTTAGGACTCTTAGAAGAGTCAATGCTCTAAAACCATGGGGGGCGCTTAGCCCCCTCTCTTCGTCACTGAGGATGATTTCATTTTTCAGGGATTAGAGAGGGTGGTCCTTGTTGTGGACTGCAGGTATGGAGAGCTGTTGTCATCGTATTAGATAGATAAGAATGATTATATGTATTGTAGAAATGTCTCCTATCATGTTCCCTAATTTTTTATTATGTCCACATCCTGGTCCCCATCTTGGACATCATAACAAACGTGCACTTTTTTGTTTAATTTACACATTGGACCATAGGAAAAATGACACTACAGCTACAGAGGTGACCGTCTGATAGCCCAGCTCGACTATCCATCTCTACTGAAGACCCTTTCAGCTTTTTGAGAGTTGGGTGGAGGACATCATCTCTGAAATTAGGGTCCCACAGCTGCACCCCATCAGTGTGAGCAGGACTCTTAGGACTCTTAGAAGAGTCAATGCTCTGAGACCATTGGGGGCACTTAGCCCCCTCTCTTCGTCACTGAGGATGATTTCATTTTTCAGGGATTAGAGAGGGTGGTCCTTGTGGTGGACTGCAGGTATGGAGAGCTGTTATCATCGTATTAGGTAGATAAGAATGATTATATGTATTGTAGAAATGTCTCCTATCATGTTCCCTAATTTTTTATTATGTCCACATCCTGGTCCCCATCTTGGACATCATAACAAACGTGCACTTTTTTGTTTAATTTACACATTGGACCATAGGAAAAATGACACTACAGCTACAGAGGTGACCGTCTGATAGCCCAGCTCGACAATCCATCTCTACTGAAGACCCTTTCAGCTTTTTGAGAGTTGGGTGGAGGACATCATCTCTGAAAATAGGTTCCCACAGCTGCACCCCATCAGTGTGAGCAGGACTCTTAGGACTCTTAGAAGAGTCAATGCTCTGAGACCATGGGGGGCGCTTAGCCCCCTCTCTTCGTCACTGAGGATGATTTCATTTTTCAGGGATTAGAGAGGGTGGTCCTTGTGGTGGACTGCAGGTATGGAGAGCTGTTGTCATCGTATTAAATAGATAAGAATGATTATATGTATTGTAGAAATGTCTCCTATCATGTTCCCTAATTTTTTATTATGTCCACATCCTGGTCCCCATCTTGGACATCATAACAAACGTGCACTTTTTTGTTTAATTTCCACATTGGACCATAGGAAAAATGACACTACAGCTACAGAGGTGACCGTCTGATAGCCCAGCTCGACTATCCATCTCTACTGAAGACCCTTTCAGCTTTTTGAGAGTTGGGTGGAGGACATCATCTCTTAAAATAGGGTCCCACAGCTGCACCCCATCAGTGTAAGCAGGACTCTTAGGACTCTTAGAAGAGTCAATGCTCTAAAACCATGGGGGGCGCTTAGCCCCCTCTCTTCGTCACTGAGGATGATTTCATTTTTCAGGGATTAGAGAGGGTGGTCCTTGTGGTGGACTGCAGGTATGGAGAGCTGTTGTCATCGTATTAGATAGATAAGAATGATTATATGTATTGTAGAAATGTCTCCTATCATGTTCCCTAATTTTTTATTATGTCCACATCCTGGTCCCCATCTTGGACATCATAACAAACGTGCACTTTTTTGTTTAATTTACACATTGGACCATAGGAAAAATGACACTACAGCTACAGAGGTGACCGTCTGATAGCCCAGCTCGACTATCCATCTCTACTGAAGACCCTTTCAGCTTTTTGAGAGTTGGGTGGAGGACATCATCTCTGAAAATAGGGTCCCACAGCTGCACCCCATCAGTGTGAGCAGGACTCTTAGGACTCTTAGAAGAGTCAATGCTCTGAGACCATTGGGGGCACTTAGCCCCCTCTCTTCATCACTGAGGATGATTTCATTTTTCAGGGATTAGAGAGGGTGGTCCTTGTGGTGGACTGCAGATATGGAGAGCTGTTATCATCGTATTAGATAGATAAGAATGTATGTCCACATCCTGGTCCCCATCTTGGACATCATAACAAACGTGCACTTTTTTGTTTAATTTACACATTGGACCATAGGAAAAATGACACTACAGCTACAGAGGTGACCGTCTGATAGCCCAGCTCGACTATCCATCTCTACTGAAGACCCTTTCAGCTTTTTGAGAGTTGGGTGGAGGACATCATCTCTGAAAATAGGGTCCCACAGCTGCACCCCATCAGTGTGAGCAGGACTCTTAGGACTCTTAGAAGAGTCAATGCTCTGAGACCATGGGGGGCGCTTAGCCCCCTCTCTTCGTCACTGAGGATGATTTCATTTTTCAGGGATTAGAGAGGGTGGTCCTTGTGGTGGACTGCAGGTATGGAGAGCTGTTGTCATCGTATTAAATAGATAAGAATGATTATATGTATTGTAGAAATGTCTCCTATCATGTTCCCTAATTTTTTATTATGTCCACATCCTGGTCCCCATCTTGGACATCATAACAAACGTGCACTTTTTTGTTTAATTTACACATTGGACCATAGGAAAAATGACACTACAGCTACAGAGGTGACCGTCTGATAGCCCAGCTCGACTATCCATCTCTACTGAAGACCCTTTCAGCTTTTTGAGAGTTGGGTGGAGAACATCATCTCTGAAAATAGGGTCCCACAGCTGCACCCCATCAGTGTGAGCAGGACTCTTAGGACTCTTAGAAGAGTCAATGCTCTGAGACCATGGGGGGCGCTTAGCCCCCTCTCCTCGTCACTGAGGATGATTTCACTTTTCAGGGAATAGAGAGGGTGGTCCTTGTGGTGGACTGCAGGTATGGAGAGCTGTTGTCATCGTATTAGATAGATAAGAATGATTATATGTATTGTAGAAATGTCTCCTATCATGTTCCCTAATTTTTTATTATGTCCACATCCTGGTCCCCATCTTGGACATCATAACAAACGTGATCATAACAAAAGTGCACTTTTTTGTTTAATTTACACATTGGACCATAGGAAAAATGACACTACAGCTACAGAGGTGACCGTCTGATAGCCCAGCTCGACTATCCATCTCTACTGAAGACCCTTTCAGCATTTTGAGAGTTGGGTGGAGGACATCATCTCTGAAAATAGGGTCCCACAGCTGCACCCCATCAGTGTGAGCAGGACTCTTAGGACTCTTAGAAGAGTCAATGCTCTTAGACCATTGGGGGCACTGAGCCCCCTCTCTTCGTCACTGAGGATGATTTCATTTTTCAGGGATTAGAGAGGGTGGTCCTTGTGGTGGACTGCAGGTATGGAGAGCTGTTATCATCGTATTAGATAGATAAGAATGATTATATGTATTGTAGAAATGTCTCCTATCATGTTCCCTAATTTTTTATTATGTCCACATCCCGGTCCCCATCTTGGACATCATAACAAACATGCACTTTTTTGTTTAATTTACACATTGGACCATAGGAAAAATGACACTACAGCTACAGAGGTGACCGTCTGATAGCCCAGCTCGACAATCCATCTCTACTGAAGACCCTTTCAGCTTTTTGAGAGTTGGGTGGAGGACATCATCTCTGAAAATAGGGTCCCACAGCTGCACCCCATCAGTGTGAGCAGGACTCTTAGGACTCTTAGAAGAGTCAATGCTCTGAGACCATGGGGGGCGCTTAGCCCCCTCTCTTCGTCACTGAGGATGATTTCATTTTTCAGGGATTAGAGAGGGTGGTCCTTGTGGTGGACTGCAGGTATGGAGAGCTGTTGTCATCGTATTAAATAGATAAGAATGATTATATGTATTGTAGAAATGTCTCCTATCATGTTCCCTAATTTTTTATTATGTCCACATCCTCGTCCCCATCTTGGACATCATAACAAACGTGCACTTTTTTGTTTAATTTACACATTGGACCATAGGAAAAATGACACTACAGCTACAGAGGTGACCGTCTGATAGCCCAGCTCGACTATTCATCTCTACTGAAGACCCTTTCAGCTTTTTGAGAGTTGGGTGGAGGACATCATCTCTTAAAATAGGGTCCCACAGCTGCACCCCATCAGTGTAAGCAGGACTCTTAGGACTCTTAGAAGAGTCAATGCTCTAAAACCATGGGGGGCGCTTAGCCCCCTCTCTTCGTCACTGAGGATGATTTCATTTTTCAGGGATTAGAGAGGGTGGTCCTTGTTGTGGACTGCAGGTATGGAGAGCTGTTGTCATCGTATTAGATAGATAAGAATGATTATATGTATTGTAGAAATGTCTCCTATCATGTTCCCTAATTTTTTATTATGTCCACATCCTGGTCCCCATCTTGGACATCATAACAAACGTGCACTTTTTGTTTAATTTACACATTGGACCATAGGAAAAATGACACTACAGCTACAGAGGTGACCGTCTGATAGCCCAGCTCGACTATCCATCTCTACTGAAGACCCTTTCAGCTTTTTGAGAGTTGGGTGGAGGACATCATCTCTGAAATTAGGCTCCCACAGCTGCACCCCATCAGTGTGAGCAGGACTCTTAGGACTCTTAGAAGAGTCAATGCTCTGAGACCATTGGGGGCACTTAGCCCCCTCTCTTCGTCACTGAGGATGATTTCATTTTTCAGGGATTAGAGAGGGTGGTCCTTGTGGTGGACTGCAGGTATGGAGAGCTGTTATCATCGTATTAGGTAGATAAGAATGATTATATGTATTGTAGAAATGTCTCCTATCATGTTCCCTAATTTTTTATTATGTCCACATCCTGGTCCCCATCTTGGACATCATAACAAACGTGCACTTTTTTGTTTAATTTACACATTGGACCATAGGAAAAATGACACTACAGCTACAGAGGTGACCGTCTGATAGCCCAGCTCGACAATCCATCTCTACTGAAGACCCTTTCAGCTTTTTGAGAGTTGGGTGGAGGACATCATCTCTGAAAATAGGGTCCCACAGCTGCACCCCATCAGTGTGAGCAGGACTCTTAGGACTCTTAGAAGAGTCAATGCTCTGAGACCATGGGGGGCGCTTAGCCCCCTCTCTTCGTCACTGAGGATGATTTCATTTTTCAGGGATTAGAGAGGGTGGTCCTTGTGGTGGACTGCAGGTATGGAGAGCTGTTGTCATCGTATTAAATAGATAAGAATGATTATATGTATTGTAGAAATGTCTCCTATCATGTTCCCTAATTTTTTATTATGTCCACATCCTGGTCCCCATCTTGGACATCATAACAAACGTGCACTTTTTTGTTTAATTTCCACATTGGACCATAGGAAAAATGACACTACAGCTACAGAGGTGACCGTCTGATAGCCCAGCTCGACTATCCATCTCTACTGAAGACCCTTTCAGCTTTTTGAGAGTTGGGTGGAGGACATCATCTCTTAAAATAGGGTCCCACAGCTGCACCCCATCAGTGTAAGCAGGACTCTTAGGACTCTTAGAAGAGTCAATGCTCTAAAACCATGGGGGGCGCTTAGCCCCCTCTCTTCGTCACTGAGGATGATTTCATTTTTCAGGGATTAGAGAGGGTGGTCCTTGTGGTGGACTGCAGGTATGGAGAGCTGTTGTCATCGTATTAGATAGATAAGAATGATTATATGTATTGTAGAAATGTCTCCTATCATGTTCCCTAATTTTTTATTATGTCCACATCCTGGTCCCCATCTTGGACATCATAACAAACGTGCACTTTTTTGTTTAATTTACACATTGGACCATAGGAAAAATGACACTACAGCTACAGAGGTGACCGTCTGATAGCCCAGCTCGACTATCCATCTCTACTGAAGACCCTTTCAGCTTTTTGAGAGTTGGGTGGAGGACATCATCTCTGAAAATAGGGTCCCACAGCTGCACCCCATCAGTGTGAGCAGGACTCTTAGGACTCTTAGAAGAGTCAATGCTCTGAGACCATTGGGGGCACTTAGCCCCCTCTCTTCATCACTGAGGATGATTTCATTTTTCAGGGATTAGAGAGGGTGGTCCTTGTGGTGGACTGCAGATATGGAGAGCTGTTATCATCGTATTAGATAGATAAGAATGTATGTCCACATCCTGGTCCCCATCTTGGACATCATAACAAACGTGCACTTTTTTGTTTAATTTACACATTGGACCATAGGAAAAATGACACTACAGCTACAGAGGTGACCGTCTGATAGCCCAGCTCGACTATCCATCTCTACTGAAGACCCTTTCAGCTTTTTGAGAGTTGGGTGGAGGACATCATCTCTGAAAATAGGGTCCCACAGCTGCACCCCATCAGTGTGAGCAGGACTCTTAGGACTCTTAGAAGAGTCAATGCTCTGAGACCATGGGGGGCGCTTAGCCCCCTCTCTTCGTCACTGAGGATGATTTCATTTTTCAGGGATTAGAGAGGGTGGTCCTTGTGGTGGACTGCAGGTATGGAGAGCTGTTGTCATCGTATTAAATAGATAAGAATGATTATATGTATTGTAGAAATGTCTCCCATCATGTTCCCTAATTTTTTATTATGTCCACATCCTGGTCCCCATCTTGGACATCATAACAAACGTGCACTTTTTTGTTTAATTTACACATTGGACCATAGGAAAAATGACACTACAGCTACAGAGGTGACCGTCTGATAGCCCAGCTCGACTATCCATCTCTACTGAAGACCCTTTCAGCTTTTTGAGAGTTGGGTGGAGAACATCATCTCTGAAAATAGGGTCCCACAGCTGCACCCCATCAGTGTGAGCAGGACTCTTAGGACTCTTAGAAGAGTCAATGCTCTGAGACCATGGGGGGCGCTTAGCCCCCTCTCCTCGTCACTGAGGATGATTTCACTTTTCAGGGAATAGAGAGGGTGGTCCTTGTGGTGGACTGCAGGTATGGAGAGCTGTTGTCATCGTATTAGATAGATAAGAATGATTATATGTATTGTAGAAATGTCTCCTATCATGTTCCCTATTTTTTTATTATGTCCACATCATGGTCCCCATCTTGGAAATCATAACAAACGTGCACGTTTTTGTTTAATTTACACATTGGACCATAGGAAAAATGACACTACAGCTACAGAGGTGACCGTCTGATAGCCCAGCTCGACTATACATCTCTACTGAAGACCCTTTCAGCTTTTTGAGAGTTGGGTGGAAGACATCATCTCTGAAAATAGGGTCCCACAGCTTCACCCCATCAGTGTGAGCAGGACTCTTAGGACTCTTAGAAGAGTCAATGCTCTGGTACCATGGGGGGCGCTTGGCCCCCTCTCTTCGTCACTGAGGATGATTTCATTTTTCAGGGATTAGAGAGGGTGGTCCTTGTGGTGGACTGCAGGTATGGAGAGCTGTTGTCATCGTATTAGATAGATAAGAATGATTATATGTATTGTAGAAATGTCTCCTATCATGTTCCCTAATTTTTTATTATGTCCACATCCTGGTCCCCATCTTGGACATCATAACAAACGTGCACTTTTTTGTTTAATTTACACATTGGACCATAGGAAAAATGACACTACAGCTACAGAGGTGACCGTCTGATAGCCCAGCTCGACTATCCATCTCTACTGAAGACCCTTTCAGCTTTTTGAGAGTTGGGTGGAGGACATCATCTCTGAAAATAGGGTCCCACAGCTGCACCCCATCAGTGTGAGCAGGACTCTTAGGACTCTTAGAAGAGTTAATGCTCTGAGACCATGGGGGCGCTTAGCCCCCTCTCTTCGTCACTGAGGATGATTTCATTTTTCAGGGATTAGAGAGGGTGGTCCTTGTGGTGGACTGCAGGTATGGAGAGCTGTTGTCATCGTATTAGATAGATAAGAATGATTATATGTATTGTAGAAATGTCTCCTATCATGTTCCCTAATTTTTTATTATGTCCACATCCTGGTCCCCATCTTGGACATCATAACAAACGTGCACTTTTTTGTTTAATTTACACATTGGACCATAGGAAAAATGACACTACAGCTACAGAGGTGACCGTCTGATAGCCCAGCTCGACTATCCATCTCTACTGAAGACCCTTTCAGCATTTTGAGAGTTGGGTGGAGGACATCATCTCTGAAAATAGGGTCCCACAGCTGCACCCCATCAGTGTGAGCAGGACTCTTAGGACTCTTAGAAGAGTCAATGCTCTGAGACCATTGGGGGCACTGAGCCCCCTCTCTTCGTCACTGAGGATGATTTCATTTTTCAGGGATTAGAGAGGGTGGTCCTTGTGGTGGACTGCAGGTATGGAGAGCTGTTATCATCGTATTAGATAGATAAGAATGATTATATGTATTGTAGAAATGTCTCCTATCATGTTCCCTAATTTTTTATTATGTCCACATCCTGGTCCCCATCTTGGACATCATAACAAACATGCACTTTTTTGTTTAATTTACACATTGGACCATAGGAAAAATGACACTACAGCTACAGAGGTGACCGTCTGATAGCCCAGCTCGACAATCCATCTCTACTGAAGACCCTTTCAGCTTTTTGAGAGTTGGGTGGAGGACATCATCTCTGAAAATAGGGTCCCACAGCTGCACCCCATCAGTGTGAGCAGGACTCTTAGGACTCTTAGAAGAGTCAATGCTCTGAGACCATGGGGGGCGCTTAGCCCCCTCTCTTCGTCACTGAGGATGATTTCATTTTTCAGGGATTAGAGAGGGTGGTCCTTGTGGTGGACTGCAGGTATGGAGAGCTGTTGTCATCGTATTAAATAGATAAGAATGATTATATGTATTGTAGAAATGTCTCCTATCATGTTCCCTAATTTTTTATTATGTCCACATCCTGGTCCCCATCTTGGACATCATAGCAAACGTGCACTTTTTTGTTTAATTTACACATTGGACCATAGGAAAAATGACACTACAGCTACAGAGGTGACCGTCTGATAGCCCAGCTCGACTATCCATCTCTACTGAAGACCCTTTCAGCTTTTTGAGAGTTGGGTGGAGAACATCATCTCTGAAAATAGGGTCCCACAGCTGCACCCCATCAGTGTGAGCAGGACTCTTAGGACTCTTAGAAGAGTCAATGTTTTGAGACCATGGGGGGCGCTTAGCCCCCTCTCTTCGTCACTGAGGATGATTTCACTTTTCAGGGAATAGAGAGGGTGGTCCTTGTGGTGGACTGCAGGTATGGAGAGCTGTTGTCATCGTATTAAATAGATAAGAATGATTATATGTATTGTAGAAATGTCTCCTATCATGTTCCCTAATTTTTTATTATGTCCACATCCTGGTCCCCATCTTGGACATCATAACAAACGTGCACTTTTTTGTTTAATTTACACATTGGACCATAGGAAAAATGACACTACAGCTACAGAGGTGACCGTCTGATAGCCCAGCTCGACTATCCATCTCTACTGAAGACCCTTTCAGCTTTTTGAGAGTTGGGTGGAGAACATCATCTCTGAAAATAGGGTCCCACAGCTGCACCCCATCAGTGTGAGCAGGACTCTTAGGACTCTTAGAAGAGTCAATGTTTTGAGACCATGGGGGGCGCTTAGCCCCCTCTCTTCGTCACTGAGGATGATTTCACTTTTCAGGGAATAGAGAGGGTGGTCCTTGTGGTGGACTGCAGGTATAGAGAGCTGTTGTCATCGTATTAGATAGATAAGAATGATTATATGTATTGTAGAAATGTCTCCTATCATGTTCCCTATTTTTTTATTATGTCCACATCCTGGTCCCCATCTTGGAAATCATAACAAACGTGCACTTTTTTGTTTAATTTACACATTGGACCATAGGAAAAATGACACTACAGCTACAGAGGTGACCGTCTCGTAGCCCAGCTCGACTATCCATCTCTACTGAAGACCCTTTCAGCTTTTTGAGAGTTGGGTGGAGGACATCATCTCTGAAAATAGGGTCCCACAGCTGCACCCCATCAGTGTGAGCAGGACTCTTAGGACTCTTAGAAGAGTCAATGTTTTGAGACCATGGGGGGCGCTTAGCCCCCTCTCTTCGTCACTGAGGATGATTTCATTTTTCAGGGATTAGAGAGAGTGGTCCTTGTGGTGGACTGCAGGTATGGAGAGCTGTTGTCATCGTATTAGATAGATAAGAATGATTATATGTATTGTAGAAATGTCTCCTATCATGTTCCCTAATTTTTTATTATGTCCACATCCTGGTCCCCATCTTGGACATCATAACAAACGTGCACTTTTTTGTTTAATTTACACATTGGACCATAGGAAAAATGACACTACAGCTACAGAGGTGACCGTCTGATAGCCCAGCTCGACTATCCATCTCTACTGAAGACCCTTTCAGCTTTTTGAGAGTTGGGTGGAGGACATCATCTCTTAAAATAGGGTCCCACAGCTGCACCCCATCAGTGTAAGCAGGACTCTTAGGACTCTTAGAAGAGTCAATGCTCTAAAACCATGGGGGGCGCTTAGCCCCCTCTCTTCGTCCCTGAGGATGATTTCATTTTTCAGGGATTAGAGAGGGTGGTCCTTGTGGTGGACTGCAGGTATGGAGAGCTGTTGTCATCGTATTAGATAGATAAGAATGATTATATGTATTGTAGAAATGTCTCCTATCATGTTCCCTAATTTTTTATTATGTCCACATCCTGGTCCCCATCTTGGACATCATAACAAACGTGCACTTTTTTGTTTAATTTACACATTGGACCATAGGAAAAATGACACTACAGCTACAGAGGTGACCGTCTGATAGCCCAGCTCGACTATCCATCTCTACTGAAGACCCTTTCAGCTTTTTGAGAGTTGGGTGGAGGACATCATCTCTGAAAATAGGGTCCCACAGCTGCACCCCATCAGTGTGAGCAGGACTCTTAGGACTCTTAGAAGAGTTAATGCTCTGAGACCATGGGGGCGCTTAGCCCCCTCTCTTCGTCACTGAGGATGATTTCATTTTTCAGGGATTAGAGAGGGTGGTCCTTGTGGTGGACTGCAGGTATGGAGAGCTGTTGTCATCGTATTAGATAGATAAGAATGATTATATGTATTGTAGAAATGTCTCCTATCATGTTCCCTAATTTTTTATTATGTCCACATCCTGGTCCCCATCTTGGACATCATAACAAACGTGCACTTTTTTGTTTAATTTACACATTGGACCATAGGAAAAATGACACTACAGCTACAGAGGTGACCGTCTGATAGCCCAGCTCGACTATCCATCTCTACTGAAGACCCTTTCAGCTTTTTGAGAGTTGGGTGGAGGACATCATCTCTGAAAATAGGGTCCCACAGCTGCACCCCATCAGTGTGAGCAGGACTCTTAGGACTCTTAGAAGAGTCAATGCTCTGAGACCATTGGGGGCACTTAGCCCCCTCTCTTCATCACTGAGGATGATTTCATTTTTCAGGGATTAGAGAGGGTGGTCCTTGTGGTGGACTGCAGGTATGGAGAGCTGTTGTCATCGTATTAGATAGATAAGAATGATTATATGTATTGTAGAAATGTCTCCTATCATGTTCCCTAATTTTTTATTATGTCCACATCCTGGTCCCCATCTTGGACATCATAACAAACGTGCACTTTTTTGTTTAATTTACACATTGGACCATAGGGAAAATGAAACTACAGCTACAGAGGTGACCGTCTGATAGCCCAGCTCGACTATCCATCTCTACTGAAGACCCTTTCAGCTTTTTGAGAGTTGGGTGGAGGACATCATCTCTGAAAATAGGGTCCCACAGCTGCACCCCATCAGTGTGAGCAGGACTCTTAGGACTCTTAGAAGAGTCAATGCTCTGAGACCATTGGGGGCACTTAGCCCCCTCTCTTCATCACTGAGGATGATTTCATTTTTCAGGGATTAGAGAGGGTGGTCCTTGTGGTGGACTGCAGATATGGAGAGCTGTTATCATCGTATTAGATAGATAAGAATGATTATATGTATTGTAGAAATGTCTCCTATCATGTTCCCTAATTTTTTATTATGTCCACATCCTGGTCCCCATCTTGGACATCATAACAAACGTGCACTTTTTTGTTTAATTTACACATTGGACCATAGGAAAAATGACACTACAGCTACAGAGGTGACCGTCTGATAGCCCAGCTCGACTATCCATCTCTACTGAAGACCCTTTCAGCTTTTTGAGAGTTGGGTGGAGGACATCATCTCTGAAAATAGGGTCCCACAGCTGCACCCCATCAGTGTGAGCAGGACTCTTAGGACTCTTAGAAGAGTTAATGCTCTGAGACCATGGGGGCGCTTAGCCCCCTCTCTTCGTCACTGAGGATGATTTCATTTTTCAGGGATTAGAGAGGGTGGTCCTTGTGGTGGACTGCAGGTATGGAGAGCTGTTGTCATCGTATTAGATAGATAAGAATGATTATATGTATTGTAGAAATGTCTCCTATCATGTTCCCTAATTTTTTATTATGTCCACATCCTGGTCCCCATCTTGGACATCATAACAAACGTGCACTTTTTTGTTTAATTTACACATTGGACCATAGGAAAAATGACACTACAGCTACAGAGGTGACCGTCTGATAGCCCAGCTCGACTATCCATCTCTACTGAAGACCCTTTCAGCTTTTTGAGAGTTGGGTGGAGGACATCATCTCTGAAAATAGGGTCCCACAGCTGCACCCCATCAGTGTGAGCAGGACTCTTAGGACTCTTAGAAGAGTCAATGCTCTGAGACCATTGGGGGCACTTAGCCCCCTCTCTTCATCACTGAGGATGATTTCATTTTTCAGGGATTAGAGAGGGTGGTCCTTGTGGTGGACTGCAGGTATGGAGAGCTGTTGTCATCGTATTAGATAGATAAGAATGATTATATGTATTGTAGAAATGTCTCCTATCATGTTCCCTAATTTTTTATTATGTCCACATCCTGGTCCCCATCTTGGACATCATAACAAACGTGCACTTTTTTGTTTAATTTACACATTGGACCATAGGGAAAATGAAACTACAGCTACAGAGGTGACCGTCTGATAGCCCAGCTCGACTATCCATCTCTACTGAAGACCCTTTCAGCTTTTTGAGAGTTGGGTGGAGGACATCATCTCTGAAAATAGGGTCCCACAGCTGCACCCCATCAGTGTGAGCAGGACTCTTAGGACTCTTAGAAGAGTCAATGCTCTGAGACCATTGGGGGCACTTAGCCCCCTCTCTTCATCACTGAGGATGATTTCATTTTTCAGGGATTAGAGAGGGTGGTCCTTGTGGTGGACTGCAGATATGGAGAGCTGTTATCATCGTATTAGATAGATAAGAATGATTATATGTATTGTAGAAATGTCTCCTATCATGTTCCCTAATTTTTTATTATGTCCACATCCTGGTCCCCATCTTGGACATCATAACAAACGTGCACTTTTTTGTTTAATTTACACATTGGACCATAGGAAAAATGACACTACAGCTACAGAGGTGACCGTCTGATAGCCCAGCTCGACTATCCATCTCTACTGAAGACCCTTTCAGCTTTTTGAGAGTTGGGTGGAGGACATCATCTCTGAAAATAGGGTCCCACAGCTGCACCCCATCAGTGTGAGCAGGACTCTTAGGACTCTTAGAAGAGTCAATGCTCTGAGACCATTGGGGGCACTTAGCCCCCTCTCTTCATCACTGAGGATGATTTCATTTTTCAGGGATTAGAGAGGGTGGTCCTTGTGGTGGACTGCAGGTATGGAGAGCTGTTGTCATCGTATTAGATAGATAAGAATGATTATATGTATTGTAGAAATGTCTCCTATCATGTTCCCTAATTTTTTATTATGTCCACATCCTGGTCCCCATCTTGGACATCATAACAAACGTGCACTTTTTTGTTTAATTTACACATTGGACCATAGGGAAAATGAAACTACAGCTACAGAGGTGACCGTCTGATAGCCCAGCTCGACTATCCATCTCTACTGAAGACCCTTTCAGCTTTTTGAGAGTTGGGTGGAGGACATCATCTCTGAAAATAGGGTCCCACAGCTGCACCCCATCAGTGTGAGCAGGACTCTTAGGACTCTTAGAAGAGTCAATGCTCTGAGACCATTGGGGGCACTTAGCCCCCTCTCTTCATCACTGAGGATGATTTCATTTTTCAGGGATTAGAGAGGGTGGTCCTTGTGGTGGACTGCAGATATGGAGAGCTGTTATCATCGTATTAGATAGATAAGAATGATTATATGTATTGTAGAAATGTCTCCTATCATGTTCCCTAATTTTTTATTATGTCCACATCCTGGTCCCCATCTTGGACATCATAACAAACGTGCACTTTTTTGTTTAATTTACACATTGGACCATAGGAAAAATGACACTACAGCTACAGAGGTGACCGTCTGATAGCCCAGCTCGACTATCCATCTCTACTGAAGACTAGAGTTGAGCGCGGTTCGTGGTTCGTGGTTCTCCAGTTCTAGGCTCGAGTGATTTTGGGGCATGTTCTAGATCGAACTAGAACTCGAGCTTTTTGCAAAAGCTCGATAGTTCTAGAAACGTTCGAGAACGGTTCTAGCAGCCAAAAAACAGCTAAATCATAGCTTGGTTTCTGCTGTAATAGTGTAAGTCACTCTGTGAATCAAACTATTATCACATTTCAGTGTATAGTGTGCGTGAACAGCGCCTTCAGATCACTGCTGTTTCTATAATTTTTTTTTTTTTTTCTTGTCTTCCTTCCCTAAGCGCGCGCGTCTTGTGGGGCGGGCCAGCATGTCAGCCAATCACAGACACACACACAGCTAAGTGGACTTTGAGCCAGAGAAGCAACGGCATGTGTGATAGGATCTGCATGTCACATGTCCCTGCATTATAAAACCGGACATTTTCTTCACGAACGCCATTATCTGCCTTCTGCGTCTTTGGTGTCAGACATCAGTGTCGCAGCTCCGTCCTCCTGAGTCCTATAGCCGATACAGCTGTATGCGCTGCATACACAACGTTAGACAGCTTAGGGAGAGCACATTCTAGCAGTCCTTTTAAGGGCTCAAAGCGGCAGGGTCAGAGAGCCATAGGTGACAGGTCCTGCAAACAGCAACAGCGTCTGTGTAGCCCAGGTCAGGGATTTCCTCCCTGCATTTCACCATTAGGAGGAAATAGAAAGGCAGGCTTCCATTCCTCTACCCAGAGCACCACAATCCTGCCACTGTACCCTCTTGTCCTCTGCACACTCCAACTCATTCTAACTAAGCCATTATACTAGCAAACACTCAGTGTACCTAGTGGCATCCTATACGTGGCTATTGGACTTTGCTTTAGTCCCACTAGTGCCAAGACATTTGCAGAGCGCATCTGCCTGCGTTGCACACTCCAACTAATTATAACTAAGCCATTATACTAGCAAACACTCAGTGTACCTAGTGGCATCCTATACGTGGCTATTGGACTTTGCTTTAGTCCCACTAGTGCCAAGACATTTGCAGAGCGCATCTGCCTGCGTTGCACACTCCAACTAATTATAACTAAGCCATTATACTAGCAAACACTCAGTGTACCTAGTGGCATCCTATACGTGGCTATTGGACTTTGCTATAGTCCCACTAGTGCCAAGACATTTGCAGAGCGCAACTGCCTGCGTTGCACACTCCAACTAATTATAACTAAGCCAATATACTAGCACACACTCAGTGTACCTAGTGGCATCCTATACGTGGCTATTGGACTTTGCTATAGTCCCACTAGTGCCAAGACATTTGCAGAGCGCATCTGCCTGCGTTGCACACTCCAACTAATTATAACTAAGCCATTATACTAGCACACACTCAGTGTACCTAGTGGCATCCTATACGTGGCTATTGGACTTTGCTATAGTCCCACTAGTGCCAAGACATTTGCAGAGCGCATCTGCCTGCGTTGCACACTCCAACTAATTATAACTAAGCCATTATACTAGCAAACACTCAGTGTACCTAGTGGCATCCTATACGTGGCTATTGGACTTTGCTATAGTCCCACTAGTGCCAAGACATTTGCAGAGCGCATCTGCCTGCGTTGCACACTCCAACTAATTATAACTAAGCCATTATACTAGCACACACTCAGTGTACCTAGTGGCATCCTATACGTGGCTATTGGACTTTGCTATAGTCCCACTAGTGCCAAGACATTTGCAGAGCGCATCTGCCTGCGTTGCACACTCCAACTAATTATAACTAAGCCATTATACTAGCACACACTCAGTGTACCTAGTGGCATCCTATACGTGGCTATTGGACTTTGCTATAGTCCCACTAGTGCCAAGACATTTGCAGAGCGCATCTGCCTGCGTTGCACACTCCAACTAATTATAACTAAGCCATTATACTAGCAAACACTTAGTGTACCTAGTGGCATCCTATACGTGGCTATTGGACTTTGCTTTAGTCCCACTAGTGCCAAGACATTTGCAGAACACATCTGCCTGCGTTGCACACTCCAACTAATTATAACTAAGCCATTATACTAGCACACACTCAGTGTACCTAGTGGCATCCTATACGTGGCTATTGGACTTTGCTATAGTCCCACTAGTGCCAAGACATTTGCAGAGCGCATCTGCCTGCGTTGCACACTCCAACTAATTATAACTAAGCCATTATACTAGCAAACACTCAGTGTACCTAGTGGCATCCTATACGTGGCTATTGGACTTTGCTATAGTCCCACTAGTGCCAAGACATTTGCAGAGCGCATCTGCCTGCGTTGCACACTCCAACTAATTATAACTAAGCCATTATACTAGCAAACACTTAGTGTACCTAGTGGCATCCTATACGTGGCTATTGGACTTTGCTTTAGTCCCACTAGTGCCAAGACATTTGCAGAACGCATCTGCCTGCGTTGCACACTCCAACTAATTATAACTAAGCCATTATACTAGCACACACTCAGTGTACCTAGTGGCATCCTATACGTGGCTATTGGACTTTGCTATAGTCCCACTAGTGCCAAGATTTTTGCAGAGCGCATCTGCCTGCGTTGCACACTCCAACTAATTATAACTAAGCCATTATACTAGCAAACACTCAGTGTACCTAGTGGCATCCTATACGTGGCTATTGGACTTTGCTATAGTCCCACTAGTGCCAAGACATTTGCAGAGCGCATCTGCCTGCGTTGCACACTCCAACTAATTATAACTAAGCCATTATACTAGCACACACTCAGTGTACCTAGTGGCATCCTATACGTGGCTATTGGACTTTGCTATAGTCCCACTAGTGCCAAGACATTTGCAGAGCGCATCTGCCTGCGTTGCACACTCCAACTAATTATAACTAAGCCATTATACTAGCACACACTCAGTGTACCTAGTGGCATCCTATACGTGGCTATTGGACTTTGCTATAGTCCCACTAGTGCCAAGACATTTGCAGAGCGCATCTGCCTGCGTTGCACACTCCAACTAATTATAACTAAGCCATTATACTAGCAAACACTTAGTGTACCTAGTGGCATCCTATACGTGGCTATTGGACTTTGCTTTAGTCCCACTAGTGCCAAGACATTTGCAGAACGCATCTGCCTGCGTTGCACACTCCAACTAATTATAACTAAGCCATTATACTAGCACACACTCAGTGTACCTAGTGGCATCCTATACGTGGCTATTGGACTTTGCTATAGTCCCACTAGTGCCAAGACATTTGCAGAGCGCATCTGCCTGCGTTGCACACTCCAACTAATTATAACTAAGCCATTATACTAGCACACACTCAGTGTACCTAGTGGCATCCTATACGTGGCTATTGGACTTTGCTATAGTCCCACTAGTGCCAAGACATTTGCAGAGCGCATCTGCCTGCGTTGCACACTCCAACTAATTATAACTAAGCCATTATACTAGCAAACACTCAGTGTACCTAGTGGCATCCTATACGTGGCTATTGGACTTTGCTATAGTCCCACTAGTGCCAAGACATTTGCAGAGCGCATCTGCCTGCGTTGCACACTCCAACTAATTATAACTAAGCCATTATACTAGCACACACTCAGTGTACCTAGTGGCATCCTATACGTGGCTATAGGACTTTGCTATAGTCCCACTAGTGCCAAGACATTTGCAGAGCGCATCTGCCTGCGTTGCACACTCCAACTAATTATAACTAAGCCATTATACTAGCACACACTCAGTGTACCTAGTGGCATCCTATACGTGGCTATTGGACTTTGCTATAGTCCCACTAGTGCCAAGACATTTGCAGAGCGCATCTGCCTGCGTTGCACACTCCAACTAATTATAACTAAGCCATTATACTAGCAAACACTCAGTGTACCTAGTGGCATCCTATACGTGGCTATTGGACTTTGCTATAGTCCCACTAGTGCCAAGACATTTGCAGAGCGCATCTGCCTGCGTTGCACACTCCAACTAATTATAACTAAGCCATTATACTAGCACACACTCAGTGTACCTAGTGGCATCCTATACGTGGCTATTGGACTTTGCTATAGTCTCACTAGTGCCAAGACATTTGCAGAGCGCATCTGCCTGCGTTGCACACTCCAACTAATTATAACTAAGCCATTATACTAGCACACACTCAGTGTACCTAGTGGCATCCTATACGTGGCTATTGGACTTTGCTATAGTCCCACTAGTGCCAAGACATTTGCAGAGCGCATCTGCCTGCGTTGCACACTCCAACTAATTATAACTAAGCCATTATACTAGCAAACACTTAGTGTACCTAGTGGCATCCTATACGTGGCTATTGGACTTTGCTTTAGTCCCACTAGTGCCAAGACATTTGCAGAACGCATCTGCCTGCGTTGCACACTCCAACTAATTATAACTAAGCCATTATACTAGCACACACTCAGTGTACCTAGTGGCATCCTATACGTGGCTATTGGACTTTGCTATAGTCCCACTAGTGCCAAGACATTTGCAGAGCGCATCTGCCTGCGTTGCACACTCCAACTAATTATAACTAAGCCATTATACTAGCACACACTCAGTGTACCTAGTGGCATCCTATACGTGGCTATTGGACTTTGCTATAGTCCCACTAGTGCCAAGACATTTGCAGAGCGCATCTGCCTGCGTTGCACACTCCAACTAATTATAACTAAGCCATTATACTAGCACACACTCAGTGTACCTAGTGGCATCCTATACGTGGCTATTGGACTTTGCTATAGTCCCACTAGTGCCAAGACATTTGCAGAGCGCATCTGCCTGCGTTGCACACTCCAACTAATTATAACTAAGCCATTATACTAGCAAACACTTAGTGTACCTAGTGGCATCCTATACGTGGCTATTGGACTTTGCTTTAGTCCCACTAGTGCCAAGACATTTGCAGAACGCATCTGCCTGCGTTGCACACTCCAACTAATTATAACTAAGCCATTATACTAGCACACACTCAGTGTACCTAGTGGCATCCTATACGTGGCTATTGGACTTTGCTATAGTCCCACTAGTGCCAAGACATTTGCAGAGCGCATCTGCCTGCGTTGCACACTCCAACTAATTATAACTAAGCCATTATACTAGCACACACTCAGTGTACCTAGTGGCATCCTATACGTGGCTATTGGACTTTGCTATAGTCCCACTAGTGCCAAGACATTTGCAGAGCGCATCTGCCTGCGTTGCACACTCCAACTAATTATAACTAAGCCATTATACTAGCAAACACTTAGTGTACCTAGTAGCATCCTATACGTGGCTATTGGACTTTGCTTTAGTCCCACTAGTGCCAAGACATTTGCAGAACGCATCTGCCTGCGTTGCACACTCCAACTAATTATAACTAAGCCATTATACTAGCACACACTCAGTGTACCTAGTGGCATCCTATACGTGGCTATTGGACTTTGCTATAGTCCCACTAGTGCCAAGACATTTGCAGAGCGCATCTGCCTGCGTTGCACACTCCAACTAATTATAACTAAGCCATTATACTAGCAAACACTCAGTGTACCTAGTGGCATCCTATACGTGGCTATTGGACTTTGCTATAGTCCCACTAGTGCCAAGACATTTGCAGAGCGCATCTGCCTGCGTTGCACACTCCAACTAATTATAACTAAGCCATTATACTAGCACACACTCAGTGTACCTAGTGGCATCCTATACGTGGCTATTGGACTTTGCTATAGTCCCACTAGTGCCAAGACATTTGCAGAGCGCATCTGCCTGCGTTGCACACTCCAACTAATTATAACTAAGCCATTATACTAGCACACACTCAGTGTACCTAGTGGCATCCTATACGTGGCTATTGGACTTTGCTATAGTCCCACTAGTGCCAAGACATTTGCAGAGCGCATCTGCCTGCGTTGCACACTCCAACTAATTATAACTAAGCCATTATACTAGCAAACACTCAGTGTACCTAGTGGCATCCTATACGTGGCTATTGGACTTTGCTTTAGTCCCACTAGTGCCAAGACATTTGCAGAACGCATCTGCCTGCGTTGCACTCTCCAACTAATTATAACTAAGCCATTATACTAGCACACACTCAGTGTACCTAGTGGCATCCTATACGTGGCTATTGGACTTTGCTATAGTCCCACTAGTGCCAAGACATTTGCAGAGCGCATCTGCCTGCGTTGCACACTCCAACTAATTATAACTAAGCCATTATACTAGCACACACTCAGTGTACCTAGTGGCATCCTATACGTGGCTATTGGACTTTGCTATAGTCCCACTAGTGCCAAGACATTTGCAGAGCGCATCTGCCTGCGTTGCACACTCCAACTAATTATAACTAAGCCATTATACTAGCAAACACTCAGTGTACCTAGTGGCATCCTATACGTGGCTATTGGACTTTGCTATAGTCCCACTAGTGCCAAGACATTTGCAGAGCGCATCTGCCTGCGTTGCACACTCCAACTAATTATAACTAAGCCATTATACTAGCACACACTCAGTGTACCTAGTGGCATCCTATACGTGGCTATTGGACTTTGCTATAGTCCCACTAGTGCCAAGACATTTGCAGAGCGCATCTGCCTGCGTTGCACACTCCAACTAATTATAACTAAGCCATTATACTAGCACACACTCAGTGTACCTAGTGGCATCCTATACGTGGCTATTGGACTTTGCTATAGTCCCACTAGTGCCAAGACATTTGCAGAGCGCATCTGCCTGCGTTGCACACTCCAACTAATTATAACTAAGCCATTATACTAGCAAACACTCAGTGTACCTAGTGGCATCCTATACGTGGCTATTGGACTTTGCTATAGTCCCACTAGTGCCAAGACATTTGCAGAGCGCATCTGCCTGCGTTGCACACTCCAACTAATTATAACTAAGCCATTATACTAGCACACACTCAGTGTACCTAGTGGCATCCTGTACGTGGCTATTGGACTTTGCTATAGTCCCACCAGTGCCAAGACATTTGCAGAGCGCATCTGCCTGCATTGCACACTCCAACTAATTATAACTAAGCCATTATACTAGCACACACTCAGTGTACCTAGTGGCATCCTATACGTGGCTATTGGACTTTGCTATAGTCCCACTAGTGCCAAGACATTTGCAGAGCGCATCTGCCTGCGTTGCACACTCCAACTAATTATAACTAAGCCATTATACTAGCAAACACTTAGTGTACCTAGTGGCATCCTATACGTGGCTATTGGACTTTGCTTTAGTCCCACTAGTGCCAAGACATTTGCAGAACGCATCTGCCTGCGTTGCACACTCCAACTAATTATAACTAAGCCATTATACTAGCACACACTCAGTGTACCTAGTGGCATCCTATACGTGGCTATTGGACTTTGCTATAGTCCCACTAGTGCCAAGACATTTGCAGAGCGCATCTGCCTGCGTTGCACACTCCAACTAATTATAACTAAGCCATTTTACTAGCACACACTCAGTGTACCTAGTGGCATCCTATACGTGGCTATTGGACTTTGCTATAGTCCCACTAGTGCCAAGACATTTGCAGAGCGCATCTGCCTGCGTTGCACACTCCAACTAATTATAACTAAGCCATTATACTAGCACACACTCAGTGTACCTAGTGGCATCCTATACGTGGCTATTGGACTTTGCTATAGTCCCACTAGTGCCAAGACATTTGCAGAGCGCATCTGCCTGCGTTGCACACTCCAACTAATTATAACTAAGCCATTATACTAGCAAACACTTAGTGTACCTAGTGGCATCCTATACGTGGCTATTGGACTTTGCTTTAGTCCCACTAGTGCCAAGACATTTGCAGAACGCATCTGCCTGCGTTGCACACTCCAACTAATTATAACTAAGCCATTATACTAGCACACACTCAGTGTACCTAGTGGCATCCTATACGTGGCTATTGGACTTTGCTATAGTCCCACTAGTGCCAAGACATTTGCAGAGCGCATCTGCCTGCATTGCACACTCCAACTAATTATAACTAAGCCATTATACTAGCACACACTCAGTGTACCTAGTGGCATCCTATACGTGGCTATTGGACTTTGCTATAGTCCCACTAGTGCCAAGACATTTGCAGAGCGCATCTGCCTGCGTTGCACACTCCAACTAATTATAACTAAGCCATTATACTAGCACACACTCAGTGTACCTAGTGGCATCCTATACGTGGCTATTGGACTTTGCTATAGTCCCACTAGTGCCAAGACATTTGCAGAGCGCATCTGCCTGCGTTGCACACTCCAACTAATTATAACTAAGCCATTATACTAGCAAACACTTAGTGTACCTAGTGGCATCCTATACGTGGCTATTGGACTTTGCTTTAGTCCCACTAGTGCCAAGACATTTGCAGAACGCATCTGCCTGCGTTGCACACTCCAACTAATTATAACTAAGCCATTATACTAGCACACACTCAGTGTACCTAGTGGCATCCTATACGTGGCTATTGGACTTTGCTATAGTCCCACTAGTGCCAAGACATTTGCAGAGCGCATCTGCCTGCGTTGCACACTCCAACTAATTATAACTAAGCCATTATACTAGCACACACTCAGTGTACCTAGTGGCATCCTATACGTGGCTATTGGACTTTGCTATAGTCCCACTAGTGCCAAGACATTTGCAGAGCGCATCTGCCTGCGTTGCACACTCCAACTAATTATAACTAAGCCATTATACTAGCAAACACTCAGTGTACCTAGTGGCATCCTATACGTGGCTATTGGACTTTGCTATAGTCCCACTAGTGCCAAGACATTTGCAGAGCGCATCTGCCTGCGTTGCACACTCCAACTAATTATAACTAAGCCATTATACTAGCAAACACTTAGTGTACCTAGTGGCATCCTATACGTGGCTATTGGACTTTGCTTTAGTCCCACTAGTGCCAAGACATTTGCAGAACGCATCTGCCTGCGTTGCACACTCCAACTAATTATAACTAAGCCATTATACTAGCACACACTCAGTGTACCTAGTGGCATCCTATACGTGGCTATTGGACTTTGCTATAGTCCCACTAGTGCCAAGACATTTGCAGAGCGCATCTGCCTGCATTGCACACTCCAACTAATTATAACTAAGCCATTATACTAGCACACACTCAGTGTACCTAGTGGCATCCTATACGTGGCTATTGGACTTTGCTATAGTCCCACTAGTGCCAAGACATTTGCAGAGCGCATCTGCCTGCGTTGCACACTCCAACTAATTATAACTAAGCCATTATACTAGCACACACTCAGTGTACCTAGTGGCATCCTATACGTGGCTATTGGACTTTGCTATAGTCCCACTAGTGCCAAGACATTTGCAGAGCGCATCTGCCTGCGTTGCACACTCCAACTAATTATAACTAAGCCATTATACTAGCAAACACTTAGTGTACCTAGTGGCATCCTATACGTGGCTATTGGACTTTGCTTTAGTCCCACTAGTGCCAAGACATTTGCAGAACGCATCTGCCTGCGTTGCACACTCCAACTAATTATAACTAAGCCATTATACTAGCACACACTCAGTGTACCTAGTGGCATCCTATACGTGGCTATTGGACTTTAATATAGTCCCACTAGTGCCAAGACATTTGCAGAGCGCATCTGCCTGCGTTGCACACTCCAACTAATTATAACTAAGCCATTATACTAGCACATACTCAGTGTACCTAGTGGCATCCTATACGTGGCTATTGGACTTTGCTATAGTCCCACTAGTGCCAAGACATTTGCAGAGCGCATCTGCCTGCGTTGCACACTCCAACTAATTATAACTAAGCCATTATACTAGCAAACACTTAGTGTACCTAGTGGCATCCTATACGTGGCTATTGGACTTTGCTTTAGTCCCACTAGTGCCAAGACATTTGCAGAACGCATGTGCCTGCGTTGCACACTCCAACTAATTATAACTAAGCCATTATACTAGCAAACACTTAGTGTACCTAGTGGCATCCTATACGTGGCTATTGGACTTTGCTTTAGTCCCACTAGTGCCAAGACATTTGCAGAACGCATCTGCCTGCGTTGCACACTCCAACTAATTATAACTAAGCCATTATACTAGCACACACTCAGTGTACCTAGTGGCATCCTATACGTGGCTATTGGACTTTGCTATAGTCCCACTAGTGCCAAGACATTTGCAGCACGTCTGCCTGCGTTGCACACTCCAACTAATTATAACTAAATTACATTGTCAGGGATATTTATTCTTTATTATTCTGCTGTTAATAAAGCTAGACCACCACTGCAATCTTCACCACCTCTCAATTTTTACTACCACATTTTCAGTCCACAATCTTGTCGCAATCAACATGAGTGGCAAAATGACAGATGCTGGTGGAAAGGGGAAGAGGCGTGGTGGAAAAGGCAAAAAAGGTTTTGTCAGTGGGGAAGGTGGCAAAGCTCCATTATCATCTGCTGCAGATAGACCATCTACTAGCAAAAGTAAGATGTCTACTACTTATTGTGGACAATCCGATGTGCTCCCTTTTTTACGGACACGAACAAGAGGAACAAAGGTAGATGATGGGCAAAAAAGGAAAATGCTTGAATGGATCTCAAGTGGTCCAACAAGTGCCCTCTCAGCCACTTCAAGTACCGCATCCAAAAAACACCAGTCCTCTGAGTTGTCATCCCAATCACACTTGATTTCTCCCAGCTCTGAAGTCTCCATCAGCCCTGCACAGTATGGTGGAACTGAGATGGCTGAGTCTGCAGAGCTGTTCAGTCACACTATAGCCTGGGAATCAGAGGTCTGCTCCCAAGCTACAGTGAGTACAGAACAGGAAATGGTCTGCAGTGATGCCCAGAACCTTTGTGACTCAGATTCAGGCCGTGAGGACCAAGTTTCTGAGCATAATGTTGACCCTTTGTCACAAACTGTAACACCTGTGGTTATAGACAATGAGGAACATACTGATGAAGATGAGACGCAGATACCCGATTGGGATGACAACTTAAATATTCGGTCAGGGCAAGAAGAGGCTCGGTCTGAGGGGGAGGGGAGTGCAAACACAACAATTGATGATGACGTTCTAGATCCCACCTACTGTCAACCCCCAGTCAGGCACTCGAGGAGGTCAACAGAGGCGGTGGAGGAGGATGCAACCGACGACGAAGTTACCTTGCACCTTCCTGGACAGAGTCGGAGCACTGGTAGCACGTCTACAACTGCATCCTCAGCCACCACTCTGCCTATGAGCATTATTCGGGGTGGATCAACAGGTCGCATGGCCTCTAAGCCTTGCCTAGCCTGGTCCTTTTTTCACATCGAAAAAGATCGCCCAACTCATGTGATATGTAACATTTGTCATGATTCTGTTAGTAGAGGTCAAAACCTCAGCAGTTTGACAACTTCTTCCATGAATCGTCACATGACTAAATATCATAAGTCCCGGTGGGAAGCTCACCGTGCTGCAATGCGGCCTAGCGGAGCGAACCATCCACCGCCCGCCCCTTCCAGTGCATCCGCGCGCTCTTCATCTTCTAGGACTGTGGGGACAGCTGTCACACCTGTTTTTCCACGCAAAACTTCCACCACTGTAACCGCAACAGGCAGTTTGCTTGTAAGGTCGTCAGTTGGTTTGGAAGGGGAAACAAGTGAGTGTGTACAGCTCTCTCAGACATCGATAGCACCAACGTTGGATGAAGGCAACATCATGTCTCCGCCTGCACTTTCCTCACAAACCAGCATTTTTCCAGGGACACCCTACTCAACACCGTCTACACACAGCAGCCAGATCTCTGTCCCTCAGATGTGGTCAAATAAAAGGCCACTTCCTCCGACCCATGACAAAGCTAAGAGGTTGACTCTATCCCTCTGTAAGCTGTTGGCTACTGAAATGCTGCCTTTCCGCCTAGTGGACACACAGGATTTTAGAGACCTTATGTCTGTCGCTGTGCCCCAGTACCAGATGCCTAGTCGCCACTACTTCTCTAAGAAAGGTGTGCCCGCGCTACACCAGCATGTCGCACACAACATCACCGCTTCCTTGAGAAACTCTGTGTGTGAACGGGTGCATTTCACCACCGATACTTGGACCAGTAAGCATGGACAGGGACGTTACATGTCGCTGACTGGGCACTGGGTAACTATGGTGATAGATGGTGAAGGGTCTGCTGCACAAGTCTTGCCGTCCCCACGACTTGTGTGTCAATCCTCTGTCTGTCCAAGTTCCGCCACTGCTTCTGCATCCTCCACCTCATCTGGGTCCTCCACCTCCGCCCCAAGCCTGCCTGGTCAGGCCACCAGCGTTCTCACTGCGCAGAAGGAATCACGCACCCCTCATTACTATGCTGGCAGCAGAGCGCAACGGCATCAGGCGGTCTTTAGCTTGACATGTCTTGGTAATAAGAGTCACACAGCTGAGGAGTTGTGGTCAGCTCTGCGGTCCGAGTTTAATAAATGGTTGTCTCCACTCAACCTGCAGCCTGGTAAGGCCGTGTGCGACAATGCTGCAAACCTGGGTGCGGCCCTTCGCCTGGGCAAGGTGACACACGTACCTTGTATGGCTCACGTGTTGAACCTTGTCGTGCAGCAATTTTTAACACACTATCCCGGCCTAGATGGCCTTCTGAACAGGGCACGAAAACTGTCTGCTCACTTCCGCCGTTCAAGCGCCGCAGCTGAGCGACTTGCATCGCTCCAGAAGTCTTTCGGCCTGCCGGTTCATCGCCTGAAATGCGATGTGGCGACACGCTGGAATTCAACTCTCCACATGTTACAGCGACTGTAGCAGCACCGCAGAGCCCTGGTGCAATACGTCATGACGTATAGCCTGGGCCAACGAGATGCAGAGGTGGGGCAGATCACCCTGATGGAGTGGTCTCAGATCAAGGACCTATGCACCCTTCTGCACAGTTTCGACATGGCGACGAATATGTTTAGCTCTGACAATGCCATTATCAGCATGACGATTCCAGTCATTTACATGCTGGAGCACACGCTAAACACTATTCGGAGTCAGGGGGTGGGACAACATGAAGGGGAGGAACTACAGGAGGATTCATATGCGCAAGGGACAACAACATCACCAAGGTCCAGACGTTCATCATCACCAACGCAGCAGGCATGGGACCATGGGGGACAGGGATCGACAAGGGCGCATAGTAGCAGGCGAAATGTTGAGCAAGGTGCAGGAGAACATGAAGAAATGGAGGACCAACTGTCCATGGACATGGAAGACTCAGCGGATGAGGGAGACCTTGGTCAAATTTCAGTTGAAAGAGGTTGGGGTCAGATGTCAGAGGAAGAAAGAACGGGTAGCACCTCTATGCCACAAACACAGCGTGGACTTGGTCCGCATGGCTGCGCAAGACACATGAGTGCCTTTTTGTTGCACTACCTCCAACATGACAGTCGTATTGTCAAAATTAGAAGTGATGATGACTACTGGATTGCCACACTATTAGATCCCCGGTACAAGTCCAAATTTTGTGACATAATTCCAGCCATAGAAAGGGACGCACGTATGCAGGAGTATCAGCAGAAGCTGTTACTAGATCTTAGCTCGGCTTTTCCACCAAACAACCGTGCAGGTGCAGGGAGTGAATCTCCCAGTTGTAACTTGACAAACATGGGACGGTCTCGTCATCTTCAACAGTCTACCCGTACCAGTAGGACCGTATCTGGTGCCGGTAACAGCAATTTTATGGAATCTTTTCATAATTTTTTTAGACCCTCTTTTGCAAGGCCACCAGAGACAACAAGTCTGACACATAGTCAACGGCTGGAGAGGATGATACAGGAGTATCTCCAAATGAACATCGATGCCATGACTGTGCAACTGGAGCCTTGCTCCTTTTGGGCTTCAAACCTAGAAAAATGGCCAGAGCTCGCAACTTACGCCTTGGAGATTTTGTCGTGTCCAGCTGCCAGCGTTGTCTCTGAACGTGTATTCAGTGCTGCTGGGTGTGTGCTGACAGATAAGCACACGAGTCTGTCCAGTGACAATGTGGACAGACTGACGTTCATCAAAATGAACAAGTCATGGATCCAGAAGGAATTTACTACCCCTGTGTCATCCTGGGGAGAGTAAATGCTTGTTGATTTGGAATGTGCTTGATGCAAATCAAAACATCCTGTTTGCAACTAGGGCACAAGTGCTGCCACTGATAAGGTGTCTGTGTGGGGCCCAATTTTTGGAAAAAAAGGGAGACTCCGCTTGGAGTAACCCTTGCTTGATGTGTTTTTAAAAGAAGCCAAGATGAACAGAGCTGGGATCAGGAAAGACTTTGCTACCTACCCTGGTGTCATCCTGGGGACGGTTAATTATGGCGTATTTTTGAATGTGCTTGATGCAAATGTAGCTGTGAAGTGTACAACTAGGGCACAAGTGCTGCCACTGAATGGGTGGGTGTGTGTGGGGCACAATTTTTGGAAAAAAAGGGAGGCTCCGCTTGGAGTAACCCTTGCTTGATGTGTTTTTAAAAGAAGCCAAGATGAACAGAGCTGGGATCAGGAAAGACTTTGCTACCTACCCTGGTGTCATCCTGGGGACGGTTAATTATGGCGTTTTTTTGAATGTGCTTGATGCAAATCTAGCTGTGAAGTGTACAACTGGGGCACAACTGCTGCCACTGAATGGGTGGGTGTGTGGGGCCCAATTTTTGGAAAAAAAAGGGAGACTCCGCTTGGAGTAACCCTTGCTTGCTGTGTTTTTAAAAGAAGCCAAGATGAACAGAGCTGGGATCAGGAAACACTTTGCTACCTACCCCGGTGTCATCCTGGGGACGGATAAGAATGGCGTATTTTTGAATGTGCTTGATGCAAATCTAGCTGTGAAGTGTACAACTGGGGCACAACTGCTGCCACTGAATGGGTGGGTGTGTGGGGCCCAATTTTTGGAAAAAAAGGGAGACTCCGCTTGGAGTAACCCTTGCTTGCTGTGTTTTTAAAAGAAGCCAAGATGAACAGAGCTGGGATCAGGAAACACTTTGCTACCTACCCCGGTGTCATCCTGGGGACGGATAAGAATGGCGTATTTTGGAATGTGCTTGATGCAAATCTAGCTGTGAAGTGTACAACTGGGGCACAACTGCTGCCACTGAATGGGTGGGTGTGTGGGGCCCAATTTTTGGAAAAAAGGGAGGCTCCGCTTGGAGTAACCCTTGCTTGATGTGTTTTTAAAAGAAGCCAAGATGAACAGAGCTGGGATCAGGAAAGACTTTGCTACCTACCCTGGTGTCATCCTGGGGACGGTTAATTATGGCGTATTTTTGAATGTGCTTGATGCAAATGTAGCTGTGAAGTGTACAACTAGGGCACAAGTGCTGCCACTGAATGGGTGGGTGTGTGTGGGGCACAATTTTTGGAAAAAAAGGGAGGCTCCGCTTGGAGTAACCCTTGCTTGATGTGTTTTTAAAAGAAGCCAAGATGAACAGAGCTGGGATCAGGAAAGACTTTGCTACCTACCCTGGTGTCATCCTGGGGACGGTTAATTATGGCGTTTTTTTGAATGTGCTTGATGCAAATCTAGCTGTGAAGTGTACAACTGGGGCACACAACTGCTGCCACTGAATGGGTGGGTGTGTGGGGCCCAATTTTTGGAAAAAAAGGGAGACTCCGCTTGGAGTAACCCTTGCTTGCTGTGTTTTTAAAAGAAGCCAAGATGAACAGAGCTGGGATCAGGAAACACTTTGCTACCTACCCCGGTGTCATCCTGGGGACGGATAAGAATGGCGTATTTTTGAATGTGCTTGATGCAAATCTAGCTGTGAAGTGTACAACTGGGGCACAACTGCTGCCACTGAATGGGTGGGTGTGTGGGGCCCAATTTTTGGAAAAAAAGGGAGACTCCGCTTGGAGTAACCCTTGCTTGCTGTGTTTTTAAAAGAAGCCAAGATGAACAGAGCTGGGATCAGGAAAGACTTTGCTACCTACCCTGGTGTCATCCTGGGGACGGTTAATTATGGCGTATTTTTGAATGTGCTTGATTCAAATCTAGCTGTGAAGTGTACAACTGGGGCACAACTGCTGCCACTGAATGGGTGGGTGTGTGGGGCCCAATTTTTGGAAAAAAAGGGAGACTCCTCTTGGAGTAACCCTTGCTTGCTGTGTTTTTAAAAGAAGCCAAGATGAACAGAGCTGGGATCAGGAAACACTTTGCTACCTACCCCGGTGTCATCCTGGGGACGGATAAGAATGGCGTATTTTGGAATGTGCTTGATGCAAATCTAGCTGTGAAGTGTACAACTGGGGCACAACTGCTGCCACTGAATGGGTGGGTGTGTGGGGCCCAATTTTTGGAAAAAAGGGAGGCTCCGCTTGGAGTAACCCTTGCTTGATGTGTTTTTAAAAGAAGCCAAGATGAACAGAGCTGGGATCAGGAAAGACTTTGCTACCTACCCCGGTGTCATCCTGGGGACGGATAAGAATGGCGTATTTTTGAATGTGCTTGATGCAAATGTAGCTGTGAAGTGTACAACTAGGGCACAACTGCTGCCACTGAAGGGGTGGGTGTGTGTGGGGCCCAATTTTTGGAAAAAAGGGAGACTCCGCTTGGAGTAACCCTTGCTTACATTGTTTTTAAAAGAAGCCAAGATGAACAAGTCATGGGTCAGCAAAGACTTTGCTACCTACCCCGGTGTCATCCTGGGGATGGATAAGAATGGCGTATTTTTGAATGTGCTTGATGCAAATCTAGCTGTGAAGTGTACAACTGGGGCACAACTGCTGCCACTGAATGGGTGGGTGTGTGGGGCCCAATTTTTGGAAAAAAAGGGAGACTCCGCTTGGAGTAACCCTTGCTTGCTGTGTTTTTAAAAGAAGCCAAGATGAACAGAGCTGGGATCAGGAAACACTTTGCTACCTACCCCGGTGTCATCCTGGGGATGGATAAGAATGGCGTATTTTTGAATGTGCTTGATGCAAATGTAGCTGTGAAGTGTACAACTAGGGCACAACTGCTGCCACTGAAGGGGTGGGTGTGTGTGGGGCCCAATTTTTGGAAAAAAGGGAGACTCCGCTTGGAGTAACCCTTGCTTACATTGTTTTTAAAAGAAGCCAAGATGAACAAGTCATGGGTCAGCAAAGACTTTGCTACCTACCCCGGTGTCATCCTGGGGATGGATAAGAATGGCGTATTTTTGAATGTGCTTGATGCAAATGTAGCTGTGAAGTGTACAACTAGGGCACAACTGCTGCCACTGAAGGGGTGGGTGTGTGTGGGGCCCAATTTTTGGAAAAAAGGGAACTCCGCTTGGAGTAACCCTTGCTTACATTGTTTTTAAAAGAAGCCAAGATGAACAAGTCATGGGTCAGCAAAGACTTTGCTACCTACCCCGGTGTCATCCTGGGGATGGATAAGAATGGCGTATTTTTGAATGTGCTTGATGCAAATGTAGCTGTGAAGTGTACAACTAGGGCACAACTGCTGCCACTGAAGGGGTGGGTGTGTGTGGGGCCCAATTTTTGGAAAAAAGGGAGACTCCGCTTGGAGTAACCCTTGATTGCTGTGTTTTTTATAAATGATCCAAGCTGCACAGAGCTGGGATCAGGAAAGACTTTGCTACCTACCCCGGTGTCATCCTGGGGATGGATAAGAATGGCGTATTTTTGAATGTGCTTGATGCAAATCTAGCTGTGAAGTGTACAACTGGGGCACAACTGCTGCCACTGAAGGGGTGGGTGTGTGTGTGGCCCAATTTTTGGAAAAAAGGGAGACTCCGCTTGGAGTCACCTTGCGGTGTTTTACATGATTTTAGAAGGGCGTGCCATGCCTATATCTGTGTGTCCTCCTCTTTTTCCTTGTCCAGCTGTTTTGTTTTCGCATGAGTATATGTCCTTGTCACTTTCCAATGTGTTTGAGTTGTTTGTCACCTTTAGGACACCTTTGAGGGTGTTTTCTAGGTGTTTTTCTGTGTTTGTGATTGCCTGCCATTGTTTCCTATGCAGTTCGAGTTCGGTTCGTCGAACGTTCGACGAACCGAACTCGAACGGGAGGTCCGTTCGGCGAACCAACCTCGAGCCGAACCGCGACCGGTTCGCTCATCTCTACTGAAGACCCTTTCAGCTTTTTGAGAGTTGGGTGGAGAACATCATCTCTGAAAATAGGGTCCCACAGCTGCACCCCATCAGTGTGAGCAGGACTCTTAGGACTCTTAGAAGAGTCAATGCTCTGAGACCATGGGGGGCGCTTAGCCCCCTCTCCTCGTCACTGAGGATGATTTCACTTTTTAGGGAATAGAGAGGGTGGTCCTTGTGGTGGACTGCAGGTATGGAGAGCTGTTGTCATCGTATTAGATAGATAAGAATGATTATATGTATTGTAGAAATGTCTCCTATCATGTTCCCTATTTTTTTATTATGTCCACATCCTGGTCCCCATCTTGGAGATCATAACAAACGTGCACTTTTTTGTTTAATTTACAAATTGGACCATAGGAAAAATGACACTACAGCTACAGAGGTGACCGTCTGATAGCCCAGCTCGACTATCCATCTCTACTGAAGACCCTTTCAGCTTTTTGAGAGTTGGGTGGAGGACATCATCTCTGAAGATAGGGTCCCACAGCTGCACCCCATCAGAGTGA
Source organism: Anomaloglossus baeobatrachus (assembly GCF_048569485.1). NCBI lineage: Eukaryota > Metazoa > Chordata > Amphibia > Anura > Aromobatidae > Anomaloglossus > Anomaloglossus baeobatrachus. Next base: position 119,897 of record NW_027443029.1, on the reverse strand, counting down.
GCAGGAATCTTAGGACTCTTAGAAGAGTCAATGCTCTGAGACCATGGGGGGCGCTTAGCCCCCTCTCTTCGTCACTGAGGATGATTTCATTTTTCAGGGATTAGAGAGAGTGGTCCTTGTGGTGGACTGCAGGTATGGAGAGCTGTTGTGATCGTATTAGATAGATAAGAATGATTATATGTATTGTAGAAATGTCTTCAGTAGAGATGGATAGTCGAGCTGGGCTATCAGACGGTCACCTCTGTAGCTGTAGTGTCATTTTTCCTATGGTCCAATGTGTAAATTAAACAAAAAAGTGCACGTTTGTTATGATGTCCAAGATGGGGACCAGGATGTGGACATAATAAAAAATTAGGGAACATGATAGGAGACATTTCTACAATACATATAATCATTCTTATCTATTTAATACGATGACAACAGCTCTCCATACCTGCAGTCCACCACAAGGACCACCCTCTCTAATCCCTGAAAAATGAAATCATCCTCAGTGACGAAGAGAGGGGGCTAAGCGCCCCCCATGGTCTCAGAGCATTGACTCTTCTAAGAGTCCTAAGAGTCCTGCTCACACTGATGGGGTGCAGCTGTGGGACCCTATTTTAAGAGATGATGTCCTCCACCCAACTCTCAAAAAGCTGAAAGGGTCTTCAGTAGAGATGGATAGTCGAGCTGGGCTATCAGACGGTCACCTCTGTAGCTGTAGTGTCATTTTTCCTATGGTCCAATGTGTAAATTAAACAAAAAAGTGCACGTTTGTTATGATGTCCAAGATGGGGACCAGGATGTGGACATAATAAAAAATTAGGGAACATGATAGGAGACATTTCTACAATACATATAATCATTCTTATCTATCTAATACGATGACAACAGCTCTCCATACCTGCAGTCCACCACAAGGACCACCCTCTCTAATCCCTGAAAAATGAAATCATCCTCAGTGACGAAGAGAGGGGGCTAAGCACCCCCATGGTCTCAGAGCATTAACTCTTCTAAGAGTCCTAAGAGTCCTGCTCACACTGATGGGGTGCAGCTGTGGGACCCTATTTTCAGAGATGATGTCCTCCACCCAACTCTCAAAAAGCTGAAAGGGTCTTCAGTAGAGATGGATAGTCGAGCTGGGCTATCAGACGGTCACCTCTGTAGCTGTAGTGTCATTTTTCCTATGGTCCAATGTGTAAATTAAACAAAAAAGTGCACGTTTGTTATGATGTCCAAGATGGGGACCAGGATGTGGACATAATAAAAAATTAGGGAACATGATAGGAGACATTTCTACAATACATATAATCATTCTTATCTATCTAATACGATGACAACAGCTCTCCATACCTGCAGTCCACCACAAGGACCACCCTCTCTAATCCCTGAAAAATGAAATCATCCTCAGGGACGAAGAGAGGGGGCTAAGCGCCCCCCATGGTTTTAGAGCATTGACTCTTCTAAGAGTCCTAAGAGTCCTGCTTACACTGATGGGGTGCAGCTGTGGGACCCTATTTTAAGAGATGATGTCCTCCACCCAACTCTCAAAAAGCTGAAAGGGTCTTCAGTAGAGATGGATAGTCGAGCTGGGCTATCAGACGGTCACCTCTGTAGCTGTAGTGTCATTTTTCCTATGGTCCAATGTGTAAATTAAACAAAAAAGTGCACGTTTGTTATGATGTCCAAGATGGGGACCAGGATGTGGACATAATAAAAAATTAGGGAACATGATAGGAGACATTTCTACAATACATATAATCATTCTTATCTATCTAATACGATCACAACAGCTCTCCATACCTGCAGTCCACCACAAGGACCACTCTCTCTAATCCCTGAAAAATGAAATCATCCTCAGTGACGAAGAGAGGGGGCTAAGCGCCCCCCATGGTCTCAAAACATTGACTCTTCTAAGAGTCCTAAGAGTCCTGCTCACACTGATGGGGTGCAGCTGTGGGACCCTATTTTCAGAGATGATGTCCTCCACCCAACTCTCAAAAAGCTGAAAGGGTCTTCAGTAGAGATGGATAGTCGAGCTGGGCTACCAGACGGTCACCTCTGTAGCTGTAGTGTCATTTTTCCTATGGTCCAATGTGTAAATTAAACAAAAAAGTGCACGTTTGTTATGATTTCCAAGATGGGGACCAGGATGTGGACATAATAAAAAAATAGGGAACATGATAGGAGACATTTCTACAATACATATAATCATTCTTATCTATCTAATACGATGACAACAGCTCTCCATACCTGCAGTCCACCACAAGTACCACCCTCTCTATTCCCTGAAAAGTGAAATCATCCTCAGTGACGAAGAGAGGGGGCTAAGCGCCCCCCATGGTCTCAAAACATTGACTCTTCTAAGAGTCCTAAGAGTCCTGCTCACACTGATGGGGTGCAGCTGTGGGACCCTATTTTCAGAGATGATGTTCTCCACCCAACTCTCAAAAAGCTGAAAGGGTCTTCAGTAGAGATGGATAGTCGAGCTGGGCTATCAGACGGTCACCTCTGTAGCTGTATTGTCATTTTTCCTATGGTCCAATGTGTAAATTAAACAAAAAAGTGCACGTTTGTTATGATGTCCAAGATGGGGACCAGGATGTGGACATAATAAAAAATTAGGGAACATGATAGGAGACATTTCTACAATACATATAATCATTCTTATCTATTTAATACGATGACAACAGCTCTCCATACCTGCAGTCCACCACAAGGACCACCCTCTCTAATCCCTGAAAAATGAAATCATCCTCAGTGACGAAGAGAGGGGGCTAAGCGCCCCCCATGGTCTCAAAACATTGACTCTTCTAAGAGTCCTAAGAGTCCTGCTCACACTGATGGGGTGCAGCTGTGGGACCCTATTTTCAGAGATGATGTCCTCCACCCAACTCTCAAAAAGCTGAAAGGGTCTTCAGTAGAGATGGATAGTCGAGCTGGGCTACCAGACGGTCACCTCTGTAGCTGTAGTGTCATTTTTCCTATGGTCCAATGTGTAAATTAAACAAAAAAGTGCACGTTTGTTATGATTTCCAAGATGGGGACCAGGATGTGGACATAATAAAAAAATAGGGAACATGATAGGAGACATTTCTACAATACATATAATCATTCTTATCTATCTAATACGATGACAACAGCTCTCCATACCTGCAGTCCACCACAAGTACCACCCTCTCTATTCCCTGAAAAGTGAAATCATCCTCAGTGACGAAGAGAGGGGGCTAAGCGCCCCCCATGGTCTCAAAACATTGACTCTTCTAAGAGTCCTAAGAGTCCTGCTCACACTGATGGGGTGCAGCTGTGGGACCCTATTTTCAGAGATGATGTTCTCCACCCAACTCTCAAAAAGCTGAAAGGGTCTTCAGTAGAGATGGATAGTCGAGCTGGGCTATCAGACGGTCACCTCTGTAGCTGTAGTGTCATTTTTCCTATGGTCCAATGTGTAAATTAAACAAAAAAGTGCACGTTTGTTATGATGTCCAAGATGGGGACCAGGATGTGGACATAATAAAAAATTAGGGAACATGATAGGAGACATTTCTACAATACATATAATCATTCTTATCTATTTAATACGATGACAACAGCTCTCCATACCTGCAGTCCACCACAAGGACCACCCTCTCTAATCCCTGAAAAATGAAATCATCCTCAGTGACGAAGAGAGGGGGCTAAGCGCCCCCCATGGTCTCAGAGCATTGACTCTTCTAAGAGTCCTAAGAGTCCTGCTCACACTGATGGGGTGCAGCTGTGGGACCCTATTTTCAGAGATGATGTCCTCCACCCAACTCTCAAAAAGCTGAAAGGGTCTTCAGTAGAGATGGATTGTCGAGCTGGGCTATCAGACGGTCACCTCTGTAGCTGTAGTGTCATTTTTCCTATGGTCCAATGTGTAAATTAAACAAAAAAGTGCACGTTTGTTATGATGTCCAAGATGGGGACCAGGATGTGGACATAATAAAAAATTAGGGAACATGATAGGAGACATTTCTACAATACATATAATCATTCTTATCTATCTAATACGATGATAACAGCTCTCCATACCTGCAGTCCACCACAAGGACCACCCTCTCTAATCCCTGAAAAATGAAATCATCCTCAGTGACGAAGAGAGGGGGCTAAGTGCCCCCAATGGTCTCAGAGCATTGACTCTTCTAAGAGTCCTAAGAGTCCTGCTCACACTGATGGGGTGCAGCTGTGGGACCCTATTTTCAGAGATGATGTCCTCCACCCAACTCTCAAAAAGCTGAAAGGGTCTTCAGTAGAGATGGATAGTCGAGCTGGGCTATCAGACGGTCACCTCTGTAGCTGTAGTGTCATTTTTCCTATGGTCCAATGTGTAAATTAAACAAAAAAGTGCACGTTTGTTATGATGTCCAAGATGGGGACCAGGATGTGGACATAATAAAAAATTAGGGAACATGATAGGAGACATTTCTACAATACATATAATCATTCTTATCTATCTAATACGATGACAACAGCTCTACATACCTGCAGTCCACCACAAGGACCACCCTCTCTAATCCCTGAAAAATGAAATCATCCTCAGTGACGAAGAGAGGGGGCTAAGTTCCCCCAATGGTCTCAGAGCATTGACTCTTCTAAGAGTCCTAAGAGTCCTGCTCACACTGATGGGGTGCAGCTGTGGGACCCTATTTTCAGAGATGATGTCCTCCACCCAACTCTCAAAAAGCTGAAAGGGTCTTCAGTAGAGATGGATAGTCGAGCTGGGCTATCAGACGGTCACCTCTGTAGCTGTAGTGTCATTTTTCCTATGGTCCAATGTGTAAATTAAACAAAAAAGTGCACGTTTGTTATGATGTCCAAGATGGGGACCAGGATGTGGACATAATAAAAAATTAGGGAACATGATAGGAGACATTTCTACAATACATATAATCATTCTTATCTATCTAATACGATGACAACAGCTCTCCATACCTGCAGTCCACCACAAGGACCACCCTCTCTAATCCCTGAAAAATGAAATCATCCTCAGTGACGAAGAGAGGGGGCTAAGCGCCCCCATGGTCTCAGAGCATTAACTCTTCTAAGAGTCCTAAGAGTCCTGCTCACACTTATGGGGTGCAGCTGTGGGACCCTATTTTCAGAGATGATGTCCTCCACCCAACTCTCAGAAAGCTGAAAGGGTCTTCAGTAGAGATGGATAGTCGAGCTGGGCTATCAGACGGTCACCTCTGTAGCTGTAGTGTCATTTTTACTATGGTCCAATGTGTAAATTAAACAAAAAAGTGCACGTTTGTTATGATGTCCAAGATGGGGACCAGGATGTGGACATAATAAAAAATTAGGGAACATGATAGGAGACATTTCTACAATACATATAATCATTCTTATCTATCTAATACGATGACAACAGCTCTACATACCTGCAGTCCACCACAAGGACCACCCTCTCTAATCCGTGAAAAATGAAATCATCCTCAGTGACGAAGAGAGGGGGCCAAGCGCCCCCCATGGTACCAGAGCATTGACTCTTCTAAGAGTCCTAAGAGTCCTGCTCACACTGATGGGGTGAAGCTGTGGGACCCTATTTTCAGAGATGATGTCCTCCACCCAACTCTCAAAAAGCTGAAAGGGTCTTCAGTAGAGATGGATAGTCGAGCTGGGCTATCAGACGGTCACCTCTGTAGCTGTAGTGTCATTTTTCCTATGGTCCAATGTGTAAATTAAACAAAAAAGTGCACGTTTGTTATGATGTCCAAGATGGGGACCAGGATGTGGACATAATAAAAAATTAGGGAACATGATAGGAGACATTTCTACAATACATATAATCATTCTTATCTATCTAATACGATGTTAACAGCTCTCCATACCTGCAGTCCACCACAAGGACCACCCTCTCTAAACCCTGAAAAATGAAATCATCCTCAGTGACGAAGAGAGGGGGCTCAGTGCCCCCAATGGTCTCAGAGCATTGACTCTTCTAAGAGTCTTAAGAGTCCTGCTCACACTGATGGGGTGCAGCTGTGGGACCCTATTTTCAGAGATGATGTCCTCCACCCAACTCTCAAAAAGCTGAAAGGGTCTTCAGTAGAGATGGATAGTCGAGCTGGGCTATCAGACGGTCACCTCTGTAGCTGTAGTGTCATTTTTCCTATGGTCCAATGTGGAAATTAAACAAAAAAGTGCACGTTTGTTATGATGTCCAAGATGGGGACCAGGATGTGGACATAATAAAAAATTAGGGAACATGATAGGAGACATTTCTACAATACATATAATCATTCTTATCTATCTAATACGATGACAACAGCTCTCCATACCTGCAGTCCACCACAAGGACCACCCTCTCTATTCCCTGAAAAGTGAAATCATCCTCAGTGACGAGGAGAGGGGGCTAAGCGCCCCCCATGGTCTCAGAGCATTGACTCTTCTAAGAGTCCTAAGAGTCCTGCTCACACTGATGGGGTGCAGCTGTGGGACCCTATTTTCAGAGATGATGTTCTCCACCCAACTCTCAAAAAGCTGAAAGGGTCTTCAGTAGAGATGGATAGTCGAGCTGGGCTATCAGACGGTCACCTCTGTAGCTGTAGTGTCATTTTTCCTATGGTCCAATGTGTAAATTAAACAAAAAAGTGCACGTTTGTTATGATGTCCAAGATGGGGACCAGGATGTGGACATAATAAAAAATTAGGGAACATGATAGGAGACATTTCTACAATACATATAATCATTCTTATCTATTTAATTTGATGACAACAGCTCTCCATACCTGCAGTCCACCACAAGGACCACCCTCTCTAATCCCTGAAAAATGAAATCATCCTCAGTGACGAAGAGAGGGGGCTAAGCGCCCCCCATGGTCTCAGAGCATTGACTCTTCTAAGAGTCCTAAGAGTCCTGCTCACACTGATGGGGTGCAGCTGTGGGACCCTATTTTCAGAGATGATGTCCTCCACCCAACTCTCAAAAAGCTGAAAGGGTCTTCAGTAGAGATGGATAGTCGAGCTGGGCTATCAGACGGTCACCTCTGTAGCTGTAGTGTCATTTTTCCTATGGTCCAATGTGTAAATTAAACAAAAAAGTGCACGTTTGTTATGATGTCCAAGATGGGGACCAGGATGTGGACATAATAAAAAATTAGGGAACATGATAGGAGACATTTCTACAATACATATAATCATTCTTATCTATTTAATACGATGACAACAGCTCTCCATACCTGCAGTCCACCACAAGGACCACCCTCTCTAATCCCTGAAAAATGAAATCATCCTCAGTGACGAAGAGAGGGGGCTAAGCGCCCCCCATGGTCTCAGAGCATTGACTCTTCTAAGAGTCCTAAGAGTCCTGCTCACACTGATGGGGTGCAGCTGTGGGACCCTATTTTCAGAGATGATGTCCTCCACCCAACTCTCAAAAAGCTGAAAGGGTCTTCAGTAGAGATGGATTGTCGAGCTGGGCTATCAGACGGTCACCTCTGTAGCTGTAGTGTCATTTTTCCTATGGTCCAATGTGTAAATTAAACAAAAAAGTGCACGTTTGTTATGATGTCCAAGATGGGGACCAGGATGTGGACATAATAAAAAATTAGGGAACATGATAGGAGACATTTCTACAATACATATAATCATTCTTATCTACCTAATACCATGATAACAGCTCTCCATACCTGCAGTCCACCACAAGGACCACCCTCTCTAATCCCTGAAAAATGAAATCATCCTCAGTGACGAAGAGAGGGGGCTAAGTGCCCCCAATGGTCTCAGAGCATTGACTCTTCTAAGAGTCCTAAGAGTCCTGCTCACACTGATGGGGTGCAGCTGTGGGACCCTATTTTCAGAGATGATGTCCTCCACCCAACTCTCAAAAAGCTGAAAGGGTCTTCAGTAGAGATGGATAGTCGAGCTGGGCTATCAGACGGTCACCTCTGTAGCTGTAGTGTCATTTTTCCTTTGGTCCAATGTGTAAATTAAACAAAAAAGTGCACGTTTGTTATGATGTCCAAGATGGGGACCAGGATGTGGACATAATAAAAAATTAGGGAACATGATAGGAGACATTTCTACAATACATATAATCATTCTTATCTATCTAATACGATGACAACAGCTCTCCATACCTGCAGTCCACCACAAGGACCACCCTCTCTAATCCCTGAAAAATGAAATCATCCTCAGTGACGAAGAGAGGGGGCTAAGCGCCCCCATGGTCTCAGAGCATTAACTCTTCTAAGAGTCCTAAGAGTCCTGCTCACACTGATGGGGTGCAGCTGTGGGACCCTATTTTCAGAGATGATGTCCTCCACCCAACTCTCAAAAAGCTGAAAGGGTCTTCAGTAGAGATGGATAGTCGAGCTGGGCTATCAGACGGTCACCTCTGTAGCTGTAGTGTCATTTTTCCTATGGCCCAATGTGTAAATTAAACAAAAAAGTGCACGTTTGTTATGATGTCCAAGATGGGGAACAGGATGTGGACATAATAAAAAATTAGGGAACATGATAGGAGACATTTCTACAATACATATAATCATTCTTATCTATCTAATACGATCACAACAGCTCTCCATACCTGCAGTCCACCACAAGGACCACCCTCTCTAATCCCTGAAAAATGAAATCATCCTCAGTGACGAAGAGAGGGGGCCAAGCGCCCCCCATGGTACCAGAGCATTGACTCTTCTAAGAGTCCTAAGAGTCCTGCTCACACTGATGTGGTGAAGCTGTGGGACCCTATTTTCAGAGATGATGTCCTCCACCCAACTCTCAAAAAGCTGAAAGGGTCTTCAGTAGAGATGGATAGTCGAGCTGGGCTATCAGACGGTCACCTGTGTAGCTGTAGTGTCATTTTTCCTATGGTCCAATGTGTAAATTAAACAAAAAAGTGCACGTTTGTTATGATGTCCAAGATGGGGACCAGGATGTGGACATAATAAGAAATTAGGGAACATGATAGGAGACATTTCTACAATACATATAATCATTCTTATCTATCTAATACGATGACAACAGCTCTCCATACCTGCAGTCCACCACAAGGACCACCCTCTCTAATCCCTGAAAAATGAAATCATCCTCAGGGACGAAGAGAGGGGGCTAAGCGCCCCCCATGGTTTTAGAGCATTGACTCTTCTAAGAGTCCTAAGAGTCCTGCTCACACTGATGGGGTGCAGCTGTGGGACCCTATTTTCAGAGATGATGTCCTCCACCCAACTCTCAAAAAGCTGAAAGGGTCTTCAGTAGAGATGGATAGTCGAGCTGGGCTATCAGACGGTCACCTCTGTAGCTGTAGTGTCATTTTTCCTATGGTCCAATGTGTAAATTAAACAAAAAAGTGCACGTTTGTTATGATTTCCAAGATGGGGACCAGGATGTGGACATAATAAAAAAATAGGGAACATGATAGCAGACATTTCTACAATACATATAATCATTCTTATCTATCTAATACGATGACAACAGCTCTCCATACCTGCAGTCCACCACAAGGACCACCCTCTCTATTCCTTGAAAAGTGAAATCATCCTCAGTGACGAAGAGAGGGGGCTAAGCGCCCCCCATGGTCTCAGAGCATTGACTCTTCTAAGAGTCCTAAGAGTCCTGCTCACACTGATGGGGTGCAGCTGTGGGACCCTATTTTCAGAGATGATGTTCTCCACCCAACTCTCAAAAAGCTGAAAGGGTCTTCAGTAGAGATGGATAGTCGAGCTGGGCTATCAGACGGTCACCTCTGTAGCTGTAGTGTCATTTTTCCTATGGTCCAATGTGTAAATTAAACAAAAAAGTGCACGTTTGTTATGATGTCCAAGATGGGGACCAGGATGTGGACATAATAAAAAATTAGGGAACATGATAGGAGACATTTCTACAATACATATAATCATTCTTATCTATCTAATACGATCACAACAGCTCTCCATACCTGCAGTCCACCACAAGGACCACTCTCTCTAATCCCTGAAAAATGAAATCATCCTCAGTGACGAAGAGAGGGGGCTAAGCGCCCCCCATGGTCTCAGAGCATTGACTCTTCTAAGAGTCCTAAGATTCCTGCTCACACTGATGGGGTGCAGCTGTGGGACCCTATTTTCAGAGATGATGTCCTCCACCCAACTCTCAAAAAGCTGAAAGGGTCTTCAGTAGAGATGGATAGTCGAGCTGGGCTATCAGACGGTCACCTCTGTAGCTGTAGTGTCATTTTTCCTATGGTCCAATGTGTAAATTAAACAAAAAAGTGCACGTTTGTTATGATTTCCAAGATGGGGACCAGGATGTGGACATAATAAAAAAATAGGGAACATGATAGGAGACATTTCTACAATACATATAATCATTCTTATCTATCTAATACGATGACAACAGCTCTCCATACCTGCAGTCCACCACAAGGACCACCCTCTCTATTCCCTGAAAAGTGAAATCATCCTCAGTGACGAAGAGAGGGGGCTAAGCGCCCCCCATGGTCTCAGAGCATTGACTCTTCTAAGAGTCTTAAGAGTCCTGCTCACACTGATGGGGTGCAGCTGTGGGACCCTATTTTCAGAGATGATGTCCTCCACCCAACTCTCAAAATGCTGAAAGGGTCTTCAGTAGAGATGAATAGTCGAGCTGGGCTATCAGACGGTCACCTCTGTAGCTGTAGTGTCATTTTTCCTATGGTCCAATGTGTAAATTAAACAAAAAAGTGCACGTTTGTTATGATGTCCAAGATGGGGACCAGGATGTGGACATAATAAAAAATTAGGGAACATGATAGGAGACATTTCTACAATACATATAATCATTCTTATCTATCTAATACGATGACAACAGCTCTCCATACCTGCAGTCCACCACAAGGACCACCCTCTCTAATCCCTGAAAAATGAAATCATCCTCAGTGACGAAGAGAGGGGGCCAAGCGCCCCCCATGGTACCAGAGCATTGACTCTTCTAAGAGTCCTAAGAGTCCTGCTCACACTGATGGGGTGCAGCTGTGGGACCCTATTTTCAGAGATGATGTCCTCCACCCAACTCTCAAAAAGCTGAAAGGGTCTTCAGTAGAGATGGATAGTCGAGCTGGGCTATCAGACGGTCACCTCTGTAGCTGTAGTGTCATTTTTCCTATTGTCCAATTTGTAAATTAAACAAAAAAGTGCACGTTTGTTATGATTTCCAAGATGGGAACCAGGATGTGGACATAATAAAAAAATAGGGAACATGATAGGAGACATTTCTACAATACATATAATCATTCTTATCTATCTAATACGATGACAACAGCTCTCCATACCTGCAGTCCACCACAAGGACCACCCTCTCTATTCCCTGAAAAGTGAAATCATCCTCAGTGACGAGGAGAGGGGGCTAAGCGCCCCCCATGGTCTCAGAGCATTGACTCTTCTAAGAGTCCTAAGAGTCCTGCTCACACTGATGGGGTGCAGCTGTGGGACCCTATTTTCAGAGATGATGTTCTCCACCCAACTCTCAAAAAGCTGAAAGGGTCTTCAGTAGAGATGGATAGTCGAGCTGGGCTATCAGACGGTCACCTCTGTAGCTGTAGTGTCATTTTTCCTATGGTCCAATGTGTAAATTAAACAAAAAAGTGCACGTTTGTTATGATGTCCAAGATGGGGACCAGGATGTGGACATAATAAAAAATTAGGGAACATGATAGGAGACATTTCTACAATACATATAATCATTCTTATCTATTTAATACGATGACAACAGCTCTCCATACCTGCAGTCCACCACAAGGACCACCCTCTCTAATCCCTGAAAAATGAAATCATCCTCAGTGACGAAGAGAGGGGGCTAAGCGCCCCCCATGGTCTCAGAGCATTGACTCTTCTAAGAGTCCTAAGAGTCCTGCTCACACTGATGGGGTGCAGCTGTGGGACCCTATTTTCAGAGATGATGTCCTCCACCCAACTCTCAAAAAGCTGAAAGGGTCTTCAGTAGAGATGGATAGTCGAGCTGGGCTATCAGACGGTCACCTCTGTAGCTGTAGTGTCATTTTTCCTATGGTCCAATGTGTAAATTAAACAAAAAAGTGCACGTTTGTTATGATGTCCAAGATGGGGACCAGGATATGGACATAATAAAAAATTAGGGAACATGATAGGAGACACTTCTACAATACATATAATCATTCTTATCTACCTAATACCATGATAACAGCTCTCCATACCTGCAGTCCACCACAAGGACCACCCTCTCTAATCCCTGAAAAATGAAATCATCCTCAGTGACGAAGAGAGGGGGCTAAGTGCCCCCAATGGTCTCAGAGCATTGACTCTTCTAAGAGTCCTAAGAGTCCTGCTCACACTGATGGGGTGCAGCTGTGGGACCCTATTTTCAGAGATGATGTCCTCCACCCAACTCTCAAAAAGCTGAAAGGGTCTTCAGTAGAGATGGATAGTCGAGCTGGGCTATCAGACGGTCACCTCTGTAGCTGTAGTGTCATTTTTCCTTTGGTCCAATGTGTAAATTAAACAAAAAAGTGCACGTTTGTTATGATGTCCAAGATGGGGACCAGGATGTGGACATAATAAAAAATTAGGGAACATGATAGGAGACATTTCTACAATACATATAATCATTCTTATCTATCTAATACGATGACAACAGCTCTCCATACCTGCAGTCCACCACAAGGACCACCCTCTCTAATCCCTGAAAAATGAAATCATCCTCAGTGACGAAGAGAGGGGGCTAAGCGCCCCCATGGTCTCAGAGCATTAACTCTTCTAAGAGTCCTAAGAGTCCTGCTCACACTGATGGGGTGCAGCTGTGGGACCCTATTTTCCGAGATGATGTCCTCCACCCAACTCTCAAAAAGCTGAAAGGGTCTTCAGTAGAGATGGATAGTCGAGCTGGGCTATCAGACGGTCACCTCTGTAGCTGTAGTGTCATTTTTCCTATGGCCCAATGTGTAAATTAAACAAAAAAGTGCACGTTTGTTATGATGTCCAAGATGGGGACCAGGATGTGGACATAATAAAAAATTAGGGAACATGATAGGAGACATTTCTACAATACATATAATCATTCTTATCTATCTAATACGATCACAACAGCTCTCCATACCTGCAGTCCACCACAAGGACCACCCTCTCTAATCCCTGAAAAATGAAATCATCCTCAGTGACGAAGAGAGGGGGCCAAGCGCCCCCCATGGTACCAGAGCATTGACTCTTCTAAGAGTCCTAAGAGTCCTGCTCACACTGATGGGGTGAAGCTGTGGGACCCTATTTTCAGAGATGATGTCCTCCACCCAACTCTCAAAAAGCTGAAAGGGTCTTCAGTAGAGATGGATAGTCGAGCTGGGCTATCAGACGGTCACCTCTGTAGCTGTAGTGTCATTTTTCCTATGGTCCAATGTGTAAATTAAACAAAAAAGTGCACGTTTGTTATGATGTCCAAGATGGGGACCAGGATGTGGACATAATAAGAAATTAGGGAACATGATAGGAGACATTTCTACAATACATATAATCATTCTTATCTATCTAATACGATGACAACAGCTCTCCATACCTGCAGTCCACCACAAGGACCACCCTCTCTAATCCCTGAAAAATGAAATCATCCTCAGGGACGAAGAGAGGGGGCTAAGCGCCCCCCATGGTTTTAGAGCATTGACTCTTCTAAGAGTCCTAAGAGTCCTGCTTACACTGATGGGGTGCAGCTGTGGGACCCTATTTTCAGAGATGATGTCCTCCACCCAACTCTCAAAAAGCTGAAAGGGTCTTCAGTAGAGATGGATAGTCGAGCTGGGCTATCAGACGGTCACCTCTGTAGCTGTAGTGTCATTTTTCCTATGGTCCAATGTGTAAATTAAACAAAAAAGTGCACGTTTGTTATGATGTTCAAGATGGGGACCAGGATGTGGACATAATAAAAAATTAGGGAACATGATAGGAGACATTTCTACAATACATATAATCATTCTTATCTATCTAATACGATCACAACAGCTCTCCATACCTGCAGTCCACCACAAGGACCACTCTCTCTAATCCCTGAAAAATGAAATCATCCTCAGTGACGAAGAGAGGGGGCTAAGCGCCCCCCATGGTCTCAGAGCATTGACTCTTCTAAGAGTCCTAAGATTCCTGCTCACACTGATGGGGTGCAGCTGTGGGACCCTATTTTCAGAGATGATGTCCTCCACCCAACTCTCAAAAAGCTGAAAGGGTCTTCAGTAGAGATGGATAGTCGAGCTGGGCTATCAGACGGTCACCTCTGTAGCTGTAGTGTCATTTTTCCTATGGTCCAATGTGTAAATTAAACAAAAAAGTGCACGTTTGTTATGATTTCCAAGATGGGGACCAGGATGTGGACATAATAAAAAAATAGGGAACATGATAGGAGACATTTCTACAATACATATAATCATTCTTATCTATCTAATACGATGACAACAGCTCTCCATACCTGCAGTCCACCACAAGGACCACCCTCTCTATTCCCTGAAAAGTGAAATCATCCTCAGTGACGAAGAGAGGGGGCTAAGCGCCCCCCATGGTCTCAGAGCATTGACTCTTCTAAGAGTCCTAAGAGTCCTGCTCACACTGATGGGGTGCAGCTGTGGGACCCTATTTTCAGAGATGATGTTCTCCACCCAACTCTCAAAAAGCTGAAAGGGTCTTCAGTAGAGATGGATAGTCGAGCTGGGCTATCAGACGGTCACCTCTGTAGCTGTAGTGTCATTTTTCCTATGGTCCAATGTGTAAATTAAACAAAAAAGTGCACGTTTGTTATGATGTCCAAGATGGGGACCAGGATGTGGACATAATAAAAAATTAGGGAACATGATAGGAGACATTTCTACAATACATATAATCATTCTTATCTATCTAATACGATCACAACAGCTCTCCATACCTGCAGTCCACCACAAGGACCACTCTCTCTAATCCCTGAAAAATGAAATCATCCTCAGTGACGAAGAGAGGGGGCTAAGCGCCCCCCATGGTCTCAGAGCATTGACTCTTCTAAGAGTCCTAAGATTCCTGCTCACACTGATGGGGTGCAGCTGTGGGACCCTATTTTCAGAGATGATGTCCTCCACCCAACTCTCAAAAAGCTGAAAGGGTCTTCAGTAGAGATGGATAGTCGAGCTGGGCTATCAGACGGTCACCTCTGTAGCTGTAGTGTCATTTTTCCTATGGTCCAATGTGTAAATTAAACAAAAAAGTGCACGTTTGTTATGATTTCCAAGATGGGGACCAGGATGTGGACATAATAAAAAAATAGGGAACATGATAGGAGACATTTCTACAATACATATAATCATTCTTATCTATCTAATACGATGACAACAGCTCTCCATACCTGCAGTCCACCACAAGGACCACCCTCTCTATTCCCTGAAAAGTGAAATCATCCTCAGTGACGAAGAGAGGGGGCTAAGCGCCCCCCATGGTCTCAGAGCATTGACTCTTCTAAGAGTCCTAAGAGTCCTGCTCACACTGATGGGGTGCAGCTGTGGGACCCTATTTTCAGAGATGATGTTCTCCACCCAACTCTCAAAAAGCTGAAAGGGTCTTCAGTAGAGATGGATAGTCGAGCTGGGCTATCAGACGGTCACCTCTGTAGCTGTAGTGTCATTTTTCCTATGGTCCAATGTGTAAATTAAACAAAAAAGTGCACGTTTGTTATGATGTCCAAGATGGGGACCAGGATGTGAACATAATAAAAAATTAGGGAACATGATAGGAGACATTTCTACAATACATATAATCATTCTTATCTATTTAATACGATGACAACAGCTCTCCATACCTGCAGTCCACCACAAGGACCACCCTCTCTAATCCCTGAAAAATGAAATCATCCTCAGTGACAAAGAAAGGGGGCTAAGCGCCCCCCATGGTCTCAGAGCATTGACTCTTCTAAGAGTCCTCAGAGTCCTGCTCACACTGATGGGGTGCAGCTGTGGGACCCTATTTTCAGAGATGATGTCCTCCACCCAACTCTCAAAAAGCTGAAAGGGTCTTCAGTAGAGATGGATAGTCGAGCTGGGCTATCAGACGGTCACCTCTGTAGCTGTAGTGTCATTTTTCCTATGGTCCAATGTGTAAATTAAACAAAAAAGTGCACGTTTGTTATGATGTCCAAGATGGGGACCAGGATGTGGACATAATAAAAAATTAGGGAACATGATACTAGACATTTCTACAATACATATAATCATTCTTATCTATCTAATACGATGATAACAGCTCTCCATATCTGCAGTCCACCACAAGGACCACCCTCTCTAATCCCTGAAAAATGAAATCATCCTCAGTGATGAAGAGAGGGGGCTAAGTGCCCCCAATGGTCTCAGAGCATTGACTCTTCTAAGAGTCCTAAGAGTCCTGCTCACACTGATGGGGTGCAGCTGTGGGACCCTATTTTCAGAGATGATGTCCTCCACCCAACTCTCAAAAAGCTGAAAGGGTCTTCAGTAGAGATGGATAGTCGAGCTGGGCTATCAGACGGTCACCTCTGTAGCTGTAGTGTCATTTTTCCTATGGTCCAATGTGTAAATTAAACAAAAAAGTGCACGTTTGTTATGATGTCCAAGATGGGGACCAGGATGTGGACATAATAAAAAATTAGGGAACATGATAGGAGACATTTCTACAATACATATAATCATTCTTATCTATCTAATACGATGACAACAGCTCTCCATACCTGCAGTCCACCACAAGGACCACCCTCTCTAATCCCTGAAAAATGAAATCATCCTCAGTGAGGAAGAGAGGGGGCTAAGCGCCCCCATGGTCTCAGAGCATTAACTCTTCTAAGAGTCCTAAGAGTCCTGCTCACACTGATGGGGTGCAGCTGTGGGACCCTATTTTCAGAGATGATGTCCTCCACCCAACTCTCAAAAAGCTGAAAGGGTCTTCAGTAGAGATGGATAGTCGAGCTGGGCTATCAGACGGTCACCTCTGTAGCTGTAGTGTCATTTTTCCTATGGTCCAATGTGTAAATTAAACAAAAAAGTGCACGTTTGTTATGATGTCCAAGATGGGGACCAGGATGTGGACATAATAAAAAATTAGGGAACATGATAGGAGACATTTCTACAATACATATAATCATTCTTATCTATCTAATACGATGACAACAGCTCTCCATACCTGCAGTCCACCACAAGGACCACCCTCTCTAATCCCTGAAAAATGAAATCATCCTCAGTGACGAAGAGAGGGGGCTAAGCGCCCCCATGGTCTCAGAGCATTAACTCTTCTAAGAGTCCTAAGAGTCCTGCTCACACTGATGGGGTGCAGCTGTGGGACCCTATTTTCAGAGATGATGTCCTCCACCCAACTCTCAAAAAGCTGAAAGGGTCTTCAGTAGAGATGGATAGTCGAGCTGGGCTATCAGACGGTCACCTCTGTAGCTGTAGTGTCATTTTTCCTATGGTCCAATGTGTAAATTAAACAAAAAAGTGCACGTTTGTTATGATGTCCAAGATGGGGACCAGGATGTGGACATAATAAAAAATTAGGGAACATGATAGGAGACATTTCTACAATACATATAATCATTCTTATCTATCTAATACGATGACAACAGCTCTCCATACCTGCAGTCCACCACAAGGACCACCCTCTCTAATCCCTGAAAAATGAAATCATCCTCAGTGACGAAGAGAGGGGGCCAAGCGCCCCCCATGGTACCAGAGCATTGACTCTTCTAAGAGTCCTAAGAGTCCTGCTCACACTGATGGGGTGAAGCTGTGGGACCCTATTTTCAGAGATGATGTCCTCCACCCAACTCTCAAAAAGCTGAAAGGGTCTTCAGTAGAGATGGGTAGTCGAGCTGGGCTATCAGACGGTCACCTCTGTAGCTGTAGTGTCATTTTTCCTATGGTCCAATGTGTAAATTAAACAAAAAAGTGCACTTTTGTTATGATGTCCAAGATGGGGACCAGGATGTGGACATAATAAGAAATTAGGGAACATGATAGGAGACATTTCTACAATACATATAATCATTCTTATCTATCTAATACGATGACAACAGCTTTCCATACCTGCAGTCCACCACAAGGACCACCCTCTCTAATCCCTGAAAAATGAAATCATCCTCAGGGACGAGGAGAGGGGGCTAAGCGCCCCCCATGGTTTTAGAGCATTGACTCTTCTAAGAGTCCTAAGAGTCCTGCTTACACTGATGGGGTGCAGCTGTGGGACCCTATTTTCAGAGATGATGTCCTCCACCCAACTCTCAAAAAGCTGAAAGGGTCTTCAGTAGAGATGGATAGTCGAGCTGGGCTATCAGACGGTCACCTCTGTAGCTGTAGTGTCATTTTTCCTATGGTCCAATGTGTAAATTAAACAAAAAAGTGCACGTTTGTTATGATGTCCAAGATGGGGACCAGGATGTGGACATAATAAAAAATTAGGGAACATGATAGGAGACATTTCTACAATACATATAATCATTCGTATCTATCTAATACGATCACAACAGCTCTCCATACCTGCAGTCCACCACAAGGACCACTCTCTCTAATCCCTGAAAAATGAAATCATCCTCAGTGACGAAGAGAGGGGGCTAAGCGCCCCCCATGGTCTCAGAGCATTGACTCTTCTAAGAGTCCTAAGATTCCTGCTCACACTGATGGGGTGCAGCTGTGGGACCCTATTTTCAGAGATGATGTCCTCCACCCAACTCTCAAAAAGCTGAAAGGGTCTTCAGTAGAGATGGATAGTCGAGCTGGGCTATCAGACGGTCACCTCTGTAGCTGTAGTGTCATTTTTCCTATGGTCCAATGTGTAAATTAAACAAAAAAGTGCACGTTTGTTATGATGTCCAAGATGGGGACCAGGATGTGGACATAATAAAAAAATAGGGAACATGATAGGAGACATTTCTACAATACATATAATCATTCTTATCTATCTAATACGATGACAACAGCTCTCCATACCTGCAGTCCACCACAAGGACCACCCTCTCTATTCCCTGAAAAGTGAAATCATCCTCAGTGACGAAGAGAGGGGGCTAAGCGCCCCCCATGGTCTCAGAGCATTGACTCTTCTAAGAGTCCTAAGAGTCCTGCTCACACTGATGGGGTGCAGCTGTGGGACCCTATTTTCAGAGATGATGTTCTCCACCCAACTCTCAAATAGCTGAAAGGGTCTTCAGTAGAGATGGATAGTCGAGCTGGGCTATCAGACAGTCACCTCTGTAGCTGTAGTGTCATTTTTCCTATGGTCCAATGTGTAAATTAAACAAAAAAGTGCACGTTTGTTATGATGTCCAAGATGGGGACCATGATGTGGACATAATAAAAAATTAGGGAACATGATAGGAGACATTTCTACAATACATATAATCATTCTTATCTATCTAATACGATGACAACAGCTCTCCATACCGTATTTCATGGTCAATCCAGGTTTGTCAGTGATGGCACTGACATAATGTATGGCGTCTTTTTCGGGCGTTATCCTTTGCCTTTTCATTGTGAAAATCCAGTTGCCCTATATCAAAGCAAATTCTACTACTTGTAAAGTATGCAGAAAATGAAATGTAGAACATATAACATCAACTGCTTAGGAACGCATCATAGGTTAGTACTTAAAAGGATATTGTCATGTTCTAGTCATAATGCAAGCTGGACATTTTTCATGTTACCCTGTAATCGCCGGCCCTTTCTAATGCTCACAAGCAAAGATATATGCTCAGCTGCTAAGGCTTCCCTCTGCCTTCTGAATGAAAATTGAATATGTATGGCTCACTGTGTATATAGCAGGTGCTCAGAAAAAATAAGAGTCAATTCAAAAGAAATAGCTCTGGTACACTATAGTGATTAATAACGTAAGAAAAGAACTCTTGGAATGCTGAAAATTCTTTATTTGTGCAAAAGGATAATTCATCCAACGTTTCGACCTTGTTTTTAGGTCTTTATCAAGGATAAAGTTATCTAAGATCATAAAGGGTTACAAAACCATATAAACACGTAATTAGTACATAGTACAACATAACAGTACAATATATTGCTACTTGAGAGTACAATGGGTCAAATGACCATGAGGCACATACAAAAAATTTTTCCAAAGCCATAGTGAAAACATTTGTACTGAGGAAAGAAAATTTCCACATGACCTATCTGGAGAAACATTCTGGATCAAACAACCAAAAATAGTCAAGCAGGTAAATACACACCTATATTTCATAACAGGATGATATGTGTTCAATTGTATAGCGTCATTGCCATTAAGGTACAAATGGAAAACTTGCAATCCTATATAGTGAAGGAAATGAACACATATCATATCAAAGAACACAGGAACATGGGTGTGAGAAAAACCTCAATGTTTATACTTTGTTCTTTATAATGGTGTGAACATGTATATGTCTCAGTACCTTATGCACTTGAGAATTCTAGTGAGTAGATGATGAAAGCCTATTCCAGAACTGGAATCGGTAAATAATTGTAGGTGGAATCTAAATGAAAAGATGGTACAAGTGTTATCATGACACGTGGGCTATAACACAATGGACCGTGTGACAAAGAAGAAAGGAGAGAAAGAAGAGGAAGAAAATGGAACTACCTGTAACATTACGTGATAGTCACTGGTAAGTATCACTTGACAATTCAGGTGAAAAAGGATTCCTTTATTAAAGGGTTCTCAGTCGCCTCAGGATCATGAAATACTAGGGTAAATGATATGAGAATGGGTAAGAAGCACCACTAAAGGAAATATGAAATGCAGGACATATATCTATAAACCCCTGAACTACATGATAGAAATAAAAAGAAGAAAAAAGAAAAAAAAGAAGAAAGAAGAACACATAGAATGCGGAAAGAGAATGGGTACAACTACCTGAGTTACTGCAGGGAGGCCCCTGGTTGGTATTGTGAGGGTTAGTGGAATTCCTTCACTGAAGGGTTCTCAGTTGCCTCAGGTTCGTGAAAAATGCTATAGACAAATAATGCCCGGAGAAAAGGGGTTCATATACAGCGAATAATGGTAATACAAGGTACATGTGTCACATGTAATAGTATATATATATATATATTGTACTAAGCTCTACACCAGAAATAGAAAGTAGTCCCTCTGCCTTCTGTCTAGGTGCCCTGAGTTATGTCCTGTAAACTGTCACAGCGACCCAGACACACGTGTAGTAGGGGAATATCCCTGCTGAGATGCCAGTGCTAGAGCACTCGTTTGCTGTGGAGTTGAACGCTATGTGAGCAGTTCTTACCTTCAATGAGCAGAAGTCTCTTTTTTCAGATTTCAATATCTCTGTGGGTATCTGGCAGAAATATGGAATACTCTTTACTGCTAAGACCCTGTACACCACTCCCACTAAAGGGGGCTTTACACGCTGCGACATCGCTAATGCGGAGTCGTTGGGGTCACGGAATTTGTGACGCACATCCGGCCGCATTAGCGATGTTGCTGCGTGTGACACCGATGAGCGATTTTGCATCGTTGCAAAAACGTGCAAAATCGCTCATCGGTGACATGGGTCTCCATTCTCGATTATCGTTACTGCAGCAGTAACGATTAGAGATGAGCGAACCGGTCGCGGTTCGGCTCGAGGTTGGTTCGCCGAACGGACCTCCCGTTCGAGTTCGGTTCGTCGAACGTTCGACGAACCGAACTCGAACTGCATAGGAAACAATGGCAGGCAATCACAAACACAGAAAAACACCTAGAAAACACCCTCAAAGGTGTCCAAAAGGTCACAAACAACTCACAACACATGGGAAAGTGACAAGGACATATACTCATGCGAAAACAAAAGAGCTGGACAAGGAAAAAGAGGAGGACACACAGATATATGAGTATATGCAAGGAAACATCGATTCCATTAATGTGCAACTTGAGCCCTGCTCATTCTTGGCTTCCAATCTTGATAAATTGCCTGAGCTCGCCACGTACGTCTTGGGGATCTTGTCGTGTCCTGCAGCCAGCGTTCTCTCGGAACCTGTCTTCAGTGCTGCTGTGGGTCTGCTGGCAGATAAGCACACGTGTCTGTCCACTGACAATGTGGACATGGCTCTCAGAGGACTTTTCTTCCCCTGGGTCAGCCAGGGGACGGGAAAGGCACGCGTATTTTTGAGAGTGCTTCATGCAAAGCATCTTTTTCTTTTTCAAAAGGGAGCTCAACCGATGCCAGTCAAGTGGGGTGTGTGTGGCCCAGTGAGTGGAAACGAGGGAGACTGTGGTTGGAGTCCCCTCGCTGTGTCTCTAAAAGAACCAAGATGAACAAGTCATGGCTCTCAGAGGACTTTTCTTCCCCTGGGTCAGCCAGGGGACGGGAAAGGCACGCGTATTTTTGAGAGTGCTTCATGCAAAGCATCTTTTTCTTTTTCAAAAGGGAGCTCAACCGATGCCAGTCAAGTGGGGTGTGTGTGGCCCAGTGAGTGGAAACGAGGGAGACTGTGGTTGGAGTCCCCTCGCTGTGTCTCTAAAAGAACCAAGATGAACAAGTCATGGCTCTCAGAGGACTTTTCTTCCCCTGGGTCAGCCAGGGGACGGGAAAGGCACGCGTATTTTTGAGAGTGCTTCATGCAAAGCATCTTTTTCTTTTTCAAAAGGGAGCTCAACCGATGCCAGTCAAGTGGGGTGTGTGTGGCCCAGTGAGTGGAAACGAGGGAGACTGTGGTTGGAGTCCCCTCGCTGTGTCTCTAAAAGAACCAAGATGAACAAGTCATGGCTCTCAGAGGACTTTTCTTCCCCTGGGTCAGCCAGAGGACGGGAAAGGCACGCGTATTTTTGAGAGTGCTTCATGCAAAGCATCTTTTTCTTTTTCAAAAGGGAGCTCAACCGATGCCAGTCAAGTGGGGTGTGTGTGGCCCAGTGAGTGGAAACGAGGGAGACTGTGGTTGGAGTCCCCTCGCTGTGTCTCTAAAAGAACCAAGATGAACAAGTCATGGCTCTCAGAGGACTTTTCTTCCCCTGGGTCAGCCAGGGGACGGGAAAGGCACGCGTATTTTTGAGAGTGCTTCATGCAAAGCATCTTTTTCTTTTTCAAAAGGGAGCTCAACCGATGCCAGTCAAGTGGGGTGTGTGTGGCCCAGTGAGTGGAAACGAGGGAGACTGTGGTTGGAGTCCCCTCGCTGTGTCTCTAAAAGAACCAAGATGAACAAGTCATGGCTCTCAGAGGACTTTTCTTCCCCTGGGTCAGCCAGGGGACGGGAAAGGCACGCGTATTTTTGAGAGTGCTTCATGCAAAGCATCTTTTTCTTTTTCAAAAGGGAGCTCAACCGATGCCAGTCAAGTGGGGTGTGTGTGGCCCAGTGAGTGGAAACGAGGGAGACTGTGGTTGGAGTCCCCTCGCTGTGTCTCTAAAAGAACCAAGATGAAAAAGTCATGGCTCTCAGAGGACTTTTCTTCCCCTGGGTCAGCCAGGGGACGGGAAAGGCACGCGTATTTTTGAGAGTGCTTCATGCAAAGCATCTTTTTCTTTTTCAAAAGGGAGCTCAACCGATGCCAGTCAAGTGGGGTGTGTGTGGCCCAGTGAGTGGCAACGAGGGAGACTGTGGTTGGAGTCCCCTCGCTGTGTCTCTAAAAGAACCAAGATGAACAAGTCATGGCTCTCAGAGGACTTTTCTTCCCCTGGGTCAGCCAGGGGACGGGAAAGGCACGCGTATTTTTGAGAGTGCTTCATGCAAAGCATCTTTTTCTTTTTCAAAAGGGAGCTCAACCGATGCCAGTCAAGTGGGGTGTGTGTGGCCCAGTGAGTGGAAACGAGGGAGACTGTGGTTGGAGTCCCCTCGCTGTGTCTCTAAAAGAACCAAGATGAACAAGTCATGGCTCTCAGAGGACTTTTCTTCCCCTGGGTCAGCCAGGGGACGGGAAAGGCACGCGTATTTTTGAGAGTGCTTCATGCAAAGCATCTTTTTCTTTTTCAAAAGGGAGCTCAACCGATGCCAGTCAAGTGGGGTGTGTGTGGCCCAGTGAGTGGAAACGAGGGAGACTGTGGTTGGAGTCCCCTCGCTGTGTCTCTAAAAGAACCAAGATGAACAAGTCATGGCTCTCAGAGGACTTTTCTTCCCCTGGGTCAGCCAGGGGACGGGAAAGGCACGCGTATTTTTGAGAGTGCTTCATGCAAAGCATCTTTTTCTTTTTCAAAAGGGAGCTCAACCGATGCCAGTCAAGTGGGGTGTGTGTGGCCCAGTGAGTGGCAACGAGGGAGACTGTGGTTGGAGTCCCCTCGCTGTGTCTCTAAAAGAACCAAGATGAACAAGTCATGGCTCTCAGAGGACTTTTCTTCCCCTGGGTCAGCCAGGGGACGGGAAAGGCACGCGTATTTTTGAGAGTGCTTCATGCAAAGCATCTTTTTCTTTTTCAAAAGGGAGCTCAACCGATGCCAGTCAAGTGGGGTGTGTATGGCCCAGTGAGTGGCAACGAGGGAGACTGTGGTTGGAGTCCCCTCGCTGTGTCTCTAAAAGAACCAAGATGAACAAGTCATGGCTCTCAGAGGACTTTTCTTCCCCTAGGTCAGCCAGGGGACGGGAAAGGCACGCGTATTTTTGAGAGTGCTTCATGCAAAGCATCTTTTTCTTTTTCAAAAGGGAGCTCAACCGATGCCAGTCAAGTGGGGTGTGTGTGGCCCAGTGAGTGGAAACGAGGGAGACTGTGGTTGGAGTCCCCTCGCTGTGTCTCTAAAAGAACCAAGATGAACAAGTCATGGCTCTCAGAGGACTTTTCTTCCCCTGGGTCAGCCAGGGGACGGGAAAGGCACGCGTATTTTTGAGAGTGCTTCATGCAAAGCATCTTTTTCTTTTTCAAAAGGGAGCTCAACCGATGCCAGTCAAGTGGGGTGTGTGTGGCCCAGTGAGTGGCAACGAGGGAGACTGTGGTTGGAGTCCCCTCGCTGTGTCTCTAAAAGAACCAAGATGAACAAGTCATGGCTCTCAGAGGACTTTTCTTCCCCTGGGTCAGCCAGGGGACGGGAAAGGCACGCGTATTTTTGAGAGTGCTTCATGCAAAGCATCTTTTTCTTTTTCAAAAGGGAGCTCAACCGATGCCAGTCAAGTGGGGTGTGTGTGGCCCAGTGAGTGGAAACGAGGGAGACTGTGGTTGGAGTCCCCTCGCTGTGTCTCTAAAAGAACCAAGATGAACAAGTCATGGCTCTCAGAGGACTTTTCTTCCCCTGGGTCAGCCAGGGGACGGGAAAGGCACGCGTATTTTTGAGAGTGCTTCATGCAAAGCATCTTTTTCTTTTTCAAAAGGGAGCTCAACCGATGCCAGTCAAGTGGGGTGTGTGTGGCCCAGTGAGTGGAAACGAGGGAGACTGTGGTTGGAGTCCCCTCGCTGTGTCTCTAAAAGAACCAAGATGAACAAGTCATGGCTCTCAGAGGACTTTTCTTCCCCTGGGTCAGCCAGGGGACGGGAAAGGCACGCGTATTTTTGAGAGTGCTTCATGCAAAGCATCTTTTTCTTTTTCAAAAGGGAGCTCAACCGATGCCAGTCAAGTGGGGTGTGTGTGGCCCAGTGAGTGGAAACGAGGGAGACTGTGGTTGGAGTCCCCTCGCTGTGTCTCTAAAAGAACCAAGATGAACAAGTCATGGCTCTCAGAGGACTTTTCTTCCCCTGGGTCAGCCAGGGGACGGGAAAGGCACGCGTATTTTTGAGAGTGCTTCATGCAAAGCATCTTTTTCTTTTTCAAAAGGGAGCTCAACCGATGCCAGTCAAGTGGGGTGTGTGTGGCCCAGTGAGTGGAAACGAGGGAGACTGTGGTTGGAGTCCCCTCGCTGTGTCTCTAAAAGAACCAAGATGAACAAGTCATGGCTCTCAGAGGACTTTTCTTCCCCTGGGTCAGCCAGGGGACGGGAAAGGCACGCGTATTTTTGAGAGTGCTTCATGCAAAGCATCTTTTTCTTTTTCAAAAGGGAGCTCAACCGATGCCAGTCAAGTGGGGTGTGTGTGGCCCAGTGAGTGGCAACGAGGGAGACTGTGGTTGGAGTCCCCTCGCTGTGTTATACATGCTTTTAGAAGGGCATGACATGGCTTGGAGGTTGACTTTCATAAAATGCAAACTGTTGGCTACCAAAATGCTGCCTTTCCAACAACTGTGGTTATAGGCAATGAGGAACATACTGATGAAGATGAGACGCAGATACCCGATTGGGATGACAACTTAAATATTCGGTCAGGGCAAGAAGAGGCTCGGTCTGAGGGGGAGGGGAGTGCAAACACAACAATTGATGATGAAGTTCTAGATCCCACCTACTGTCAACCCCCAGTCAGGCACTCGAGGAGGTCAACAGAGGCGGTGGAGGAGGATGCAACCGACGACGAAATTACCTTGCACCTTCCTGGACAGAGTCGGAGCACTGGTAGCACGTCTACAACTGCATCCTCAGCCACCACTCTGCCTATGAGCATTATTCGGGGTGCATCAACAGGTCGCATGGCCTCTAAGCCTTGCCTAGCCTGTTCCTTTTTTGACATAGAAAAAGATCGCCCAAATCATGTGATATGTAAAATTTGTCATGATTCTCTTAGTAGAGGTCAAAACCTCAGCAGTTTGACAACTTCTTCCATGAATCGTCACATGAATAAATATCATAGGTCCCGGTGGGAAGCTCACTGTGCTGCAATGCGGCCTAGCGGAGCGAACCATCCACCGCCCGCCCCTTCCAGTGCATCCGCGCGCTCTTCATCTTCTAGGACTGTGGGGACAGCTGTCACACCTGTTTTTCCACGCAAAACTTCCACCACTGTAACCGCAACAGGCAGTTTGCTTGGTAGGTCGTCAGTTGGTTTGGAAGGGGAAACAAGTGAGTGTGTACAGCTCTCTCAGACATCGATAGCACCTACGTTGGATGAAGGCAACATCATGTCTCCGCCTGCACTTTCCTCACAAAGCTGCATTTTTCCAGGGACACCCTACTCAACACCGTCTACACACAGCAGCCAGATCTCTGTCCCTCAGATGTGGTCAAATAAAAGGCCACTTCCTCCGACCCATGACAAAGCTAAGAGGTTGACTCTATCCCTCTGTAAGCTGTTGGCTACCGAAATGCTGCCTTTCCGCCTAGTGGACACACAGGATTTTAGAGACCTTATGTCTGTCGCTGTGCCCCAGTACCAGATGCCTAGTCGCCACTACTTCTCTAAGAAAGGTGTGCCCGCGCTACACCAGCATGTCGCACACAACATCACCGCTTCCTTGAGAAACTCTGTGTGTGAACGGGTGCATTTCACCACCGATACTTGGACCAGTAAGCATGGACAGGGACGTTACATGTCGCTGACTGGGCACTGGGTAACTATGTTGATAGATGGTGAAGGGTCTGCTGCACAAGTCTTGCCGTCCCCACGACTTGTGTGTCAATCCTCTGTCTGTCCAAGTTCCGCCACTGCTTCTGCATCCTCCACCTCATCTGGGTCCTCCACCTTCGCCCCAAGCCTGCCTGGTCAGGCCACCAGCGTTCTCACTGCGCAGAAGGAATCACGCACCCCTCATTACTATGCTGGCAGCAGAGCGCAACGGCATCAGGCGGTCTTTAGCTTGACATGTCTTGGGAATAAGAGTCACACAGCTGAGGAGTTGTGGTCAGCTCTGCGGTCCGAGTTTAATAAATGGTTGTCTCCACTCAACCTGCAGCCTGGTAAGGCCGTGTGCGACAATGCTGCAAACCTGGGTGCGGCCCTTCGCCTGGGCAAGGTGACACACGTGCCTTGTATGGCTCACGTGTTGAACCTTGTTGTCCAGCAATTTTTAACACACTATCCCGGCCTAGATGGCCTTCTGACCAGGGCACGTAAACTGTCTGCAGTGCTCACTTCCGCCGTTCAACCGCCGCAGCTGAGCGACTTGCATCGCTCCAGAAGTCTTTCGGCCTGCCGGTTCATCGCCTGAAATGCGATGTGGCGACACGCTGGAATTCAACTCTCCACATGTTACAGCGACTGTGGCAGCACCGGCGAGCCCTGGTGCAATACGTCATGATGTATAGCCTGGGCCAACGAGATGCAGAAGTGGGGCAGATCACCCTGATGGAGTGATCTCAGATCAAGGACCTATGCACCGTTCTGCACAGTTTCGACATGGCGACGAATATGTTTAGCGCTGACAATGCCATTATCAGCATGACGATTACAGTCATTTACATGCTGGAGCACACGCTAAACACTATTCGGAGTCAGGGGGTGGGACAACAGGAAGGGGAGGAACTACAGGAGGATTCATATGCGCAAGACACAACAACATCACCAAGGTCCAGACGTTCATCATCACCAACTCGGCAGGCATGGGACCATGGGGGACAGGGATCAACAAGGGCGCATGGTAGCAGGCGAGATGTTGAGGAAGGTGCAGGAGGACATGAAGATATGGAGGACGAACTGTCCATGGACATGGAAGACTCAGCGGATGAGGGAGACCTTGGTCAAAATTCAGTTGAAAGAGGTTGGGGGGAGATGTCAGAGGAAGAAAGAACGGTTAGCACCTCTATGCCACAAACACAGCGTGGACTTGGTCCGCATGGCTGCGCAAGACACATGAGTGCCTTCTTGTTGCACTACCTCCAACATGACCCTCGGATTGTCAAAATTAGAAGTGATGATGACTACTGGCTTGCCACACTATTAGATCCCCGGGACAAGTCCAAATTTTGTGACATAATTCCACCCATAGAAAGGGACGCACGTATGCTGGAGTATCAGCATAAGCTGTTACTCGATCTTAGCTCGGCTTTTACACCAAACAACCGTGCAGGTGAAGGGAGTGATTCTCCCAGTTGTAACTTGACAAACATGGGACGGCATCGTCATCTTCAACAGTCTACCCGTACCAGTAGGACCGTATCTGGTGCTGGTAACAGCAATTTTATGGAATATTTTCATAATTTTTTTAGACCCTCCTTTGCAAGGCCACCAGAGACAACAAGTCTGACACATAGTCAACGGATGGAGAGGATGATACAGGAGTATCTCCAAATGAACATCGATGCAATGACTTTGCAAATGGAGCCTTGCTCCTTTTGGGCTTCAAATCTAGAAAAATTGACAGAGCTCTCCAGTTACGCCTTGGAGATTTTGTCGTGTGCAGCTGCCAGCGTTGTCTCTGAACGTGTCTTCTTCAGTGCTGCTGGGTGTGTGCTGACAGATAAGCGCACGCGTCTGTCCAGTGACAATGTGGACACACTGACGTTCATCAAAATGAACAAGTCATGGATCCAGAAGGAATTTACTACCCCTGTGTCATCCTGGGGAGAGTAAATGCTTGTGGATTTGGAATGTGCTTGATGCAAATCAAAACATCCTGTTTGCAACTAGGGCACAAGTGCTGCCACTGATGGGGTGTCTGTGTGCCCAATGTTGGGAAAAAAGGTAGACTCCGCTTGGAGTAACCCTTGCTTGATGTGTTTTTTAAAAATGATACAAGATGAACAGATCTGAAGGCAAGATGAAGGCAACATCATGTCTCCGCCTGCACTTTTCTCACAAACCTGCATTTTTCCAGGGACACCCTACTCAACACCGTCTACAGACAGCAGCCAGATCTCTTTCCCTCAGATGTGGTCAAATAAAAGGCCACTTACTGCGACCCATGACAAAGCTAAGTGGTTGACTCTATCCCTCTGTAAGCTGTTGGCTACCGAAATGCTGCCTTTACGCGTAGTGGTGTGAAGCCCCACAGGTGTAGTGTCGGTGCATTACCTTCAGGGACTCCACTCGGCTGGATCTGGTCACAGGTAGGAGATCTTCTTCTTGATTGTCGTGACGCCACTCTCAGTATTGCGGTCAGTGGGGACCGCCACTGCAGGTTGAGGGACGCCTGGGGCTGATGGTGAGTGCAGTTAGTTGGAATAGCCTCCTGAGAGTGAGGCAAGCCCCAGGGCCCTGTGTAGGTGCGTAGTACCACAAGGCGCAGAATAACTCCACACAGGCAGAATGTCTTTCAGGGTTTTTACTCACTTCAGGTGGCAGGGTGAGTAACCCGGGCGTAGCTGGGATGAACCAGGCGGGAACCAGGTGTCCTTCAGGCTGACTTGTGAGGGTGACTACTAACTCGCCTTCCTTAGCCCTTGGTGGTTTGGGGTGACCCCGACTTTGAGTCCCTATGGGGGTCACCCAGGGAAGTTGCTGAAGCCTCACTCCCCTTCGTTTGCCGTGTGCTTGTTGCCTGGACCAGCTCACTCCAGCTGCTTGCCTCCTGTGAGCTATGGGCCCTAACTGTGGCTACGTGGCTGCGGCTTTTGTGGTGTTGTGGCGTGGGCTTTGAGAGCCCCACACCGGTAGGTTTAGCAAAAGAAAGCTGGATCTATCTCCGCTTCGGGATCTGCCGCCCGTTTGGGCCTGGTTCTCCCTAGCAGTCTCCTTACTTCCCACTCTGTGCTCTCTCTCTAGCTGGAGATGGGTTTCGGGTAGCACTCCTAGGTGACCGTTCTCCCCCGTCGGTAGCCACTGCGCGGACGCTGTCAGACTCCAGCAGCCCAGGGGAAGGGGTCAGCTCTCCTCGGAGCTCCCTGGACTCTGCCCTGAACTGGCTCACTGCTCCTCCTCTCCTGTTCTTGCCTACGCCACCTAGCAACCAGATTCTCTTACCACACCCCTTGAGAGGAGATGGAGGCTTTTGGCCCCCTCCACTATTCCAGTGAAGGTGAAGGCTTTTCCCCCTCCTGGGATCCCCAGGGGTCCTCTCATGGGTACATGTGTGAGACCTGATCACTATGCGCCTGTGTTCCACACCCCGGTCAGCCTTCTGGATTACCTGTGTTGTACTGTCCCCAGCATGGGTGCAGTACTCAGTGGTGCCTGACCAGGTCAGGGGCGCCACATTCCCCCTTAGTTATCACCAGCACGTCCTCGGGCTGCAAGACAACATTTTAAAATGCATAAAACATTAAAACATGTAAAACATTTTTTAAAAGCACCAGGTACCATACATCACCACCCTCCACCCACAAGTCCGTTAACCCACCCAAAACCCTTTCACGTTGGCCGCGACTTCAGCCACTTCTGGCAGGATGTAGAGGCGGCTTACATGGGCTGGTGGTTTCAGGGTATACCTGGCCTGGTGGATCCGCGCCTTCAGCCTCTTCTGGCAGGATGCAGAGGCGGCCTCCACAGTTGGTGCTGACCAGGTACCCTCTTTGTGGTGGAGAGCCAGGCCCCATAAACAGGCATGCTCTCTGGTCGCAGGTGAGCCAAGGCCCTATATACGGACGGGCTCCTCCTGGTTGCAGACGAGCCAAGCCCCTAAACAGGCTGACTCTGGTGGCGGTGGTGCCCTCTGGTGTAACTATTTACACTGCGAGAGTTTGTGGCTATAGCCAGTTCATAGCCTTAAGGTTCATTTCTCACATCAGTTTATGTGGGCACATACTTGAACTTTTAAAACGTTGCAAAACAAACTTTCCAAACTGGTCAAAACTTGCTGTACTTTACTTAAACTTAGGCAGATTCCTCTTCACCAGGGCTTGGGCCTGTAGGGCTGCGGCACCTGTTGCTTTCTTGACCTTTTTCCTCATCTGTAGTTGTCTCTTCAGTAGGTTCTTTGTCTTTTCTTTCTTTATGGCTGTCTTTCCTTTCTTCTTTGGGACATGGTACTACATCTAGGGCATACCAGCCTCTTTCGCCTCGATGCATAGTAAACTGTACGGAGTCTCCTGTACGCAGGTTCCTTCCAGGATGTCCTCTGGGCAGATTAGCTCTGACGTCTCTTCTGTTGACGAAGATACCTTCTTTTATACCAGGTGCTACGATGAACCCATATCCTGACTTGAGGCTGAAGTCCTCCACTACTCCTCTGCAAAGGGGTCCTCTGACCTGTGCTTTGGCTCTTCTCAGGAACCGTTTTTCTTGTAGGTCTCTGGCCGTGACTTCTCTCTGCTCTGGGGATGGCGGTGCAGGGAAAGACTGGGTTCTACTGCGGCGCTGTATCTTGCGGACTGGATTCTGCGAAGTGCAGCTTACAAGCTCCCAGGTAGGGCGGTTGGGCAGGTCTTCTTCAGCAGGAGGTGTCAGGTCTTCCTCGTCCCAGCGGGAATATGGCAGCATCTCCGGCTCTGGGACTAGCACTGCTGCTGGCTCCGGGGGCAACTCCTCAGCTTCTTGCCCTCCTCTCCCCCTTAGTTCTTCGCTGCACTCTGGTCGTGGCAGCGCCGGGGATGAGTGTTCCTCAGCTGGCCCAGGCGGTGGACTCTTCAGCGTGGTTGCTGCAGGGGTTGCCTTAGGGGTGTGCGGAGGGAGCATGTATCTGTCCACCATCTCCTGTGGGAACTTGGCCTCCAGGTCAGCCTTCAGCTGCCAGTATGCGGAGTCTTCACCTATTAGGGATTTCCTAGTAGGGACTTCCTTAGGCTGGGGAGCGGTGTCTGCTCTGGCCTTGCAGGCCGGGGAAAATGGTGATGCAATCTCTTGGCGGGCCGCGCCTGGCATGGTGGCGGCCTGGTCTTGGCGGGCCGCGCCCTGTATGGCGGCGGCCTGGTCTTGGCGGGCCGCGCCCTGTATGGCGGCGGCCTGGTCTTGGCGGGCCGCGCCCTGTATGGCGGCGGCCTGGTCTTGGCGGGCCGCGCCCTGTATGGCGGCGGCCTGGTCTTGGCGGGCCGCGCCCTGTATGGCGGCGGCCTGGATCGGCGTCGCAGCTGCGATGGGATCTGTGCAGGCTGGGCTGGGCGTCGCTGCAGGGACCGGGTCTTGGTGGGCCGAGCAGGGCATCGCTGCGGCGGCCGGGGCTTGGCGGGCCGAGCAGGGCATCGCTGCGGCGGCCGGGGCTTGGCGGGCCGAGCAGGGCATCGCTGCGGCGGCCGGGGCTTGGCGGGCCGAGCAGGGCATCGCTGCGGCGGCCGGGGCTTGGCGGGCCGCACCTGGCATGGCTGCGGCCTGGCTCAGCGTCGCCGCGCCGGGCGCCTCTTCTGGGACCGCGGTCGTAGCAGCAGGGGTTGGAGCACTTGCGCTGGCCGGGGCAACTCTGGACTCACCCATCAGTGGCACCATCGGGATCTGAGTCGTCGCCGCTCGATCTGGCAGGCGTCGCGCGGCTCCCTCCTCGTAGGTCCGAACCGCCGCAGCCATCTCCAGAAGCTCCGTGCGTCCCTCACTGAGCTGTCGCATGATCCTGGCCTCCAGCTGATCGCAGAAGATAGCAAGCTCCCGGCACCACCAGGCAGTGTTGTGTTTGTAAATATGACGGTGCGGATTCCTTTAGCAGACATACACACATACATATGTGACGCCCTGACACTGCAGGTAGTCACACATAGGCCCCCGCATAACAACTTCCCTCACCTAAGTCACACAAAGCCAACCAGAAAACCCTAGTCACCTCCCCCAGGGAAAGACAGGCACACCAGTGGGCAGGACCAGACGGAAGGAAACGCCCACCTAGGGGTCTGGAGACCCCGGGGCAGGAAAAAGGAGTCAGTTGTTTTTAAGGAGAGTTGTGGAGTGAGGAGTAAGGAGTGGAGTCCAGGCCTCTGCTTTAGACCTGAGGCTGAACTGACAGGTTAGTTAACCCCGCTTAACTAACTTAAGATAACAAATGGGCTGCAATGCTGAGAACCTGCTTACCTACGTAACTGATGAGGGAGGATGTCGCAAATCCATGGGAAGATGTTCAAGCTCTCCTGCAGTTCTTGGTGGCCCGTACAGTCCGACCACTTCGAATTCTGAAAGGCACTCTTACCCTTTCTACCCTGGAACGAAGCTTAGGCAAATAAACATGCTTGACCCTGGAATTGTTGACTCCGGTCTTCCTTTCATACCCCACACCTCCATTCCCATTTCTTATTTAAAAGTAATTACACAGACACAAATTTATCTTTGGATAATTTTGGCCATAGGAGCCATTTTATTAACAAGAATACATAACCAATAAAATTTGCAATGTAGTAAGGTCCTTGAAGCTACCAAAACCCTGGTGATTCCCATAACCGAGCAATAAAAAACCTCAACTTGCTCCCAGCCGTTACCCACACTGGCTCAGGAGCACCAAATGGTAAGGGTTAATCCTCCGTCAACCCCAACCACACCCCCAGGGGCCCCGACATACCCCGTCGGGGTTCCCCCCCAAAATCACCAGGGGACCATCAATTCTGCCAATGAGGGGATCCATACCCGGATGAATCCCCAAACCAATTTTAAACCAACTTCAAGGACCCACCAATAAACAACACCACAACGAAGGCACCTTGAAACCCTTCAAGTGCCTGAGACCCCCCGCAACCAAAGGGCCCTCTCAATACCTCCCTGCAAGCCAAGAGCCCATAAGTCAGTTCCCACCGCATTAAGGTGTACCCCGTCAGCCAACCAAAATTCCTCTTCCGTCCTTTCCAACTCAACATGCCGTATTGCTATACCCCCGTTCCGACTAACAAACTTCGAGATCGCCCTATTAACCTTCGCCCGCGCCTTGTTCAACCTGTCAACTGACCGCGCTTTCTGCCAACTCTTTCTCGCTACTATCTCCGACCAGACTATCGTTAGACCTGGAAACGACACCCATAACCGTAACAAATCATGTTTGATGTCCTTTATCAAGATTCGAAAAGGACGCCCACCCAAATCATTCCCCCCGGCATGCAACACTAAGATGTCAGGAGGTCTGTCCAACCGGGCGTATCTATGCACCTCCTGCAACACCCTGTTCCACCCTAACCCCCGAACACCGAGCCATCGCACGAGAGCCAGGTCCTTCTCAAAACCTAGCTGTCTCCCGTTCCATCTCGCGTCCGCTCGTCGGGCTCCCCAATACACATAAGAGTGGCCAAGGATCCAGACCAGGGAAGGAAGAGGGGGTGCTTCTGCAATACAAAATGTACAGACGACACCATTTTATTGCCTCACCAAACCAAATTGACAAAAAACACACACTCTCACCCCCCCCATTGCTACCCTAATACCCCCCCCTTTTCCCCTCAATTGCCAACAACCACCTGGGGACGTACATACGACTTAAAGCGCTGCGACTTCCACCTACCAATCTGCTTAACTGTCTCCTCCGGTAGGCCGCATATAGAGGCCTCCGTCGCTGCCCCAATCCGAAAGACTTCGGATCTAACCCCAACGACTTCAAACATGCCCTAAAAACACTCACAAATTGGTATCTCGATAAAAAGGACCCATCCTCGTGACATAATAAGGGGCCATCCACCTTCGGACGGATCTGTTGAAAATTCCCGAGACACTTGAACGGGCACATATCAGATGCCACAACCATCCCCAAACGGACTAGTCTACCCACACCTCTCTGATCAGTTTTCGATTTCCTAATCCAAAATTCAACTCCGTTTTCCACTGACATAATGTCACCCCAATCCAAGCCCCCGGGGAACGCCTTACTGGGCGATACCAACTCCCCAACCCGCAGGGCTCCAAAAAACGCCAAAGAAAAGGCTAACTTAAACAAACTCACCTCAAACGGAGATAGACAAACCCCCCACAACGCCCTACCCAGCCGGGTAAGGACCCAGCCTAGCCCAGCTGGGACCCAGTTTGAGCGAGGAACGGAACAAGTCCTTCCCACACCAAGGTTTGCAGGCCCTACCTCAGTCAGGGTTTCACCCACACTCTACAGCTCCGGAATGTCATGCTCTTCAGCCTCCTCCTCCTCCTGCGCATCCTCATCCACTTTACCCTCCACACCAGTCCCAAGCTGGAAGCACTGCAGCACTGCCTCGGCGAAGCGGCAACAGACTGTGCTGCAGCTAATCTGCATAGGTGACAAACCCCACAATGCAGAAGAGGTGTGGACAGCTCTAAAACAGCATGCAGATCACTGGCTCACACCTCTGAACCTAAAGCCAGGAAAGGTTGTGTGTGACAATGGCCGGAACCTGGTGGCGGCTTTGAGGCGAGGCCAGCTGACACATGTTCCATGCATGGCCCATGTGCTCAACCTCGTGGTTCAGCGGTTTCTAAAGTCATACCCAGAGCTGTCTGATCTGCTGGTAAAAGTTCGCTGCCTGTCTGCACATTTTCGAAAGTCACCTACTGCTTCAGCCGGCCTTGCCGGCTTTCAGCGTCGTTTGCATCTTCCGGCTCACAGACTGGTGTGTGATGTCCCCACGCGTTGGAATTCAACTCTGCACATGTTGATCAGGATATGTGAGCAGAAGAGGGCAGTTGTTGAGTACCTGCATCACCTAAGCCGTCGGGAAATGGGTCAAACTCCACACATAACACCTGAGGAGTGGAGATGGATGTCCGACCTATGTACCATCCTCCAAAACTTTGAGGACTCCACCAAGATGGTGAGCGGCGATGACGCCATTATTAGCGTCACCATACCGCTTCTCTGCCTTCTAAAACGGTCTCTGCTCAAAACCAAACATGATGCATTGCAGGCGGAACACGATGAGTTGGAGCAAGAAACAGTAGTGGGTGTGGGTGATAACACACAGCCCAGCCTCGTCTCATCACAACGTGCAGTGGAGGACTATGACGAGGAGGAGGATGAAGACATGGAGCAACTCTCCGGCCAAATTGAGGATATGACATGCATACCAGTCATATGCTCAGTTCAGCGTGGCTGGCCAGAGGACAGGGTAGATGATGAGGAGGAGGAGGAGGAGGAGAAGGAGGAGGACAGCATGTTCAGTCATCGTGTTGGTCTGGATACTGAAGTGATGGCTGTTAAGAGTCTGGCGCACATGGATGACTTTATGGTAAGCTGCCTGTCTCGTGACCCTCGCGTTAAGAACATCTTGGCCGACAATCATTACTGGTTGGTAACACTGTTAGACCCACGCTACAAGGAGAACTTTATGTCTCTTATTCCCGAGGCGGAGAGGTCAGCCAAAATGCAGCAGTTCCGGAAGGCCATAGTCACGGAAGTAGGCAAAGCATTCCCTTCACAAAACGCTAGCGTCATAATTGTAACACTATTAGTTAAAAGAAAGGGATAAAATGTAAAAAAAAACAAAATAAGGCATGACTTTTTTTTAACATCAAATTTTTTTTTTTTAGATTTAACCAAAGAATGTGCACATTTGTTATAATAAACAAGTGAAAAATGTTGAAAATCAGTCATCCAAAGGTGTGTGAAAAAAATATATATATATGGTACCAATAAAAATGTCACTTTGTCCTGCAAAGAATGCAGCCCCCCAAATTATTTTTTTCCTCTGTGCGGCCCATACACCCAGCCGAGTTTGAGACCCCCTGCCTTACACTATATAGATATCATGTTCATTCCCCATCTATCTTGCTCAGGAGAGCATCTCCCTCCCCCGGCACCAAGAGCAGCTCATATTGAATTGTTACATTGACTAGTAACACTGCACACAGAAATGCACCTTAATATTCCACTGTTAACCCTTTCCTCCCAGCAGTAACACACAACTCCTCACCTTGATATCATGGTGATTTATGGTCAGAATGACTTCAATGCGATCAGTGATTTCTATTCTAGCTCTGCTCACATAGATTTTATATCCACACTCAACTATAGGCCGTTCTTCATATTTTGGGGGCTTTTAGTCAGATATACTAGTTTGTGCCTGTATAGTATTGGTGTAGATGGGAGTGTAGGGCATGGGTTACATGGCACTGTGGTGGGATACTGATGGGAGGTATTGGTGCTGTGTTTGATGCTTCTACTGGGTATTTTCCTACAAATACTGGAACAGCTCACTGCTTAGAATGATCCTTCCCAGCTCTATAATATATTATATATACCCCACAATGCAGGCTCACACACACATTTGTCTCAAGTGTGTTGTAGGGACAGAGATACAGTCTTGGTCATGTGACTAAAGGCTACTTTACACACTGCGATATCGGTCCCGATATCGCTAGTGTGGGTACCCGCCCCATCTGTTGCGCGACACGGGCAAATCGCTGCCCATGCCGCACAACACCGACCAGACCCGTCACACATACTTACCTGACCGGCGACGTCGCTGTGACCGGCGAACCGCCTCCTTTCTAAGGGGGCGGTCCGTGCGGCGTCACAGCGACGTCACTGAGCGACCGCCCAATAGCAGCGGAGGGGCGGAGATGAGTGGCCGGAGCATCCCGCCCACCTCCTTCCTTCCTCATAGCGGCTGGGAGGCAGGTAAGGAGAGGTTCCTCGTTTCTGCGGTGTCACACGGAGTGATGTGTGCTGCCGCAGGAGCGACGAACTACATCGTTACTGCTGCAGTAACGATAATCGAGAATGGAGACCCATGTCACCGATGAGCGATTTTGCACGTTTTTGCAACGATGCAAAATCGCTCATCGGTGTCACACGCAGCAACATCGCTAATGCGGCCGGATGTGCGTCACAAATTCCGTGACCCCAACGACTCCGCATTAGCGATGTCGCAGCGTGTAAAGCCCCCTTTAGTGGGAGTGGTGTACAGGGTCTTAGCAGTAAAGAGTATTCCATATTTCTGCCAGATACCCACAGAGATATTGAAATCTGAAAAAAGAGACTTCTGCTCATTGAAGGTAAGAACTGCTCACATAGCGTTCAACTCCACAGCAAACGAGTGCTCTAGCACTGGCATCTCAGCAGGGATATTCCCCTACTACACATGTGTGTCTGGGTCGCTGTGACAGTTTACAGGACATAACTCAAGGCACCTAGATAGAAGGCAGAGGTACTGGGATTGGTTGGTTTTTGGTGACGGAGGTGCAGGGGCTGGCGCCCATGTGCAGTGCTGGCTAAGGTATATTGATGATATTTTGATTTTTTGGCAGGGCACTGTGGAGCAGCTCGAGACATTTATGGAGGAACTTAATAACAACACCTTTAACATCAGATTGACACATAAGCATAGCAGCAGTTGCGTTGACTTCCTGGATATTAAAATTTCATTCGGTTCTGAGCGAATTGTTCAGACCGACGTCCATAGGAAGGAAACATCAGTCAACGCACTGCTGCATGCTTCTTCTGCTCATACCCCCTCCACCATCCGGGCCGTACCGACTGGCCAGTTCCTCAGGATGAAGCAAATTTGTTCGTCAGACACTGCTTTTGAACAACAGTCTGCCGACCTCCAGCGCCATAGGGGTGGCAAAGGCGGTCTTCCCCCGGTCTGCCTCAGCAACGGACACTAGCCAATAGTGACTAGTGAGATCAAGGGTAGAAAAATAATTTGCAGTTCTCAATGCAGCTAGCGATTCCTCAATACGGGGGAGTGATGCCGTCCTTCTTCTTTAACAGGACCAACGGAGCTGCCCAAAGGCTACAACTGTCACGAATAACCCCAGCCGCCTTCATGTTGCTCAACATGTCCTTGGTACACTGGTAATGTGAAGGTGGTATTGGCTTATAGCTCTCTTTGATGGGTGGGTGTGCACCTGTGGGGATGTAGTGTTGGACCCCTTTTATTCCCCCAAAATCTAGCGGATGTTTGCTGAAGACTTGCTCGCTCGTATTCTTGCACTACCCTGTGGACCCGCTTCTTGTGATGTGAAGGTGTGGAGTCAGTGCCTACGTGTAATTCCTTACACCACTCCTCTGGCTGACTTGGTGAGCAGTCACTGACTGGGTGGGGTGCAGTAATAGTGGATGCTGCTACTTGGATAGCATGTGTATCTACTGTGAACAGCTTATCAATGGTGGCAAGTCGGGGCAGCTTAACCTCCTGCTCTCCGCAGTTTAACACTCTCACGGGCACTCTTCCCTTCCGCACTAATGAATAAAACTATGATGTAAATATCATATAGATACCCCACAATTGTAAATAAAGGTAGGTTATGGGAAAAGGGGGAACAGGGAAAGAGGAAAATAGTGTAATAAAGTATACCTTCTGGGGGTGAGAGGAAATGGCAGCACAGCCAGTGGAGGTGAAGCAAAAGGAAGCCTGCAACTAAAGAGTTGAGAGCGTTATCACATGGTGACTGAGCCTGATTGTAAAGGGAGCATAGAGTGGAGCATACTCTGGGCACGTTAGAACCCAAGTTCTTAAACCATGAATATGGACCCCTTTTATTCTCCCAAAGTCTAGCGGATGTTTGCTGAAGACTTGCTCGTATTCTTGCACTACCCTGTGGACCCGCTTCTTGTGATGTGAAGGTGTGGAGTCAGTGCCTACGTGTAATTCCTTACACCACTCCTCTGGTTGACTTGGTGAGCTGTCACTGAATGGGTGTGGTGAAGTAACGGTGGATGCTGTGGCTTGGATATCATATTAAATATAGGGACCCCCATACAGTAGTATGAGAAATTTTTTTGTATTCAATGATCGGTATTACATTCAGGGGCGCGGCACGTGGACGTGCGTTCCATTAGCCTCACTGCATTCCACTCCCATACAGGAAGTGGGCGCAGCTATTACTACGGTCGCACATAAAAGAACCCACAGCCACCACTGCACA
Source organism: Anomaloglossus baeobatrachus (assembly GCF_048569485.1). Lineage (NCBI taxonomy): Eukaryota > Metazoa > Chordata > Amphibia > Anura > Aromobatidae > Anomaloglossus > Anomaloglossus baeobatrachus. Next base: position 79,722 of record NW_027443029.1, on the reverse strand, counting down.
CAGCTGACTCCACCACTGGAAACCCACTTCTACACCAACGCAGGTAAGACAGGATCGGCACCTCTATGCTCCCGTTACAATCAGGCTCAGTCACCATGTGATAATGCTCTCAACAATTTAGTTGCAGGCTTCCCCTTGCTTCACCTCCACTGGCTGTGCTGCCATTTCCTCTCCCCCCTGGAAGGTATACTTTATTACACTATTTTCCTGTTTCCCTCTTCTCCCTTTTCCCATAACCTACCTTTATCTGCATTTGTGGGGTATCTATATACTATTTATATCACAGTTTTATTCATTAATACGGAAGGGAAGAGTGCGCGTGAGAGTGTTGAACTGCGGAGAGCAAGAGGTTAAGCTGCCCCGATTTGCCACCATTGATAAGCTGTTCACAGTAGATACACATGCTATCCAAGCAGCAGCAGCATCCACCATTACTGCACCCCACCCAGTCAGTGACAGCTCACCAAGTCAGCCAGAGGAGTGGTGTCAGGAATTACACGTAGGCACTGACTACACACCTTCACATCACAAGAAGGGGGTGCAAGTGTGACGCCCTGGACTAGCCAGTTGGTCACAGACATAACACACACACACACCCCCTTTCCCGGATAGTTACACTAGTCAGACACAAAACCGTTGTTGCCTCCCTCCAGGGGCTGATGTCCACACCAGGTGGGGCGGAGCCAGGCGGTTGGCCCCACCCACCAAGGAGTTCACAGGCCTGGAGGTGGGAAAACCAGTTAGTTAGTTGAAGTTCAGTTAAGAGTTGAACCGTGGAGGTAGTGAGTTCAGTGAAGAGCCCAGTTTTGGGTAGGAGTGCAAAACTGCTAGTGTCTGGGTCAGATCCCAGGCACTATGGGGAGATAAGGTATGCACACCAGTGACTATGTAAGGGGAATACATGAAATAGCAGAAACTGCTGTGTGAATACTGACTTGAAAAATCCAATAGCATTAATTCACATAATCCTAGTGACTGCGCACACAACATGGCCAAACGAAAACAAAAGACAGTACCTGGCCATTCAATCAAATGGAAACTCATAGGCAACACAGTCCATTAGACTAGGCAATTACATGCAGCCAAACAAAGTTCATGGGCCTTGCCTCAGAGTCGAACCCACAACCTCTTGGAGAACAAGCAAAGAGCCTACCACTAAACCAACTCAGTGAAGTTGGAAACCGACTCTACATTAATTAACATAATCCTAGTGACTGCGCACACAACATGGCCAAACAAAAGCAAAAGACAGTACCTGGCCTATCAATCCAATGGAAACTCATAGGTAACACAGTACATTGGACTAGGCAATTACATGCAGCCATACAAAGCCCATGGGTCTTGCCCCAGAGTCGAACCCACAACCTCTCGTAGCCAGGGCAAAGAGCCTACCACTACACCAACACAGAGAAGTAGGTGAATGACTCTACATTAATTCACATAATCCTAGTGACTGCGCACACAACATGGCCAAACAAATGCAAAAGACATTATCTGGCCTATCAATCCAATGGAAACTCATAGGCAACACAGTCCATTACACTAGGCACTTACATGCAGCCATGTAAAGTTCATGGGCATTGCCTCAGAGTCGAACCCACAACCTCTTGGAGAACAAGCAAAGAGCCTACCACTAAACCAACTCAGAGAAGTCGGAAACAGACTCTACATTAATTAACATAATCCTAGTGACTGCGCACACAACCTGGCCAAACAAAAGCAAAAGACAGTACGTGGCCTATCAATCCAACGGAAACTCATAGGTAACACAGTACATTGGACTAGGCAATTACATGCAGCCATACAAAGCCCATGGGCCTTGCCCCAGAGTCAAACCCACAACCTCTCATAGCCAAGGCAAAGAGCCTACCAATACACCAACACAGAGAAGTGGAAAACCATTTCTACATTAATTCACATAATCCTAGTGACTGCGCACACAACATGGCCAAACAAAAGCAAAAGACAGTACCTGGCCTATCAATCCAATGGAAACTCATAGGCAACAGTACCATTCCATTGGACTAGGTATGCTTATGTGTCAATCTGATGTTAAAGGTGTTGTTATTAAGTTCCTCCATAAATGTCTCGAGCTGCTCCACAGTGCCCTGCCAAAAAATCAAAATATCATCAATATACCTTAGCCAGCACTGCACATGGGCGCCAGCCCCTGCACCTCCGTCACCAAAACCAACCAATCCCAGTACCTCTGCCTTCTATCTAGGTGCCTTGAGTTATGTCCTGTAAACTGTCACAGCGACCCAGACACACATGTGTAGTAGGGGAATATCCCTGCTGAGATGCCAGTGCTAGAGCACTCGTTTGCTGTGGAGTTGAACGCTATGTGAGCAGTTCTTACCTTCAATGAGCAGAAGTCTCTTTTTTCAGATTTCAATATCTCTGTGGGTATCTGGCAGAAATATGGAATACTCTTTACTGCTAAGACCCTGTACACCACTCCCACTAAAGGGGGCTTTACACGCTGCGACATCGCTAATGCGGAGTCGTTGGGGTCACGGAATTTGTGACGCACATCCGGCCGCATTAGCGATGTTGCTGCGTGTGACACCGATGAGCGATTTTGCATCGTTGCAAAAACGTGCAAAATCGCTCATCGGTGACATGGGTCTCCATTCTCGATTATCGTTACTGCAGCAGTAACGATGTAGTTCGTCGCTCCTGCGGCAGCACACATCACTCCGTGTGACACCGCAGAAACGAGGAACCTCTCCTTACCTGCCTCCCAGCCGCTATGAGGAAGGAAGGAGGTGGGCGGGATGTTCCGGCCACTCATCTCCGCCCCTCCGCTGCTATTGGGCGGTCGCTCAGTGACGTCGCTGTGACGCCGCACGGACCGCCCCCTTAGAAAGGAGGCGGTTCGCCGGTCACAGCGACGTCGCCGGTCAGGTAAGTATGTGTGACGGGTCTGGTCGGTGTTGTGCGGCATGGGCAGCGATTTGCCCGTGTCGCGCAACAGATGGGGCGGGTACCCACACTAGCGATATCGGGACCGATATCGCAGTGTGTAAAGTAGCCTTTAGTCACATGACCAAGACTGTATCTGTGTCCCTACAACACACTTGAGACAAATGTGTGTGTGAGCCTGCATTGTGGGGTATATATAATATATTATAGAGCTGGGAAGGATCATTCTAAGCAGTGAGCTGTTCCAGTATTTGTAGGAAAATACCCAGTAGAAGCATCAAACACAGCACCAATACCTCCCATCAGTATCCCACCACAGTGCCATGTAACCCATGCCCTACACTGCCATCTACACCAATACTATACAGGCACAAACTAGTATATCTGACTAAAAGCCCCCAAAATATGAAGAACGACCTATAGTTGAGTGTGGATATAAAATCTATGTGAGCAGAGCTAGAATAGAAATCACTGATCGCATTGAAGTCATTCTGACCATAAATCACCATGATATCAAGGTGAGGAGTTGTGTGTTACTGCTGGGAGGAAAGGGTTAACAGTGGAATATTAAGGTGCATTTCTGTGTGCAGTGTTACTAGTCAATGTAACAATTCAATATGAGCTGCTCTTGGTGCCGGGGGAGGGAGATGCTCTCCTGAGCAAGATAGATGGGGAATGAACATGATATCTATATAGTGTAAGGCAGGGGGTCTCAAACTCGGCTGGGTGTATGGGCCGCACAGAGGAAAAAAATAATTTGGGGGGCTGCATTCTTTGCAGGACAAAGTGACATTTTTATTGGTATCATATATATATATTTTTTTCACACACCTTTGGATGACTGATTTTCAACATTTTTCACTTGTTTATTATAACAAATGTGCACATTCTTTGGTTAAATCTAAAAAAAAAAAATTTGATGTTAAAAAAAAGTCATGCCTTATTTTGTTTTTTTTTACATTTTATCCCTTTCTTTTAACTAATAGTGTTACAATTATGACGCTAGCGTTTTGTGAAGGGAATGCTTTGCCTACTTCCGTGACTATGGCCTTCCGGAACTGCTGCATTTTGGCTGACCTCTCCGCCTCGGGAATAAGAGACATAAAGTTCTCCTTGTAGCGTGGGTCTAACAGTGTTACCAACCAGTAATGATTGTCGGCCAAGATGTTCTTAACGCGAGGGTCACGAGACAGGCAGCTTACCATAAAGTCATCCATGTGCGCCAGACTCTTAACAGCCATCACTTCAGTATCCAGACCAACACGATGACTGAACATGCTGTCCTCCTCCTTCTCCTCCTCCTCCTCCTCCTCCTCCTCCTCATCATCTACCCTGTCCTCTGGCCAGCCACGCTGAACTGAGCATATGACTGGTATGCATGTCATATCCTCAATTTGGCCGGAGAGTTGCTCCATGTCTTCATCCTCCTCCTCGTCATAGTCCTCCACTGCACGTTGTGATGAGACGAGGCTGGGCTGTGTGTTATCACCCACACCCACCACTGTTTCTTGCTCCAACTCATCGTGTTCCGCCTGCAATGCATCATGTTTGGTTTTGAGCAGAGACCGTTTTAGAAGGCAGAGAAGCGGTATGGTGACGCTAATAATGGCGTCATCGCCGCTTACCATCTTGGTGGAGTCCTCAAAGTTTTGGAGGATGGTACATAGGTCGGACATCCATCTCCACTCCTCAGGTGTTATGTGTGGAGTTTGACCCATTTCCCGACGGCTTAGGTGATGCAGGTACTCAACAACTGCCCTCTTCTGCTCACATATCCTGATCAACATGTGCAGAGTTGAATTCCAACGCGTGGGGACATCACACACCAGTCTGTGAGCCGGAAGATGCAAACGACGCTGAAAGCCGGCAAGGCCGGCTGAAGCAGTAGGTGACTTTCGAAAATGTGCAGACAGGCGGCGAACTTTTACCAGCAGATCAGACAGCTCTGGGTATGACTTTAGAAACCGCTGAACCACGAGGTTGAGCACATGGGCCATGCATGGAACATGTGTCAGCTGGCCTCGCCTCAAAGCCGCCACCAGGTTCCGGCCATTGTCACACACAACCTTTCCTGGCTTTAGGTTCAGAGGTGTGAGCCAGTGATCTGCATGCTGTTTTAGAGCTGTCCACACCTCTTCTGCATTGTGGGGTTTGTCACCTATGCAGATTAGCTGCAGCACAGTCTGTTGCCGCTTCGCCGAGGCAGTGCTGCAGTGCTTCCAGCTTGGGACTGGTGTGGAGGGTAAAGTGGATGAGGATGCGCAGGAGGAGGAGGAGGCTGAAGAGCATGACATTCCGGAGCTGTAGAGTGTGGGTGAAACCCTGACTGAGGTAGGGCCTGCAAACCTTGGTGTGGGAAGGACTTGTTCCGTTCCTCGCTCAAACTGGGTCCCAGCTGGGCTGGGCTGGGTCCCTACCCGGCTGGGTAGGGCGTTGTGGGGGGTTTGTCTATCTCCGTTTGAGGTGAGTTTGTTTAAGTTAGCCTTTTCTTTGGCGTTTTTTGGAGCCCTGCGGGTTGGGGAGTTGGTATCGCCCAGTAAGGCGTTCCCCGGGGGCTTGGATTGGGGTGACATTATGTCAGTGGAAAACGGAGTTGAATTTTGGATTAGGAAATCGAAAACTGATCAGAGAGGTGTGGGTAGACTAGTCCGTTTGGGGATGGTTGTGGCATCTGATATGTGCCCGTTCAAGTGTCTCGGGAATTTTCAACAGATCCGTCCGAAGGTGGATGGCCCCTTATTATGTCACGAGGATGGGTCCTTTTTATCGAGATACCAATTTGTGAGTGTTTTTAGGGCATGTTTGAAGTCGTTGAGGTTAGATCCGAAGTCTTTCGGATTGGGGCAGCGACGGAGGCCTCTATATGCGGCCTACCGGAGGAGACAGTTAAGCAGATTGGTAGGTGGAAGTCGCAGCGCTTTAAGTCGTATGTACGTCCCCAGGTGGTTGTTGGCAATTGAGGGGAAAAGGGGGGGGTATTAGGGTAGCAATGGGGGGGGTGAGAGTGTGTGTTTTTTGTCAATTTGGTTTGGTGAGGCAATAAAATGGTGTCGTCTGTACATTTTGTATTGCAGAAGCACCCCCTCTTCCTTCCCTGGTCTGGATCCTTGGCCACTCTTATGTGTATTGGGGAGCCCGACGAGCGGACGCGAGATGGAACGGGAGACAGCTAGGTTTTGAGAAGGACCTGGCTCTCGTGCGATGGCTCGGTGTTCGGGGGTTAGGGTGGAACAGGGTGTTGCAGGAGGTGCATAGATACGCCCGGTTGGATAGACCAGACCTCCTGACATGTTAGTGTTGCATGCCGGGGGGAATGATTTGGGTGGGCGTCCTTTTCGAATCTTGATAAAGGACATCAAACATGATTTGTTACGGTTATGGGTGTCGTTTCTAGGTCTAACGATAGTCTGGTCGGAGATAGTAGCGAGAAAGAGTTGGCAGAAAGCGCGGTCAGTTTACAGGTTGAACAAGGCGCAGGCGAAGGTTAATAGGGCGATCTCGAAGTTTGTTAGTCGGAACGGGGGTATAGCAATACGGCATGTTGAGTTGGAAAGGACGGAAGAGGAATTTTGGTTGGCTGACGGGGTACACCTTAATGCGGTGGGAACTGACTTATGGGCTCTTGGCTTGCAGGGAGGTATTGAGAGGGCCCTTTGGTTGCGGGGGGTCTCAGGCACTTGAAGGGTTTCAAGGTGCCTTCGTTGTGGTGTTGTTTATTGGTGGGTCCTTGAAGTTGGTTTAAAATTGGTTCGGGGATTCATCCGGGTATGGATCCCCTCATTGGCAGAATTGATGGTCCCCTGGTGATTTTGGGGGGGAACCCCGACGGGGTATGTCGGGGCCCCTGGGGGTGTGGTTGGGGTTGACGGAGGATTAACCCTTACCATTTGGTGCTCCTCAGCCAGTGTGGGTAACGGCTGGGAGCAAGTTGAGGTTTTTTATTGCTCGGTTATGAGAATCACCAGGGTTTTGGTAGCTTCAAGGACCTTACCACATTGCAAATTTTATTGGTTATGTATTCTTGTTAATAAAATGGCTGCTATGGCCAAAATTATCCAAAGATAAATTTGTGTCTGTGTAATTACTTTTAAATAAGAAATGGGAATGGAGGTGTGGGGTATGAAAGGAAGACCGGAGTCAACAATTCCAGGGTCAAGCATGTTTATTTGCCTAAGCTTCGTTCCAGGGTAGAAAGGGTAAGAGTGCCTTTCAGAATTCGAAGTGGTCGGACTGTACGGGCCACCAAGAACTGCAGGAGAGCTTGAACATCTTCCCATGGATTTGCGACATCCTCCCTCATCAGTTACGTAGGTAAGCAGGTTCTCAGCATTGCAGCCCATTTGTTATCTTAAGTTAGTTAAGCGGGGTTAACTAACCTGTCAGTTCAGCCTCAGGTCTAAAGCAGAGGCCTGGACTCCACTCCTTACTCCTCACTCCACAACTCTCCTTAAAAACAACTGACTCCTTTTTCCTGCCCCGGGGTCTCCAGACCCCTAGGTGGGCGTTTCCTTCCGTCTGGTCCTGCCCACTGGTGTGCCTGTCTTTCCCTGGGGGAGGTGACTAGGGTTTTCTGGTTGGCTTTGTGTGACTTAGGTGAGGGAAGTTGTTATGCGGGGGCCTATGTGTGACTACCTGCAGTGTCAGGGCGTCACATATGTATGTGTGTATGTCTGCTAAAGGAATCCGCACCGTCATATTTACAAACACAAAATGTTGACTCTATGCACAGAAGAGAGTCATTCTATTTACATGATTTGTGTTTTTTTACCTTTTAAAACTATCATTAAATGTTAAGTTTTAGTTAGGGATTTATGCTTCTGTCTGTCTCTCTCCCAGTCTCTGTCATCTGTCTGTCTCTGTGTGTCTCTATCTCTATCCATGTCTGTCTGTCTCTCTATCTCTGTCTGTCTCTCTGTGTCTGTCTGTCTCTCTCTCTCTTTGTGGCTGTCTGTTTCTATGTCTGTCTGTCTCTTTTCCAGGCCTGTCTCTTTTCCAGGTCTGTCTCTTTTCCAGGTCTGTCTCTTTCCCTGTCTGTCTGTCTCTTCCCCTGTCTGTCTCTTCCCCTGTCTGTCTCTTCCCCTGTCTGTCTCTGTATTTCTTTGTCTGTCTCTGTCTTTCTCTTCCCCTGTCTGTCTCTTTCCCTGTCTCTCTCTGCCTGTCTCTCTTTGTCTCTCTCTGTCTGACTCATTCCCCGTTTGTCTCTTTCCCTGTCTATCTCTGTATTTCTTTGTCTGTCTCTATCTGTCTGTCTCTCTCTGTCTGTCTCTTCCCCTGTCTGTCTCTTTCCCTGTCGGTTTGCCTTTTCTCCTGCCTGTCTCTGTATGTTTGTCTCTGTCTGTTTCCCTATCTGCCTCTGTCTCTTTCTCTGTCTCTGTCTGTCTGCCTTTTTTCCCTGTCTATCTCTGTCTGTCTCTTTCCCTGTCTGCCTCTGTCTGTTTGTCTCTGTCTCTTTCCCTGTCTGTCTATGCCTATCTGTCTCTGTCTGTTTGTCTCTCAGTCTGTGTCTGTCTCTCTCTATCTGTCTCCCCACTGACATCATATTATCTCACACATAAGCTTCTTATACTATGAATGTCCTTTGTTCCTATAGCAACCAATCACAGCTGCTATTAATAACTTGCAGCTCCCACCTCCATTCAGTTTAATGGAGGCAGGTTTTTTGGAGAGTAACTGTAAAGCGCAGGGTTAAATATTCCTGTTAAAACATAGTCTACGACGTTCCCTGAGTCACATGAGGTGTCTGCAAAATTTTGTGTTTGTAAATATGACGGTGCGGATTCCTTTAGCAGACATACACACATACATATGTGACGCCCTGACACTGCAGGTAGTCACACATAGGCCCCCGCATAACAACTTCCCTCACCTAAGTCACACAAAGCCAACCAGAAAATCCTAGTCACCTCCCCCAGGGAAAGACAGGCACACCAGTGGGCAGGACCAGACGGAAGGAAACGCCCACCTAGGGGTCTGGAGACCCCGGGGCAGGAAAAAGGAGTCAGTTGTTTTTAAGGAGAGTTGTGGAGTGAGGAGTAAGGAGTGGAGTCCAGGCCTCTGCTTTAGACCTGAGGCTGAACTGACAGGTTAGTTAACCCCGCTTAACTAACTTAAGACAACAAATGGGCTGCAATGCTGAGAACCTGCTTACCTACGTAACTGATGAGGGAGGATGTCGCAAATCCATGGGAAGATGTTCAAGCTCTCCTGCAGTTCTTGGTGGTCCGTACAGTCCGACCACTTCGAATTCTGAAAGGCACTCTTACCCTTTCTACCCTGGAACGAAGCTTACGCAAATAAACATGCTTGACCCTGGAATTGTTGACTCCGGTCTTCCTTTCATACCCCACACCTCCATTCCCATTTCTTATTTAAAAGTAATTACACAGACACAAATTTATCTTTGGATAATTTTGGCCATAGCAGCCATTTTATTAACAAGAATACATAACCAATAAAATTTGCAATGTGGTAAGGTCCTTGAAGCTACCAAAACCCTGGTGATTCCCATAACCGAGCAATAAAAAACCTCAACTTGCTCCCAGCCGTTACCCACACTGGCTCAGGAGCACCAAATGGTAAGGGTTAATCCTCCGTCAACCCCAACCACACCCCCAGGGGCCCCGACATACCCCGTCGGGGTTCCCCCCCAAAATCACCAGGGGACCATCAATTCTGCCAATGAGGGGATCCATACCCGGATGAATCCCCGAACCAATTTTAAACCAACTTCAAGGACCCACCAATAAACAACACCACAACGAAGGCACCTTGAAACCCTTCAAGTGCCTGAGACCCCCCGCAACCAAAGGGCCCTCTCAATACCTCCCTGCAAGCCAAGAGCCCATAAGTCAGTTCCCACCGCATTAAGGTGTACCCCGTCAGCCAACCAAAATTCCTCTTCCGTCCTTTCCATTTCAACATGCCGTATTGCTATACCCCCGTTCCGACTAACAAACTTCGAGATCGCCCTATTAACCTTCGCCCGCGCCTTGTTCAACCTGTCAACTGACCGCGCTTTCTGCCAACTATTTCTCGCTACTATCTCCGACCAGACTATCGTTAGACCTGGAAACGACACCCATAACCGTAACAAATCATGTTTGATGTCCTTTATCAAGATTCGAAAAGGACGCCCACCCAAATCATTCCCCCCGGCATGCAACACTAAGATGTCAGGAGGTCTGTCCAACCGGGCGTATCTATGCACCTCCTGCAACACCCTGTTCCACCCTAACCCCCGAACACCGAGCCATCGCACGAGAGCCAGGTCCTTCTCAAAACCTAGCTGTCTCCCGTTCCATCTCGCGTCCGCTCGTCGGGCTCCCCAATACACATAAGAGTGGCCAAGGATCCAGACCAGGGAAGGAAGGGGGGGTGCTTCTGCAATACAAAATGTACAGACGACACCATTTTATTGCCTCACCAAACCAAATTGACAAAAAACACACACTCTCCCCCCCCATTGCTACCCTAATACCCCCCCCCTTTTCCCCTCAATTGCCAACAACCACCTGGGGACGTACATACGACTTAAAGCGCTGCGACTTCCACCTACCAATCTGCTTAACTGTCTCCTCCGGTAGGCCGCATATAGAGGCCTCCGTCGCTGCCCCAATCCGAAAGACTTCGGATCTAACCCCAACGACTTCAAACATGCCCTAAAAACACTCACAAATTGGTATCTCGATAAAAAGGACCCATCCTCGTGACATAATAAGGGGCCATCCACCTTCGGACGGATCTGTTGAAAATTCCCGAGACACTTGAACGGGCACATATCAGATGCCACAACCATCCCCAAACGGACTAGTCTACCCACACCTCTCTGATCAGTTTTCGATTTCCTAATCCAAAATTCAACTCCGTTTTCCACTGACAATGTCACCCCAATCCAAGCCCCCGGGGAACGCCTTACTGGGCGATACCAACTCCCCAACCCGCAGGGCTCCAAAAAACGCCAAAGAAAAGGCTAACTTAAACAAACTCACCTCAAACGGAGATAGACAAACCCCCCACAACGCCCTACCCAGCCCAGCCCAGCTGGGACCCAGTTTGAGCGAGGAACGGAACAAGTCCTTCCCACACCAAGGTTTGCAGGCCCTACCTCAGTCAGGGTTTCACCCACACTCTACAGCTCCGGAATGTCATGCTCTTCAGCCTCCTCCTCCTCCTGCGCATCCTCATCCACTTTCCCCTCCACACCAGTCCCAAGCTGGAAGCACTGCAGCACTGCCTCGGCGAAGCGGCAACAGGCTGTGCTGCAGCTAATCTGCATAAGTGACAAATCCCACAATGCAGAAGAGGTGTGGACAGCTCTAAAACAGCATGCAGATCACTGGCTCACACCTCTGAACCTAAAGCCAGGAAAGGTTGTGTGTGACAATGGCCGGAACCTAGTGGCGGCTTTGAGGCGAGGCCAGCTGACACATGTTCCATGCATGGCCCATGTGCTCAACCTCGTGGTTCAGCGGTTTCTAAAGTCATACCCAGAGCTGTCTGATCTGCTGGTAAAAGTTCGCCGCCTGTCTGCACATTTTCGAAAGTCACCTACTGCTTCAGCCGGCCTTGCCGGCTTTCAGCGTCGTTTGCATCTTCCGGCTCACAGACTGGTGTGTGATGTCCCCACGCGTTGGAATTCAACTCTGCACATGTTGATCAGGATATGTGAGCAGAAGAGGGCAGTTGTTGAGTACCTGCATCACCTAAGCCGTCGGGAAATGGGTCAAACTCCAGACATAACACCTGAGGAGTGGAGATGGATGTCCGACCTATGTACCATCCTCCAAAACTTTGAGGACTCCACCAAGATGGTGAGCGGCGATGACGCCATTATTAGCGTCACCATACCGCTTCTCTGCCTTCTAAAACGGTCTCTGCTCAAAACCAAACAAGATGCATTGCAGGCGGAACACGATGAGTTGGAGCAAGAAACAGTAGTGGGTGTGGGTGATAACACATAGCCCAGCCTCGTCTCATCACAACGTGCAGTGGAGGACTATGACGAGGAGGAAGATGAAGACATGGAGCAACTCTCCGGCCAAATTGAGGATATGACATGCATACCAGTCATATGCTCAGTTCAGCGTGGCTGGCCAGAGGACAGGGTAGATGAGGAGGAGGAGGAGAAGGAGGAGGACAGCATGTTCAGTCATCGTGTTGGTCTGGATACTGAAGTGATGGCTGTTAAGAGTCTGGCCCACATGGATGACTTTATGGTAAGCTGCCTGTCTCGTGACCCTCGCGTTAAGAACATCTTGGCCGACAATCATTACTGGTTGGTAACACTGTTATACCCACGCTACAAGGAGAACTTTATGTCTCTTATTCCCGAGGCGGAGAGGTCAGCCAAAATGCAGCAGTTCCGGAAGGCCATAGTCACGGAAGTAGGCAAAGCATTCCCTTCACAAAACGCTAGCGTCATAATTGTAACACTATTAGTTAAAAGAAAGGGATAAAATGTAAAAAAAAACAAAATAAGGCATGACTTTTTTTTAACATCACATTTATTTTTTTTAGATTTAACCAAAGAATGTGCACATTTGTTATAATAAACAAGTGAAAAATGTTGAAAATCAGTCATCCAAAGGTGTGTGAAAAAAATATATACATATATGGTACCAATAAAAATGTCACTTTGTCTTGCAAAGAATGCAGCCCCCCAAATTATTTTTTTCCTCTGTGCGGCCCATACACCCAGCCGAGTTTGAGACCCCCTGCCTTACACTATATAGATATTATGTTCATTCCCCATCTATCTTGCTCAGGAGAGCATCTCCCTCCCCCGGCACCAAGAGCAGCTCATACTGAATTGTTACATTGACTAGTAACACTGCACACAGAAATGCACCTTAATATTCCACTGTTAACCCTTTCCTCCCAGCAGTAACACACAACTCCTCACCTTGATATCATGGTGATTTATGGTCAGAATGACTTCAATGCGATCAGTGATTTCTATTCTAGCTCTGCTCACATAGATTTTATATCCACACTCAACTATAGGCCGTTCTTCATATTTTGGGGGCTTTTAGTCAGATATACTAGTTTGTGCCTGTATAGTATTGGTGTAGATGGGAGTGTAGGGCATGGGTTACATGGCACTGTGGTGGGATACTGATGGGAGGTATTGGTGCTGTGTTTGATGCTTCTACTGGGTATTTTCCTACAAATACTGGAACAGCTCACTGCTTAGAATGATCCTTCCCAGCTCTATAATATATTATATATACCCCACAATGCAGGCTCACACACACATTTGTCTCAAGTGTGTTGTAGGGACACAGATACAGTCTTGGTCATGTGACTAAAGGCTACTTTACACACTGCGATATCGGTCCCGATATCGCTAGTGTGGGTACCCGCCCCCATCTGTTGCGCGACACGGGTAAATCGCTGCCCATGCCGCACAACACCGACCAGACCCGTCACACATACTTACCTGCCCGGCGACGTCGCTGTGACCGGCGAACCGCCTCCTTTCTAAGGGGACGGTCCGTGCGGCGTCACAGCGACGTCACTGAGCGACCGCCCAATAGCAGCGGAGGGGCGGAGATGAGTGGCCGGAACATCCCGCCCACCTCCTTCCTTCCTCATAGCGGCTGGGAGGCAGGTAAGGAGAGGTTCCTCGTTTCTGCGGTGTCACACGGAGTGATGTGTGCTGCCGCGGGAGCGACGAACTACATCGTTACTAGAGTTGAGCGCGGTTCGTGGTTCGTGGTTCTCCAGTTCTAGGCTCAAGTGATTTTGGGGCATGTTCTAGATCGAACTAGAACTCGAGCTTTTTGCAAAAGCTCGATAGTTCTAGAAACGTTCGAGAACGGTTCTAGCAGCCAAAAAACAGCTAAATCTTAGCTTGGTTTCTGCTGTAATAGTGTAAGTCACTCTGTGAATCAAACTATTATCACATTTCAGTGTATAGTGTGCGTGAACAGCGCCTTCAGATCACTGCTGTTTCTATAATGGCGATCGCCATTTTTTTTTTTTTTTTTCTTGTCTTCCTTCCCTAAGCGCGCGCGTCTTGTGGGGCTGGCCAGCATGTCAGCCAATCACAGACACACACACACCTAAGTGGACTTTGAGGCAGAGAAGCAACGGCATGTGTGATAGGATCTGCATGTCACATGTCCCTGCATTATAAAACCGGACATTTTCTTCACGATCGCCATTATCTGCCTTCTGCGTCTTTGGTGTCAGACATCACTGTCGCAGTTCCGTCCTTTGTCCTATCGCCGATACAGCTGTATGCGCTGCATACACAGCGTTAGACAGCTTAGGGAGAGCACATTCTAGCAGTCATTTTAAGGGTTCGTACCGGCAGGGTCAGAGAGCCATAGGTGACAGGTCCTGCAAACAGCAACAGCGTCTGTGTAGCCCAGGTCAGGGATTTCCTCCCTGCATTTCACCATTAGGAGGGAATAGAAAGGCAGGCTTCCATTCCTCTACCCAGAGCACCACAATCCTGCCACTGTACCCTCTTGTCCTCTGCACACTCCAACTCATTCTAAGTAAGCCATTATACTAGCAAACACTCAGTGTACCTAGTGGCATCCTATCTGTGGCTATTGGACTTTGCTATAGTCCCACTAGTGCAAAGACATTTGCAGAGCACATCTGCCTGCATTGCACACTCCAAGTTTTTTAAACTAAGCAATTTTACTAGCAAACACTCAGTGTACCTAGTGGCATCCTATACGTGGCTATTGGACTTTGCTATAGTCCCACTAGTGCCAAGACATTTGCAGAGCGCATCTGCCTGCGTTGCACACTCCAACAAATTATAACGAAGCCATTATACTAGCAAACACTCAGTGTACCTAGTGGCATCCTATACGTGGCTATTGGACTTTGCTATAGTCCCACTAGTGCCAAGACATTTGCAGAGCGCATCTGCCTGCGTTGCACACTCCAACTAATTATAACGAAGCCATTATACTAGCAAACACTCAGTGTACCTAGTGGCATCCTATACGTGGCTATTGGACTTTGCTATAGTCCCACTAGTGCCAAGACATTTGCAGAGCGCATCTGCCTGCGTTGCACACTCCAACTAATTATAACGAAGCCATTATACTAGCACACACTCAGTGTACCTAGTGGCATCCTATACGTGGCTATTGGACTTTGCTATAGTCCCACTAGTGCAAAGACATTTGCAGAGCACATCTGCCTGCATTGCACACTCCAACTTTTTTAAACTAAGCAATTATACTAGCAAACACTCAGTGTACCTAGTGGCATCCTATACGTGGCTATTGGACTTTGCTATAGTCCCACTAGTGCAAAGACATTAGCAGAGCACATCTGCCTGCATTGCACACTCCAAGTTTTTTAAACTCAGCCATTATACTAGCAAACACTCAGTGTACCTAGTGGCATCCTATACGTGGCTATTGGACTTTGCTATAGTCCCACTAGTGCCAAGACATTTGCAGAGCGCATCTGCCTGCGTTGCACACTCCAACTAATTATAACGAAGCCATTATACTAGCAAACACTCAGTGTACCTAGTGGCATCCTATACGTGGCTATTGGACTTTGCTATAGTCCCACTAGTGCCAAGACATTTGCAGAGCGCATCTGCCTGCGTTGCACACTCCAACAAATTATAACGAAGCCATTATACTAGCAAACACTCAGTGTACCTAGTGGCATCCTATACGTGGCTATTGGACTTTGCTATAGTCCCACTAGTGCCAAGACATTTGCAGAGCGCATCTGCCTGCGTTGCACACTCCAACTAATTATAACGAAGCCATTATACTAGCAAACACTCAGTGTACCTAGTGGCATCCTATACGTGGCTATTGGACTTTGCTATAGTCCCACTAGGGCCAAGACATTTGCAGAGCGCATCTGCCTGCGTTGCACACTCCAACTAATTATAACGAAGCCATTATACTAGCAAACACTCAGTGTACCTAGTGGCATCCTATACGTGGCTATTGGACTTTGCTATAGTCCCACTAGTGCCAAGACATTTGCAGAGCGCATCTGCCTGCGTTGCACACTCCAACTAATTATAACGAAGCCATTATACTAGCACACACTCAGTGTACCTAGTGGCATCCTATACGTGGCTATTGGACTTTGCTATAGTCCCACTAGTGCCAAGACATTTGCAGAGCACATCTGCCTGCATTGCACACTCCAAGTTTTTTAAACTCAGCCATTATACTAGCAAACAGTCAGTGTACCTAGTGGCATCCTAAACGTGGCTATTGTACTTTTGTCAATTCACAGTATTGGAACGTTATTTGCAGCACGTCTGCCTGCATTGCACACTCTAACTTTTTTAAACTCAGCCATTATACTAGCAAACAGTCAGTGTACCTAGTGGCATCCTAAACGTGGCTATTGTACTTTTGTCAATTCACAGTATTGGAACGTTATTTGCAGCACGTCTGCCTGCATTGCACACTCTAACTTTTTTAAACTCAGCCATTATACTAGCAAACACTCACTGTACCTAGTGGCATCCTAAACGTGGCTATTGTACTTTTGTCAATTCACAGTATTGGAACCTTATTTGCAGCACGTCTGCCTGCATTGCACACTCTAACTTTTTTAAACTCAGCCATTATACTAGCAAACACTCACTGTACCTAGTTGTATCCTAAACGTGGCTATTGTACTTTTGTCAATTCACAGTATTGGAACGTTATTTGCAGCACGTCTGCCTGCATTGCACACTCTAACTTTTTTAAACTCAGCCATTATACTAGCAAACACTCACTGTACCTAGTGGCATCCTAAACGTGGCTATTGTACTTTTGTCAATTCACAGTATTGGAACGTTATTTGCAGCACGTCTGCCTGCATTGCACACTCTAACTTTTTTAAACTCAGTCATTATACTAGCAAACAGTCAGTGTACCTAGTGGCATCCTATACGTGGCTATTGTACTTTTGTCAATTCACAGTATTGGAACGTTATTTGCAGCACGTCTGCCTGCATTGCACACTCTAACTTTTTTAAACTCAGCCATTATACTAGCAAACAGTCAGTGTACCTAGTGGCATCCTAAACGTGGCTATTGTACTTTGCTATAGTCCCACTAGTGCCAAGACATTTGCAGAGCACATCTGCCTGCATTGCACACTCCAAGTTTTTTAAACTCAGCCATTCTACTAGCAAACAGTCAGTGTACCTAGTGGCATCCTAAACGTGGCTATTGTACTTTTGTCAATTCACAGTATTGGAACATTATTTGCAGCACGTCTGCCTGCATTGCACACTCTAACTTTTTTAAACTCAGCCATTATACTACCAAACAGTCAGTGTACCTAGTGGCATCCTATACGTGGCTATTGGACTTTGCTATAGTCCCACTAGTGCCAAGACATTTGCAGAGCACATCTGCCTGCATTGCACACTCCAAGTTTTTTAAACTCAGCCATTATACTAGCAAACAGTCAGTGTACCTAGTGGCATCCTAAACGTGGCTATTGTACTTTTGTCAATTCACAGTATTGGAACGTTATTTGCAGCACGTCTGCCTGCATTGCACACTCTAACTTTTTTAAACTCAGCCATTATACTAGCAAACACTCACTGTACCTAGTGGCATCCTAAACGTGGCTATTGTACTTTTGTCAATTCACAGTATTGGAACGTTATTTGCAGCACGTCTGCCTGCATTGCACACTCTAACTTTTTTAAACTCAGCCATTATACTAGCAAACAGTCAGTGTACCTAGTGGCATCCTAAACGTGGCTATTGTACTTTTGTCAATTCACAGTATTGGAACGTTATTTGCAGCACGTCTGCCTGCATTGCACACTCTAACTTTTTTAAACTCAGCCATTATACTAGCAAACAGTCAGTGTACCTAGTGGCATCCTATACGTGGCTATTGTACTTTTGTCAATTCACAGTATTGGAACGTTATTTGCAGCACGTCTGCCTGCATTGCACACTCTAACTTTTTTAAACTCAGCCATTATACTAGCAAACAGTCAGTGTACCTAGTGGCATCCTAAACGTGGCTATTGTACTTTTGTCAATTCACAGTATTGGAACGTTATTTGCAGCACGTCTGCCTGCATTGCACACTCTAACTTTTTTAAACTCAGCCATTATACTACCAAACAGTCAGTGTACCTAGTGGCATCCTATACGTGGCTATTGGACTTTGCTATAGTCCCACTAGTGCCAAGACATTTGCAGAGCACATCTGCCTGCATTGCACACTCCAAGTTTTTTAAACTCAGCCATTATACTAGCAAACAGTCAGTGTACCTAGTGGCATCCTAAACGTGGCTATTGTACTTTTGTCAATTCACAGTATTGGAACGTTATTTGCAGCACGTCTGCCTGCATTGCACACTCTAACTTTTTTAAACTCAGCCATTATACTAGCAAACACTCACTGTACCTAGTGGCATCCTAAACGTGGCTATTGTACTTTTGTCAATTCACAGTATTGGAACGTTATTTGCAGCACGTCTGCCTGCATTGCACACTCTAACTTTTTTAAACTCAGCCATTATACTAGCAAACAGTCAGTGTACCTAGTGGCATCCTATACGTGGCTATTGTACTTTTGTCAATTCACAGTATTGGAACGTTATTTGCAGCACGTCTGCCTGCATTGCACACTCTAACTTTTTTAAACTCAGCCATTATACTAGCAAACAGTCAGTGTACCTAGTGGCATCCTAAACGTGGCTATTGTACTTTTGTCAATTCACAGTATTGGAACGTTATTTGCAGCACGTCTGCCTGCATTGCACACTCTAACTTTTTTAAACTCAGCCATTATACTAGCAAACACTCACTGTACCTAGTTGTATCCTAAACGTGGCTATTGTACTTTTGTCAATTCACAGTATTGGAACGTTATTTGCAGCACGTCTGCCTGCATTGCACACTCTAACTTTTTTAAACTCATCCATTATACTAGCAAACACACAGTGTACCTAGTGGCATCCTATACGTGGCTATTGGACTTTGCTATAGTCCCACTAGTGCCAAGACATTTGCAGAGCGCATCTGCCTGCGTTGCACACTCCAACAAATTATAACGAAGCCATTATACTAGCACACACTCAGTGTACCTAGTGGCATCCTATACGTGGCTATTGGACTTTGCTATAGTCCCACTAGTGCAAAGACATTTGCATAGCACGTCTGCCTGCATTGCACACTACAACTTTTTTAAACTAAGCAATTTTACTAGCAAACACTCACTGTACCTAGTTGTATCCTAAACGTGGCTATTGTACTTTTGTCAATTCACACTACTGCAAATCTATGTGCAGCACCTCTGCATGACAACCTCGTGCTCTGTTTTTAATAAGCTATAATGATAGCACAAAATACTGCCATTTTGTGGCATCATAGAACTGGCTGTTGTATTCCATTAGTGCCCCACTGGTGACAAGCTATTTCTAGCACCTCTACATCACACCCTCATGCACATTTTGCTACGCTAATGTTATAGCAAACTCATGGAATTCATTGCTGCATTTCATAATTCGGAGGGATAGAAAGTCAGGCTTCCTTTAGCTTTTCCTTCTGTTCATAGACAGCATCTCCAAGACAAATTTCCCCTCCACGTCTAAGTGTGGAGAGGCAGCTAGTGCGCATGCGTGTGCCGATGTACCCCAGCTGCAGCATAATTACAGTGTTTCGCCTAGTGAGTATGCTCAGCCTGACTGTGCCATTCCTGACGCTAAGTTTTCATTTCGGGATACAGCGCATGCTCCCACACTAAGTGTGAAAAGCCTCTTTGCACAGGTGCTTGCATTCCGTGCCGGGTCTAAGTCCTGTTTTGGGCATAGACACCATGCTAAAGCTGATAGTCTTTTTTCAGAGACTGTATTTCATGCTACTGAGCATGCTCAGGCACTTCCTGCATCAGAGACTAGGTCCGGTAATGAACTCTTTGGCCCTGGCCCTGATGTGGGGGTCCCATATAGACCACAGGGCATCAGGTGTCCTCCCAAATGGCTTGCAGAGGCCCACACCTATGACTTGTCACCGCATTATTGATGCTCAGACGATGACTGGTGAGGTGTTTGGGTCATGGCAGCCATGAGGTCATCATTGAAGTTGCGTTTCCAAATAGGACGCTAGTTATGCCACTCATGACGTGTCACTCTACTTTTGTCTCCAGGAGGTGCATTGTGGTTCACCCTGGTTTGGGGCGGACCCAGGTTATAAAAGGGGCTGGAGCCAACAAGGAGGTGCGCAGTCTTCTATTATGCTCCGAAAGAGCACACCTCCATGTGTTGAACCCATTGCGGCTTTAGGCCAGAGGTAGGCAGGGATCGGGTGGTGGATGCAGGCCACCACCACAGTTGGTAACGCAGAACGGTTAAGACCAGCTCCTGTCCTAACAGTCCTGCTTGTGCAGCCCAGTGGCATTAACAGGCCTGCTGCTGCTGATGCGCCTGCTGTCCACAGGTGTGGCCCCTACGCACACGGTCAGCGTACTCAATGGCCCCTGTGTTGTTAACAGGGAGTTCCTGGGCTGGGTGGGCATGTGGACCCTGTGACGCTAACAGGGCTCACAGTCTCCAGATCCGAATGGCGTCTAACTCGGTTCAGGCTACTATTAGTTTCATAGCCACACAGCTCTGTATCCTCCACCAAACCTTCAAGTTGCCAACCTCTCCTTTTCCAACTGGGAGCACGGTGGACACTGACTGCTGATGGGGATATATACCTTTCTCTTTCTTTTCTTATTAATTTTCGTTATATAGCGGTCACAGATTATATACCACTTTATCCAAATCTGCCAGTCCCACTGTAACAGATGTTGTTTCTTCAGCAAATGTTACAGTTGCTTAACCACCAAATCCACGGACCAAAACTTTTTTCCCCTTTCCAACACACCTGTTCCCCTTTCCAACAGCATCTGTCCTTTTTCAACTCATTTTGGGATATGACCAAAAGTGCAACTGTGCAGGGACACCGTACTCAACGCCATCTCAGCACAGCAGCCATCCCTCGGTCCCTCCGATGTGGACAAGTAAAAGACCATTTCCTCCTATCCATGACAAAGCGTTGAGATTCACTCTGTGCAGCACTGGTGTTTAGTGGACAAGTAGATCTAAGATTGCGTACCACATTCTGCAGATACTCCTGTATACGTGCGTCTATTTCTATGGCAGGAATTAGTTCGCCAAATTTTGTCTTGTACCGGGGATCTAACAGTGTGGCAACCCAGTATTCAGGATTAGTTCAAATTCATACAATCCGAGGGTCATGTAGGTAGTGCAGCAAGAAGGCGCTCATGTGTCTTGTGCATCCAGGAGGACCAAGTCCTCGGTGTGTTGGTGGCAGAGAGGTGAGAATCGTGCATCCTTCCTCTGCCCTCTACCCACAACCTCGCACAACCGAAATGTGAGCAAGCTCTCACTCATCTGCTGAGTCTTCCATGCCCATCGCCAGTTCGTCCTCCATTTCTTCATGGGCTCCTGCACTTTCATCAACACTTTTTGCTGATACTATGCGCCCTTGTTAATCCCTCTCCCTCACCATGAATGCCGCATAGGTGCCGCTGACCATCTGGACCTCGTAGATCTTGTTATCCCTTCCGCATATGACTCCTCCTGTACTTCCTCCCCTTCCTCTTGTCCCAACACCTGACTCAGAATAATAATTACAGTGTGCTCCATCATGTAGATGACCAGAATTGTCACGCTGAGAATGACATTGCCAGTGCTAAACATCTTCGTCGACATTTCAAAACTGTGTAGCAGGGTGCATAGGTCCTTGATCTGACACCACTCCAGCAGCGTGATCTGCACCACCTCTGGATCAAGTTATCCCAGGCTATATGTCTTACCGTATTTCAGCAGGGCTCTGCGGTGCTGCCACACACGCTGCAACATGTGCAGATTCCAATTCCTGCGTGTCGAAACATCGCATTTACGGCGTTTAACTGCCAGACCCTAAGACTTCCGGAGTGATGAAAGTTGTTGAGCTGCTGTGTGCGCACGATGGAAGTGAGCACATAGCGAGCGTGCCCACTGCACAAGGCCATGTAGGCCGTGATGGTGTTTTAAAAATTGCTGGCGAATTCGGTTCAACACGTGAGCCCTAAAAGGCACGTGTGTCACATTGCCCTGAGGATGGCCCGCAGCCAGGTTTGCATCATTGCCGCACACGGCTGTTAAGTCACCAACGTAGTCCGCTCCGTCAATTTGTACTCCGGTTGCCAGGTGACAACGTGTTCCTTTCATGAATAGTGCTGATGATGTGAGAGTAGTCGATGCCAGCGGCGCAGGTGGACGCAGGTTATGCTCACCCACTGGGCTGCATTACCTTGACAGATGCAGAATCTCTGGCTGAATGTAGCTGGTGGGTATCTCACAGATGAAATACCATCATTCAGCTACAACCAATGGGAAGACACCACACCCTTTTTTATGCCCATCCTGTCTGCAGACCACTGCCAGACATAGCTATGAACCTCTGGTTAATTTTACCCCCAGTTCAGTTTTATGATTTTGTGTGCTTGTTACCTGACTACTTTTCCTGCTTGCTGTTTATGTACCTTGTTGGCCGATACGCATTTCAACTCTGCTTGTTTTCTGATTCTTTCCTGGCCGTCCCATTCTGTTCCTGTTCCTCAATTAATGTTTTGACCCTGCCTGACTACTATTCTCTGTAATAGCGGTGTGACTCACATTTCCCATACATTTCAAAGTAAAGCTTTGACCGCCTGATGGCATTGAGCTCTGCTGCCAGCATAGTAAGGAGGTGTGTGGTAGTCCTTGTGCGCAGTTGCAAGGAAGGGTGGCCTGACCACACAGGGTTTGCGCCAAGGTAGAGGACCCACACGAGGTTGAAGAGGCAGAAGCAGTGTATTAACTTCTACATACAGAACAAGGATTGAAACAACTCGTGGGGACGGCAAGACTTGTACAGCAGACCCTTCTCCATCTCTCACCATAGTTTGCCAGTGCCCAGTCAGTGACATGTAATGACCCTGTCTATGCTTACTGGTCCAAGTATCTGTGTTGAAATGCACCCTGTCGCACACAGATTTTCTCAAGGAAGTGGTGATGTTGTGTGCGACATGCTGGTGTAGCGCGGGCATGCTTTTCTTGGAGAAGCAGTGGTGATTGGGCATGTGGTACTGGGGCACAGCGACAGACATAAGGTCTGTAAAATCCTGTGTGTCCACTGTGGCGCCCCTGACCTGGTCAGGCACCACTGAGTACTGCACCCATGCTGGGGACAGTACAACACAGGTAATCCAGAAGGCTGACCGGGGTGTGGAACACAGGCGCATAGTGATCAGGTCTCACACATGTACCCATGAGAGGACCCCTGGGGATCCCAGGAGGGGGAAAAGCCTTCACCTTCACTGGAATAGTGGAGGGGGCCAAAAGCCTCCATCTCCTCTCAAGGGGTGTGGTAAGAGAATCTGGTTGCTAGGTGGCGTAGGCAAGAACAGGAGAGGAGGAGCAGTGAGCCAGTTCAGGGCAGAGTCCAGGGAGCTCCGAGGAGAGCTGACCCCTTCCCCTGGGCTGCTGGAGTCTGACAGCGTCCGCGCAGTGGCTACCGACGGGGGAGAACGGTCACCTAGGAGTGCTACCCGAAACCCATCTCCAGCTAGAGAGAGAGCACAGAGTGGGAAGTAAGGAGACTGCTAGGGAGAACCAGGCCCAAACGGGCGGCAGATCCCGAAGCGGAGATAGATCCAGCTTTCTTTTGCTAAACCTGCCGGTGTGGGGCTCTCAAAGCCCACGCCACAACACCACAAAAGCCGCAGCCACGTAGCCACAGTTAGGGCCCATAGCTCACAGGAGGCAAGCAGCTGGAGTGAGCTGGTCCAGGCAACAAGCACACGGCAAACGAAGGGGAGTGAGGCTTCAGCAACTTCCCTGGGTGACCCCCATAGGGACTCAAAGTCGGGGTCACCCCAAACCACCAAGGGCTAAGGAAGGCGAGTTAGTAGTCACCCTCACAAGTCAGCCTGAAGGACACCTGGTTCCCGCCTGGTTCATCCCAGCTACGCCCGGGTTACTCACCCTGCCACCTGAAGTGAGTAAAAACCCTGAAAGACATTCTGCCTGTGTGGAGTTATTCTGCGCCTTGTGGTACTACGCACCTACACAGGGCCCTGGGGCTTGCCTCACTCTCAGGAGGCTATTCCAACTAACTGCACTCACCATCAGCCCCAGGCGTCCCTCAACCTGCAGTGGCGGTCCCCACTGACCGCAATACTGAGAGTGGCGTCACGACAATCAAGAAGAAGATCTCCTACCTGTGACCAGATCCAGCCGAGTGGAGTCCCTGAAGGTAATGCACCGACACTACACCTGTGGGGCTTCACATCTGGCGTCACGAACAGGATAAGGACTAGACCTGTTCAGACAGGTGACCATGTGCCTGGGCGGTCCGCTTGAAAAATTGGAAGCGCCGCCATATTGCCACCATGAAAAGCGCGCTGAAAAACAACAGCAGCCCGCGCTGGAAGAAGTTACCGCCCACGAAGAGGAGTGGCTACCCAGAGATCCCCTGCAGAGTTCTGACCTCGCTAGTGATGAGAGCGGAGGCGTCCAGAGACGGCGGGAAGGAAAGAGAGCCACAAGCCTGCTGCTGCAGAGAGAAGAGATGGAGTCCGGACGTGGATACCCAGAACCAGGCTCTGCTGCCTGGTGGTGCCGGGAGCTTGCTATCTTCTGCGATCAGCTGGAGGCCAGGATCATGCGACAGCTCAGTGAGGGACGCACGGAGCTTCTGGAGATGGCTGCGGCGGTTCGGACCTACGAGGAGGGAGCCGCGCGACGCCTGCCAGATCGAGCGGCGACGACTCAGATCCCGATGGTGCCACTGATGGGTGAGTCCAGAGTTGCCCCGGCCAGCGCAAGTGCTCCAACCCCTGCTGCTACGACCGCGGTTCCAGAAGAGGCGCCCGGCGCGGCGACGCTGAGCCAGGCCGCAGCCATGCCAGGTGCGGCCCGCCAAGCCCCGGCCGCCGCAGCGATGCCCTGCTCGGCCCGCCAAGCCCCGGCCGCCGCAGCGATGCCCTGCTCGGCCCGCCAAGCCCCGGCCGCCGCAGCGATGCCCTGCTCGGCCCGCCAAGCCCCGGCCGCCGCAGCGATGCCCTGCTCGGCCCACCAAGACCCGGTCCCTGCAGCGACGCCCAGCCCAGCCTGCACAGATCCCATCGCAGCTGCGACGCCGATCCAGGCCGCCGCCATACAGGGCGCGGCCCGCCAAGACCAGGCCGCCGCCATACAGGGCGCGGCCCGCCAAGACCAGGCCGCCGCCATACAGGGCGCGGCCCGCCAAGACCAGGCCGCCGCCATACAGGGCGCGGCCCGCCAAGACCAGGCCGCCGCCATACAGGGCGCGGCCCGCCAAGACCAGGCCGCCACCATGCCAGGCGCGGCCCGCCAAGAGATTGCATCACCATTTTCCCCGGCCTGCAAGGCCAGAGCAGACACCGCTCCCCAGCCTAAGGAAGTCCCTACTAGGAAATCCCTAATAGGTGAAGACTCCGCATACTGGCAGCTGAAGGCTGACCTGGAGGCCAAGTTCCCACAGGAGATGGTGGACAGATACATGCTCCCTCCGCACACCCCTAAGGCAACCCCTGCAGCAACCACGCTGAAGAGTCCACCGCCTGGGCCAGCTGAGGAACACTCATCCCCGGCGCTGCCACGACCAGAGTGCAGCGAAGAACTAAGGGGGAGAGGAGGGCAAGAAGCTGAGGAGTTGCCCCCGGAGCCAGCAGCAGTGCTAGTCCCAGAGCCGGAGATGCTGCCATATTCCCGCTGGGACGAGGAAGACCTGACACCTCCTGCTGAAGAAGACCTGCCCAACCGCCCTACCTGGGAGCTTGTAAGCTGCACTTCGCAGAATCCAGTCCGCAAGATACAGCGCCGCAGTAGAACCCAGTCTTTCCCTGCACCGCCATCCCCAGAGCAGAGAGAAGTCACGGCCAGAGACCTACAAGAAAAACGGTTCCTGAGAAGAGCCAAAGCACAGGTCAGAGGACCCCTTTGCAGAGGAGTAGTGGAGGACTTCAGCCTCAAGTCAGGATATGGGTTCATCGTAGCACCTGGTATAAAAGAAGGTATCTTCGTCAACAGAAGAGACGTCAGAGCTAATCTGCCCAGAGGACATCCTGGAAGGAACCTGCGTACAGGAGACTCCGTACAGTTTACTATGCATCGAGGCGAAAGAGGCTGGTATGCCCTAGATGTAGTACCATGTCCCAAAGAAGAAAGGAAAGACAGCCATAAAGAAAGAAAAGACAAAGAACCTACTGAAGAGACAACTACAGATGAGGAAAAAGGTCAAGAAAGCAACAGGTGCCGCAGCCCTACAGGCCCAAGCCCTGGTGAAGAGGAATCTGCCTAAGTTTAAGTAAAGTACAGCAAGTTTTGACCAGTTTGGAAAGTTTGTTTTGCAACGTTTTAAAAGTTCAAGTATGTGCCCACATAAACTGATGTGAGAAATGAACCTTAAGGCTATGAACTGGCTATAGCCACAAACTCTCGCAGTGTAAAT
Source organism: Anomaloglossus baeobatrachus (assembly GCF_048569485.1). Lineage (NCBI taxonomy): Eukaryota > Metazoa > Chordata > Amphibia > Anura > Aromobatidae > Anomaloglossus > Anomaloglossus baeobatrachus. Next base: position 53,317 of record NW_027443029.1, on the reverse strand, counting down.
AGTTACACCAGAGGGCACCACCGCCACCAGAGTCAGCCTGTTTAGGGGCTTGGCTCGTCTGCAACCAGGAGGAGCCCGTCCGTATATAGGGCCTTGGCTCACCTGCGACCAGAGAGCATGCCTGTTTATGGGGCCTGGCTCTCCACCACAAAGAGGGTACCTGGTCAGCACCAACTGTGGAGGCCGCCTCTGCATCCTGCCAGAAGAGGCTGAAGGCGCGGATCCACCAGGCCAGGTATACCCTGAAACCACCAGCCCATGTAAGCCGCCTCTACATCCTGCCAGAAGTGGCTGAAGTCGCGGCCAACGTGAAAGGGTTTTGGGTGGGTTAACGGACTTGTGGGTGGAGGGTGGTGATGTATGGTACCTGGTGCTTTTAAAAAATGTTTTACATGTTTTAATGTTTTATGCATTTTAAAATGTTGTCTTGCAGCCCGAGGACGTGCTGGTGATAACTAAGGGGGAATGTGGCGCCCCTGACCTGGTCAGGCACCACTGAGTACTGCACCCATGCTGGGGACAGTACAACACAGGTAATCCAGAAGGCTGACCGGGGTGTGGAACACAGGCGCATAGTGATCAGGTCTCACACATGTACCCATGAGAGGACCCCTGGGGATCCCAGGAGGGGGAAAAGCCTTCACCTTCACTGGAATAGTGGAGGGGGCCAAAAGCCTCCATCTCCTCTCAAGGGGTGTGGTAAGAGAATCTGGTTGCTAGGTGGCGTAGGCAAGAACAGGAGAGGAGGAGCAGTGAGCCAGTTCAGGGCAGAGTCCAGGGAGCTCCGAGGAGAGCTGACCCCTTCCCCTGGGCTGCTGGAGTCTGACAGCGTCCGCGCAGTGGCTACCGACGGGGGAGAACGGTCACCTAGGAGTGCTACCCGAAACCCATCTCCAGCTAGAGAGAGAGCACAGAGTGGGAAGTAAGGAGACTGCTAGGGAGAACCAGGCCCAAACGGGCGGCAGATCCCGAAGCGGAGATAGATCCAGCTTTCTTTTGCTAAACCTACCGGTGTGGGGCTCTCAAAGCCCACGCCACAACACCACAAAAGCCGCAGCCACGTAGCCACAGTTAGGGCCCATAGCTCACAGGAGGCAAGCAGCTGGAGTGAGCTGGTCCAGGCAACAAGCACACGGCAAACGAAGGGGAGTGAGGCTTCAGCAACTTCCCTGGGTGACCCCCATAGGGACTCAAAGTCGGGGTCACCCCAAACCACCAAGGGCTAAGGAAGGCGAGTTAGTAGTCACCCTCACAAGTCAGCCTGAAGGACACCTGGTTCCCGCCTGGTTCATCCCAGCTACGCCCGGGTTACTCACCCTGCCACCTGAAGTGAGTAAAAACCCTGAAAGACATTCTGCCTGTGTGGAGTTATTCTGCGCCTTGTGGTACTACGCACCTACACAGGGCCCTGGGGCTTGCCTCACTCTCAGGAGGCTATTCCAACTAACTGCACTCACCATCAGCCCCAGGCGTCCCTCAACCTGCAGTGGCGGTCCCCACTGACCGCAATACTGAGAGTGGCGTCACGACAATCAAGAAGAAGATCTCCTACCTGTGACCAGATCCAGCCGAGTGGAGTCCCTGAAGGTAATGCACCGACACTACACCTGTGGGGCTTCACACCACTACGCGTAAAGGCAGCATTTCGGTAGCCAACAGCTTACAGAGGGATAGAGTCAACCACTTAGCTTTGTCATGGGTCGCAGTAAGTGGCCTTTTATTTGACCACATCTGAGGGAAAGAGATCTGGCTGCTGTCTGTAGACGGTGTTGAGTAGGGTGTCCCTGGAAAAATGCAGGTTTGTGAGAAAAGTGCAGGCGGAGACATGATGTTGCCTTCATCTTGCCTTCAGATCTGTTCATCTTGTATCATTTTTAAAAAACACATCAAGCAAGGGTTACTCCAAGCGGAGTCTACCTTTTTTCCCAACATTGGGCACACAGACACCCCATCAGTGGCAGCACTTGTGCCCTAGTTGCAAACAGGATGTTTTGATTTGCATCAAGCACATTCCAAATCCACAAGCATTTACTCTCCCCAGGATGACACAGGGGTAGTAAATTCCTTCTGGATCCATGACTTGTTCATTTTGATGAACGTCAGTGTGTCCACATTGTCACTGGACAGACGCGTGCGCTTATCTGTCAGCACACACCCAGCAGCACTGAAGAAGACACGTTCAGAGACAACGCTGGCAGCTGCACACGACAAAATCTCCAAGGCGTAACTGGAGAGCTCTGTCAATTTTTCTAGATTTGAAGCCCAAAAGGAGCAAGGCTCCATTTGCAAAGTCATTGCATCGATGTTCATTTGGAGATACTCCTGTATCATCCTCTCCATCCGTTGACTATGTGTCAGACTTGTTGTCTCTGGTGGCCTTGCAAAGGAGGGTCTAAAAAAATTATGAAAATATTCCATAAAATTGCTGTTACCAGCACCAGATACGGTCCTACTGGTACGGGTAGACTGTTGAAGATGACGATGCCGTCCCATGTTTGTCAAGTTACAACTGGGAGAATCACTCCCTTCACCTGCACGGTTGTTTGGTGTAAAAGCCGAGCTAAGATCGAGTAACAGCTTATGCTGATACTCCAGCATACGTGCGTCCCTTTCTATGGGTGGAATTATGTCACAAAATTTGGACTTGTCCCGGGGATCTAATAGTGTGGCAAGCCAGTAGTCATCATCACTTCTAATTTTGACAATCCGAGGGTCATGTTGGAGGTAGTGCAACAAGAAGGCACTCATGTGTCTTGCGCAGCCATGCGGACCAAGTCCACGCTGTGTTTGTGGCATAGAGGTGCTAACCGTTCTTTCTTCCTCTGACATCTCCCCCCAACCTCTTTCAACTGAATTTTGACCAAGGTCTCCCTCATCCGCTGAGTCTTCCATGTCCATGGACAGTTCGTCCTCCATATCTTCATGTCCTCCTGCACCTTCCTCAACATCTCGCCTGCTACCATGCGCCCTTGTTGATCCCTGTCCCCCATGGTCCCATGCCTGCCGCGTTGGTGATGATGAACGTCTGGACCTTGGTGATGTTGTTGTGTCTTGCGCATATGAATCCTCCTGTAGTTCCTCCCCTTCCTGTTGTCCCACCCCCTGACTCCGAATAGTGTTTAGCGTGTGCTCCAGCATGTAAATGACTGTAATCGTCATGCTGATAATGGCATTGTCAGCGCTAAACATATTCGTCGCCATGTCGAAACTGTGCAGAACGGTGCATAGGTCCTTGATCTGAGATCACTCCATCAGGGTGATCTGCCCCACTTCTGCATCTCGTTAGCCCAGGCTATACATCATGACGTATTGCACCAGGGCTCGCCGGTGCTGCCACAGTCGCTGTAACATGTGGAGAGTTGAATTCCAGCGTGTCGCCACATCGCATTTCAGGCGATGAACCGGCAGGCCGAAAGACTTCTGGAGCGATGCAAGTCGCTCAGCTGCGGCGGTTGAACGGCGGAAGTGAGCACTGCAGACAGTTTACGTGCCCTGGTCAGAAGGCCATCTAGGCCGGGATAGTGTGTTAAAAATTGCTGGACAACAAGGTTCAACACGTGAGCCATACAAGGCACGTGTGTCACCTTGCCCAGGCGAAGGGCCGCACCCAGGTTTGCAGCATTGTCGCACACGGCCTTACCAGGCTGCAGGTTGAGTGGAGACAACCATTTATTAAACTCGGACCGCAGAGCTGACCACAACTCCTCAGCTGTGTGACTCTTATTCCCAAGACATGTCAAGCTAAAGACCGCCTGATGCCGTTGCGCTCTGCTGCCAGCATAGTAATGAGGGGTGCGTGATTCCTTCTGCGCAGTGAGAACGCTGGTGGCCTGACCAGGCAGGCTTGGGGCGAAGGTGGAGGACCCAGATGAGGTGGAGGATGCAGAAGCAGTGGCGGAACTTGGACAGACAGAGGATTGACACACAAGTCGTGGGGACGGCAAGACTTGTGCAGCAGACCCTTCACCATCTATCAACATAGTTACCCAGTGCCCAGTCAGCGACATGTAACGTCCCTGTCCATGCTTACTGGTCCAAGTATCGGTGGTGAAATGCACCCGTTCACACACAGAGTTTCTCAAGGAAGCGGTGATGTTGTGTGCGACATGCTGGTGTAGCGCGGGCACACCTTTCTTAGAGAAGTAGTGGCGACTAGGCATCTGGTACTGGGGCACAGCGACAGACATAAGGTCTCTAAAATCCTGTGTGTCCACTAGGCGGAAAGGCAGCATTTCGGTAGCCAACAGCTTACAGAGGGATAGAGTCAACCTCTTAGCTTTGTCATGGGTCGGAGGAAGTGGCCTTTTATTTGACCACATCTGAGGGACAGAGATCTGGCTGCTGTGTGTAGACGGTGTTGAGTAGGGTGTCCCTGGAAAAATGCAGCTTTGTGAGGAAAGTGCAGGCGGAGACATGATGTTGCCTTCATCCAACGTAGGTGCTATCGATGTCTGAGAGAGCTGTACACACTCACTTGTTTCCCCTTCCAAACCAACTGACGACCTACCAAGCAAACTGCCTGTTGCGGTTACAGTGGTGGAAGTTTTGCGTGGAAAAACAGGTGTGACAGCTGTCCCCACAGTCCTAGAAGATGAAGAGCGCGCGGATGCACTGGAAGGGGCGGGCGGTGGATGGTTCGCTCCGCTAGGCCGCATTGCAGCACAGTGAGCTTCCCACCGGGACCTATGATATTTATTCATGTGACGATTCATGGAAGAAGTTGTCAAACTGCTGAGGTTTTGACCTCTACTAAGAGAATCATGACAAATTTTACATATCACATGATTTGGGCGATCTTTTTCTATGTCAAAAAAGGAACAGGCTAGGCAAGGCTTAGAGGCCATGCGACCTGTTGATGCACCCCGAATAATGCTCATAGGCAGAGTGGTGGCTGAGGATGCAGTTGTAGACGTGCTACCAGTGCTCCGACTCTGTCCAGGAAGGCGCAAGGTAATTTCGTCGTCGGTTGCATCCTCCTCCACCGCCTCTGTTGACCTCCTCGAGTGCCTGACTGGGGGTTGACAGTAGGTGGGATCTAGAACTTCATCATCAATTGTTGTGTTTGCACTCCCCTCCCCCTCAGACCGAGCCTCTTCTTGCCCTGACCGAATATTTAAGTTGTCATCCCAATCGGGTATCTACGTCTCATCTTCATCAGTATGTTCCTCATTGCCTATAACCACAGTTGTTGGAAAGGCAGCATTTTGGTAGCCAACAGTTTGCATTTTATGAAAGTCAACCTCCAAGCCATGTCATGCCCTTCTAAAAGCATGTATAACACAGCGAGGGGACTCCAACCACAGTCTCCCTCGTTGCCACTCACTGGGCCACACACACCCCACTTGACTGGCATCGGTTGAGCTCCCTTTTGAAAAAGAAAAAGATGCTTTGCATGAAGCACTCTCAAAAATACGCGTGCCTTTCCCGTCCCCTGGCTGACCCAGGGGAAGAAAAGTCCTCTGAGAGCCATGACTTGTTCATCTTGGTTCTTTTAGAGACACAGCGAGGGGACTCCAACCACAGTCTCCCTCGTTTCCACTCACTGGGCCACACACACCCCACTTGACTGGCATCGGTTGAGCTCCCTTTTGAAAAAGAAAAAGATGCTTTGCATGAAGCACTCTCAAAAATACGCGTGCCTTTCCCGTCCCCTGGCTGACCCAGGGGAAGAAAAGTCCTCTGAGAGCCATGACTTGTTCATCTTGGTTCTTTTAGAGACACAGCGAGGGGACTCCAACCACAGTCTCCCTCGTTTCCACTCACTGGGCCACACACACCCCACTTGACTGGCATCGGTTGAGCTCCCTTTTGAAAAAGAAAAAGATGCTTTGCATGAAGCACTCTCAAAAATACGCGTGCCTTTCCCGTCCCCTGGCTGACCCAGGGGAAGAAAAGTCCTCTGAGAGCCATGACTTGTTCATCTTGGTTCTTTTAGAGACACAGCGAGGGGACTCCAACCACAGTCTCCCTCGTTTCCACTCACTGGGCCACACACACCCCACTTGACTGGCATCGGTTGAGCTCCCTTTTGAAAAAGAAAAAGATGCTTTGCATGAAGCACTCTCAAAAATACGCGTGCCTTTCCCGTCCCCTGGCTGACCCAGGGGAAGAAAAGTCCTCTGAGAGCCATGACTTGTTCATCTTGGTTCTTTTAGAGACACAGCGAGGGGACTCCAACCACAGTCTCCCTCGTTTCCACTCACTGGGCCACACACACCCCACTTGACTGGCATCGGTTGAGCTCCCTTTTGAAAAAGAAAAAGATGCTTTGCATGAAGCACTCTCAAAAATACGCGTGCCTTTCCCGTCCCCTGGCTGACCCAGGGGAAGAAAAGTCCTCTGAGAGCCATGACTTGTTCATCTTGGTTCTTTTAGAGACACAGCGAGGGGACTCCAACCACAGTCTCCCTCGTTGCCACTCACTGGGCCACACACACCCCACTTGACTGGCATCGGTTGAGCTCCCTTTTGAAAAAGAAAAAGATGCTTTGCATGAAGCACTCTCAAAAATACGCGTGCCTTTCCCGTCCCCTGGCTGACCCAGGGGAAGAAAAGTCCTCTGAGAGCCATGACTTGTTCATCTTGGTTCTTTTAGAGACACAGCGAGGGGACTCCAACCACAGTCTCCCTCGTTTCCACTCACTGGGCCACACACACCCCACTTGACTGGCATCGGTTGAGCTCCCTTTTGAAAAAGAAAAAGATGCTTTGCATGAAGCACTCTCAAAAATACGCGTGCCTTTCCCGTCCCCTGGCTGACCTAGGGGAAGAAAAGTCCTCTGAGAGCCATGACTTGTTCATCTTGGTTCTTTTAGAGACACAGCGAGGGGACTCCAACCACAGTCTCCCTCGTTGCCACTCACTGGGCCATACACACCCCACTTGACTGGCATCGGTTGAGCTCCCTTTTGAAAAAGAAAAAGATGCTTTGCATGAAGCACTCTCAAAAATACGCGTGCCTTTCCCGTCCCCTGGCTGACCCAGGGGAAGAAAAGTCCTCTGAGAGCCATGACTTGTTCATCTTGGTTCTTTTAGAGACACAGCGAGGGGACTCCAACCACAGTCTCCCTCGTTGCCACTCACTGGGCCACACACACCCCACTTGACTGGCATCGGTTGAGCTCCCTTTTGAAAAAGAAAAAGATGCTTTGCATGAAGCACTCTCAAAAATACGCGTGCCTTTCCCGTCCCCTGGCTGACCCAGGGGAAGAAAAGTCCTCTGAGAGCCATGACTTGTTCATCTTGGTTCTTTTAGAGACACAGCGAGGGGACTCCAACCACAGTCTCCCTCGTTGCCACTCACTGGGCCACACACACCCCACTTGACTGGCATCGGTTGAGCTCCCTTTTGAAAAAGAAAAAGATGCTTTGCATGAAGCACTCTCAAAAATACGCGTGCCTTTCCCGTCCCCTGGCTGACCCAGGGGAAGAAAAGTCCTCTGAGAGCCATGACTTGTTCATCTTGGTTCTTTTAGAGACACAGCGAGGGGACTCCAACCACAGTCTCCCTCGTTTCCACTCACTGGGCCACACACACCCCACTTGACTGGCATCGGTTGAGCTCCCTTTTGAAAAAGAAAAAGATGCTTTGCATGAAGCACTCTCAAAAATACGCGTGCCTTTCCCGTCCCCTGGCTGACCCAGGGGAAGAAAAGTCCTCTGAGAGCCATGACTTGTTCATCTTGGTTCTTTTAGAGACACAGCGAGGGGACTCCAACCACAGTCTCCCTCGTTGCCACTCACTGGGCCACACACACCCCACTTGACTGGCATCGGTTGAGCTCCCTTTTGAAAAAGAAAAAGATGCTTTGCATGAAGCACTCTCAAAAATACGCGTGCCTTTCCCGTCCCCTGGCTGACCCAGGGGAAGAAAAGTCCTCTGAGAGCCATGACTTGTTCATCTTGGTTCTTTTAGAGACACAGCGAGGGGACTCCAACCACAGTCTCCCTCGTTTCCACTCACTGGGCCACACACACCCCACTTGACTGGCATCGGTTGAGCTCCCTTTTGAAAAAGAAAAAGATGCTTTGCATGAAGCACTCTCAAAAATACGCGTGCCTTTCCCGTCCCCTGGCTGACCCAGGGGAAGAAAAGTCCTCTGAGAGCCATGACTTGTTCATCTTGGTTCTTTTAGAGACACAGCGAGGGGACTCCAACCACAGTCTCCCTCGTTTCCACTCACTGGGCCACACACACCCCACTTGACTGGCATCGGTTGAGCTCCCTTTTGAAAAAGAAAAAGATGCTTTGCATGAAGCACTCTCAAAAATACGCGTGCCTTTCCCATCCCCTGGCTGACCCAGGGGAAGAAAAGTCCTCTGAGAGCCATGACTTGTTCATCTTGGTTCTTTTAGAGACACAGCGAGGGGACTCCAACCACAGTCTCCCTCGTTTCCACTCACTGGGCCACACACACCCCACTTGACTGGCATCGGTTGAGCTCCCTTTTGAAAAAGAAAAAGATGCTTTGCATGAAGCACTCTCAAAAATACGCGTGCCTTTCCCGTCCCCTGGCTGACCCAGGGGAAGAAAAGTCCTCTGAGAGCCATGACTTGTTCATCTTGGTTCTTTTAGAGACACAGCGAGGGGACTCCAACCACAGTCTCCCTCGTTTCCACTCACTGGGCCACACACACCCCACTTGACTGGCATCGGTTGAGCTCCCTTTTGAAAAAGAAAAAGATGCTTTGCATGAAGCACTCTCAAAAATACGCGTGCCTTTCCCGTCCCCTGGCTGACCCAGGGGAAGAAAAGTCCTCTGAGAGCCATGACTTGTTCATCTTGGTTCTTTTAGAGACACAGCGAGGGGACTCCAACCACAGTCTCCCTCGTTTCCACTCACTGGGCCACACACACCCCACTTGACTGGCATCGGTTGAGCTCCCTTTTGAAAAAGAAAAAGATGCTTTGCATGAAGCACTCTCAAAAATACGCGTGCCTTTCCCGTCCCCTGGCTGACCCAGGGGAAGAAAAGTCCTCTGAGAGCCATGACTTGTTCATCTTGGTTCTTTTAGAGACACAGCGAGGGGACTCCAACCACAGTCTCCCTCGTTTCCACTCACTGGGCCACACACACCCCACTTGACTGGCATCGGTTGAGCTCCCTTTTGAAAAAGAAAAAGATGCTTTGCATGAAGCACTCTCAAAAATACGCGTGCCTTTCCCGTCCCCTGGCTGACCCAGGGGAAGAAAAGTCCTCTGAGAGCCATGTCCACATTGTCAGTGGACAGACACGTGTGCTTATCTGCCAGCAGACCCACAGCAGCACTGAAGACAGGTTCCGAGAGAACGCTGGCTGCAGGACACGACAAGATCCCCAAGACGTACGTGGCGAGCTCAGGCAATTTATCAAGATTGGAAGCCAAGAATGAGCAGGGCTCAAGTTGCACATTAATGGAATCGATGTTTCCTTGCATATACTCATATATCTGTGTGTCCTCCTCTTTTTCCTTGTCCAGCTCTTTTGTTTTCGCATGAGTATATGTCCTTGTCACTTTCCCATGTGTTGTGAGTTGTTTGTGACCTTTTGGACACCTTTGAGGGTGTTTTCTAGGTGTTTTTCTGTGTTTGTGATTGCCTGCCATTGTTTCCTATGCAGTTCGAGTTCGGTTCGTCGAACGTTCGACGAACCGAACTCGAACGGGAGGTCCGTTCGGCGAACCAACCTCGAGCCGAACCGCGACCGGTTCGCTCATCTCTAATCGTTACTGCTGCAGTAACGATAATCGAGAATGGAGACCCATGTCACCGATGAGCGATTTTGCACGTTTTTGCAACGATGCAAAATCGCTCATCAGTGTCACACGCAGCAACATCGCTAATGCGGCCGGATGTGCGTCACAAATTCCGTGACCCCAACGACTCCGCATTAGCGATGTCGCAGCGTGTAAAGCCCCCTTTAGTGGGAGTGGTGTACAGGGTCTTAGCAGTAAAGAGTATTCCATATTTCTGCCAGATACCCACAGAGATATTGAAATCTGAAAAAAGAGACTTCTGCTCATTGAAGGTAAGAACTGCTCACATAGCGTTCAACTCCACAGCAAACGAGTGCTCTAGCACTGGCATCTCAGCAGGGATATTCCCCTACTACACATGTGTGTCTGGGTCGCTGTGACAGTTTACAGGACATAACTCAGGGCACCTAGACAGAAGGCAGAGGGACTACTTTCTATTTCTGGTGTAGAGCTTAGTACAATATATATATATATACTATTACATGTGACACATGTACCTTGTATTACCATTATTCGCTGTATATGAACCCCTTTTCTCCGGGCATTATTTGTCTATAGCATTTTTCACGAACCTGAGGCAACTGAGAACCCTTCAGTGAAGGAATTCCACTAACCCTCACAATACCAACCAGGGGCCTCCCTGCAGTAACTCAGGTAGTTGTACCCATTCTCTTTCCGCATTCTATGTGTTCTTCTTTCTTCTTTTTTTTCTTTTTTCTTCTTTTTATTTCTATCATGTAGTTCAGGGGTTTATAGATATATGTCCTGCATTTCATATTTCCTTTAGTGGTGCTTCTTACCCATTCTCATATCATTTACCCTAGTATTTCATGATCCTGAGGCGACTGAGAACCCTTTAATAAAGGAATCCTTTTTCACCTGAATTGTCAAGTGATACTTACCAGTGACTATCACGTAATGTTACAGGTAGTTCCATTTTCTTCCTCTTCTTTCTCTCCTTTCTTCTTTGTCACACGGTCCATTGTGTTATAGCCCACGTGTCATGATAACACTTGTACCATCTTTTCATTTAGATTCCACCTACAATTATTTACCGATTCCAGTTCTGGAATAGGCTTTCATCATCTACTCACTAGAATTCTCAAGTGCATAAGGTACTGAGACATATACATGTTCACACCATTATAAAGAACAAAGTATAAACATTGAGGTTTTTCTCACACCCATGTTCCTGTGTTCTTTGATATGATATGTGTTCATTTCCTTCACTATATAGGATTGCAAGTTTTCCATTTGTACCTTAATGGCAATGACGCTATACAATTGAACACATATCATCCTGTTATGAAATATAGGTGTGTATTTACCTGCTTGACTATTTTTGGTTGTTTGATCCAGAATGTTTCTCCAGATAGGTCATGTGGAAATTTTCTTTCCTCAGTACAAATGTTTTCACTATGGCTTTGGAAAAATTTTTTGTATGTGCCTCATGGTCATTTGACCCATTGTACTCTCAAGTAGCAATATATTGTACTGTTATGTTGTACTATGTACTAATTACGTGTTTATATGGTTTTGTAACCCTTTATGATCTTAGATAACTTTATCCTTGATAAAGACCTAAAAACAAGGTCGAAACGTTGGATGAATTATCCTTTTGCACAAATAAAGAATTTTCAGCATTCCAAGAGTTCTTTTCTTACGTTATTAATCACTATAGTGTACCAGAGCTATTTCTTTTGAATTGACTCTTATTTTTTCTGAGCACCTGCTATATACACAGTGAGCCAGACATATTCAATTTTCATTCAGAAGGCAGAGGGAAGCCTTAGCAGCTGAGCATATATCTTTGCTTGTGAGCATTAGAAAGGGCCGGCGATTACAGGGTAACATGAAAAATGTCCAGCTTGCATTATGACTAGAACATGACAATATCCTTTTAAGTACTAACCTATGATGCGTTCCTAAGCAGTTGATGTTATATGTTCTACATTTCATTTTCTGCATACTTTACAAGTAGTAGAATTTGCTTTGATATAGGCAACTGGATTTTCACAATGAAAAGGCAAAGGATAACGCCCGAAAAAGACGCCATACATTATGTCAGTGCCATCACTGACAAACCTGGATTGACCATGAAATACGGTATGGAGAGCTGTTGTCATCGTATTAGATAGATAAGAATGATTATATGTATTGTAGAAATGTCTCCTATCATGTTCCCTAATTTTTTATTATGTCCACATCATGGTCCCCATCTTGGACATCATAACAAACGTGCACTTTTTTGTTTAATTTACACATTGGACCATAGGAAAAATGACACTACAGCTACAGAGGTGACCGTCTGATAGCCCAGCTCGACTATCCATCTCTACTGAAGACCCTTTCAGCTATTTGAGAGTTGGGTGGAGAACATCATCTCTGAAAATAGGGTCCCACAGCTGCACCCCATCAGTGTGAGCAGGACTCTTAGGACTCTTAGAAGAGTCAATGCTCTGAGACCATGGGGGGCGCTTAGCCCCCTCTCTTCGTCACTGAGGATGATTTCACTTTTCAGGGAATAGAGAGGGTGGTCCTTGTGGTGGACTGCAGGTATGGAGAGCTGTTGTCATCGTATTAGATAGATAAGAATGATTATATGTATTGTAGAAATGTCTCCTATCATGTTCCCTATTTTTTTATTATGTCCACATCCTGGTCCCCATCTTGGACATCATAACAAACGTGCACTTTTTTGTTTAATTTACACATTGGACCATAGGAAAAATGACACTACAGCTACAGAGGTGACCGTCTGATAGCCCAGCTCGACTATCCATCTCTACTGAAGACCCTTTCAGCTTTTTGAGAGTTGGGTGGAGGACATCATCTCTGAAAATAGGGTCCCACAGCTGCACCCCATCAGTGTGAGCAGGAATCTTAGGACTCTTAGAAGAGTCAATGCTCTGAGACCATGGGGGGCGCTTAGCCCCCTCTCTTCGTCACTGAGGATGATTTCATTTTTCAGGGATTAGAGAGAGTGGTCCTTGTGGTGGACTGCAGGTATGGAGAGCTGTTGTGATCGTATTAGATAGATAAGAATGATTATATGTATTGTAGAAATGTCTCCTATCATGTTCCCTAATTTTTTATTATGTCCACATCCTGGTCCCCATCTTGGACATCATAACAAACGTGCACTTTTTTGTTTAATTTACACATTGGACCATAGGAAAAATGACACTACAGCTACAGAGGTGACCGTCTGATAGCCCAGCTCGACTATCCATCTCTACTGAAGACCCTTTCAGCTTTTTGAGAGTTGGGTGGAGGACATCATCTCTGAAAATAGGGTCCCACAGCTGCACCCCATCAGTGTAAGCAGGACTCTTAGGACTCTTAGAAGAGTCAATGCTCTAAAACCATGGGGGGCGCTTAGCCCCCTCTCCTCGTCCCTGAGGATGATTTCATTTTTCAGGGATTAGAGAGGGTGGTCCTTGTGGTGGACTGCAGGTATGGAGAGCTGTTGTCATCGTATTAGATAGATAAGAATGATTATATGTATTGTAGAAATGTCTCCTATCATGTTCCCTAATTTCTTATTATGTCCACATCCTGGTCCCCATCTTGGACATCATAACAAACGTGCACTTTTTTGTTTAATTTACACATTGGACCATAGGAAAAATGACACTACAGCTACAGAGGTGACCGTCTGATAGCCCAGCTCGACTACCCATCTCTACTGAAGACCCTTTCAGCTTTTTGAGAGTTGGGTGGAGGACATCATCTCTGAAAATAGGGTCCCACAGCTTCACCCCATCAGTGTGAGCAGGACTCTTAGGACTCTTAGAAGAGTCAATGCTCTGGTACCATGGGGGGCGCTTGGCCCCCTCTCTTCGTCACTGAGGATGATTTCATTTTTCAGGGATTAGAGAGGGTGGTCCTTGTGGTGGACTGCAGGTATGGAGAGCTGTTGTCATCGTATTAGATAGATAAGAATGATTATATGTATTGTAGAAATGTCTCCTATCATGTTCCCTAATTTTTTATTATGTCCACATCCTGGTCCCCATCTTGGACATCATAACAAACGTGCACTTTTTTGTTTAATTTACACATTGGACCATAGGAAAAATGACACTACAGCTACAGAGGTGACCGTCTGATAGCCCAGCTCGACTATCCATCTCTACTGAAGACCCTTTCAGCTTTTTGAGAGTTGGGTGGAGAACATCATCTCTGAAAATAGGGTCCCACAGCTGCACCCCATCAGTGTGAGCAGGACTCTTAGGACTCTTAGAAGAGTCAATGCTCTGAGACCATGGGGGCGCTTAGCCCCCTCTCTTCGTCACTGAGGATGATTTCATTTTTCAGGGATTAGAGAGGGTGGTCCTTGTGGTGGACTGCAGGTATGGAGAGCTGTTGTCATCGTATTAGATAGATAAGAATGATTATATGTATTGTAGAAATGTCTCCTATCATGTTCCCTAATTTTTTATTATGTCCACATCCTGGTCCCCATCTTGGACATCATAACAAACGTGCACTTTTTTGTTTAATTTACACATTGGACCATAGGAAAAATGACACTACAGCTACAGAGGTGACCGTCTGATAGCCCAGCTCGACTATCCATCTCTACTGAAGACCCTTTCAGCTTTTTGAGAGTTGGGTGGAGGACATCATCTCTGAAAATAGGGTCCCACAGCTGCACCCCATCAGTGTGAGCAGGACTCTTAGGACTCTTAGAAGAGTTAATGCTCTGAGACCATGGGGGCGCTTAGCCCCCTCTCTTCGTCACTGAGGATGATTTCATTTTTCAGGGATTAGAGAGGGTGGTCCTTGTGGTGGACTGCAGGTATGGAGAGCTGTTGTCATCGTATTAGATAGATAAGAATGATTATATGTATTGTAGAAATGTCTCCTATCATGTTCCCTAATTTTTTATTATGTCCACATCCTGGTCCCCATCTTGGACATCATAACAAACGTGCACTTTTTTGTTTAATTTACACATTGGACCATAGGAAAAATGACACTACAGCTACAGAGGTGACCGTCTGATAGCCCAGCTCGACTATCCAATCTCTACTGAAGACCCTTTCAGCTTTTTGAGAGTTGGGTGGAGGACATCATCTCTGAAAATAGGGTCCCACAGCTGCACCCCATCAGTGTGAGCAGGACTCTTAGGACTCTTAGAAGAGTCAATGCTCTGAGACCATTGGGGGCACTTAGCCCCCTCTCTTCATCACTGAGGATGATTTCATTTTTCAGGGATTAGAGAGGGTGGTCCTTGTGGTGGACTGCAGATATGGAGAGCTGTTATCATCGTATTAGATAGATAAGAATGATTATATGTATTGTAGAAATGTCTAGTATCATGTTCCCTAATTTTTTATTATGTCCACATCCTGGTCCCCATCTTGGACATCATAACAAACGTGCACTTTTTTGTTTAATTTACACATTGGACCATAGGAAAAATGACACTACAGCTACAGAGGTGACCGTCTGATAGCCCAGCTCGACTATCCATCTCTACTGAAGACCCTTTCAGCTTTTTGAGAGTTGGGTGGAGGACATCATCTCTGAAAATAGGGTCCCACAGCTGCACCCCATCAGTGTGAGCAGGACTCTGAGGACTCTTAGAAGAGTCAATGCTCTGAGACCATGGGGGGCGCTTAGCCCCCTCTCTTTGTCACTGAGGATGATTTCATTTTTCAGGGATTAGAGAGGGTGGTCCTTGTGGTGGACTGCAGGTATGGAGAGCTGTTGTCATCGTATTAAATAGATAAGAATGATTATATGTATTGTAGAAATGTCTCCTATCATGTTCCCTAATTTTTTATTATGTCCACATCCTGGTCCCCATCTTGGACATCATAACAAACGTGCACTTTTTTGTTTAATTTACACATTGGACCATAGGAAAAATGACACTACAGCTACAGAGGTGACCGTCTGATAGCCCAGCTCGACTATCCATCTCTACTGAAGACCCTTTCAGCTTTTTGAGAGTTGGGTGGAGAACATCATCTCTGAAAATAGGGTCCCACAGCTGCACCCCATCAGTGTGAGCAGGACTCTTAGGACTCTTAGAAGAGTCAATGCTCTGAGACCATGGGGGGCGCTTAGCCCCCTCTCTTCGTCACTGAGGATGATTTCACTTTTCAGGGAATAGAGAGGGTGGTCCTTGTGGTGGACTGCAGGTATGGAGAGCTGTTGTCATCGTATTAGATAGATAAGAATGATTATATGTATTGTAGAAATGTCTCCTATCATGTTCCCTATTTTTTTATTATGTCCACATCCTGGTCCCCATCTTGGAAATCATAACAAACGTGCACTTTTTTGTTTAATTTACACATTGGACCATAGGAAAAATGACACTACAGCTACAGAGGTGACCGTCTGATAGCCCAGCTCGACTATCCATCTCTACTGAAGACCCTTTCAGCTTTTTGAGAGTTGGGTGGAGGACATCATCTCTGAAAATAGGGTCCCACAGCTGCACCCCATCAGTGTGAGCAGGAATCTTAGGACTCTTAGAAGAGTCAATGCTCTGAGACCATGGGGGGCGCCTAGCCCCCTCTCTTCGTCACTGAGGATGATTTCATTTTTCAGGGATTAGAGAGAGTGGTCCTTGTGGTGGACTGCAGGTATGGAGAGCTGTTGTGATCGTATTAGATAGATAAGAATGATTATATGTATTGTAGAAATGTCTCCTATCATGTTCCCTAATTTTTTATTATGTCCACATCCTGGTCCCCATCTTGGACATCATAACAAACGTGCACTTTTTTGTTTAATTTACACATTGGACCATAGGAAAAATGACACTACAGCTACAGAGGTGACCGTCTGATAGCCCAGCTCGACTATCCATCTCTACTGAAGACCCTTTCAGCTTTTTGAGAGTTGGGTGGAGAACATCATCTCTGAAAATAGGGTCCCACAGCTGCACCCCATCAGTGTGAGCAGGACTCTTAGGACTCTTAGAAGAGTCAATGCTCTGAGACCATGGGGGGCGCTTAGCCCCCTCTCTTCGTCACTGAGGATGATTTCACTTTTCAGGGAATAGAGAGGGTGGTCCTTGTGGTGGACTGCAGGTATGGAGAGCTGTTGTCATCGTATTAGATAGATAAGAATGATTATATGTATTGTAGAAATGTCTCCTATCATGTTCCCTATTTTTTTATTATGTCCACATCCTGGTCCCCATCTTGGAAATCATAACAAACGTGCACTTTTTTGTTTAATTTACACATTGGACCATAAGAAAAATGACACTACAGCTACAGAGGTGACCGTCTGATAGCCCAGCTCGACTATCCATCTCTACTGAAGACCCTTTCAGCTTTTTGAGAGTTGGGTGGAGGACATCATCTCTGAAAATAGGGTCCCACAGCTGCACCCCATCAGTGTGAGCAGGAATCTTAGGACTCTTAGAAGAGTCAATGCTCTGAGACCATGGGGGGCGCTTAGCCCCCTCTCTTCGTCACTGAGGATGATTTCATTTTTCAGGGATTAGAGAGAGTGGTCCTTGTGGTGGACTGCAGGTATGGAGAGCTGTTGTGATCGTATTAGATAGATAAGAATGATTATATGTATTGTAGAAATGTCTCCTATCATGTTCCCTAATTTTTTATTATGTCCACATCCTGGTCCCCATCTTGAACATCATAACAAACCTGCACTTTTTTGTTTAATTTACACATTGGACCATAGGAAAAATGACACTACAGCTACAGAGGTGACCGTCTGATAGCCCAGCTCGACTATCCATCTCTACTGAAGACCCTTTCAGCTTTTTGAGAGTTGGGTGGAGGACATCATCTCTGAAAATAGGGTCCCACAGCTGCACCCCATCAGTGTAAGCAGGACTCTTAGGACTCTTAGAAGAGTCAATGCTCTAAAACCATGGGGGGCGCTTAGCCCCCTCTCTTCGTCCCTGAGGATGATTTCATTTTTCAGGGATTAGAGAGGGTGGTCCTTGTGGTGGACTGCAGGTATGGAGAGCTGTTGTCATCGTATTAGATAGATAAGAATGATTATATGTATTGTAGAAATGTCTCCTATCATGTTCCCTAATTTCTTATTATGTCCACATCCTGGTCCCCATCTTGGACATCATAACAAACGTGCACTTTTTTGTTTAATTTACACATTGGACCATAGGAAAAATGACACTACAGCTACAGAGGTGACCGTCTGATAGCCCAGCTCGACTATCCATCTCTACTGAAGACCCTTTCAGCTTTTTGAGAGTTGGGTGGAGGACATCATCTCTGAAAATAGGGTCCCACAGCTTCACCCCATCAGTGTGAGCAGGACTCTTAGGACTCTTAGAAGAGTCAATGCTCTGGTACCATGGGGGGCGCTTGGCCCCCTCTCTTCGTCACTGAGGATGATTTCATTTTTCAGGGATTAGAGAGGGTGGTCCTTGTGGTGGACTGCAGGTATGGAGAGCTGTTGTGATCGTATTAGATAGATAAGAATGATTATATGTATTGTAGAAATGTCTCCTATCATGTTCCCTAATTTTTTATTATGTCCACATCCTGGTCCCCATCTTGGACATCATAACAAACGTGCACTTTTTTGTTTAATTTACACATTGGGCCATAGGAAAAATGACACTACAGCTACAGAGGTGACCGTCTGATAGCCCAGCTCGACTATCCATCTCTACTGAAGACCCTTTCAGCTTTTTGAGAGTTGGGTGGAGGACATCATCTCGGAAAATAGGGTCCCACAGCTGCACCCCATCAGTGTGAGCAGGACTCTTAGGACTCTTAGAAGAGTTAATGCTCTGAGACCATGGGGGCGCTTAGCCCCCTCTCTTCGTCACTGAGGATGATTTCATTTTTCAGGGATTAGAGAGGGTGGTCCTTGTGGTGGACTGCAGGTATGGAGAGCTGTTGTCATCGTATTAGATAGATAAGAATGATTATATGTATTGTAGAAATGTCTCCTATCATGTTCCCTAATTTTTTATTATGTCCACATCCTGGTCCCCATCTTGGACATCATAACAAACGTGCACTTTTTTGTTTAATTTACACATTGGACCAAAGGAAAAATGACACTACAGCTACAGAGGTGACGGTCTGATAGCCCAGCTCGACTATCCATCTCTACTGAAGACCCTTTCAGCTTTTTGAGAGTTGGGTGGAGGACATCATCTCTGAAAATAGGGTCCCACAGCTGCACCCCATCAGTGTGAGCAGGACTCTTAGGACTCTTAGAAGAGTCAATGCTCTGAGACCATGGGGGGCGCCTAGCCCCCTCTCTTCGTCACTGAGGATGATTTCATTTTTCAGGGATTAGAGAGGGTGGTCCTTGTGGTGGACTGCAGGTATGGAGAGCTGTTGTCATCGTATTAAATAGATAAGAATGATTATATGTATTGTAGAAATGTCTCCTATCATGTTCCCTAATTTTTTATTATGTCCACATCCTGGTCCCCATCTTGGACATCATAACAAACGTGCACTTTTTTGTTTAATTTACACATTGGACCATAGGAAAAATGACACTACAGCTACAGAGGTGACCGTCTGATAGCCCAGCTCGACAATCCATCTCTACTGAAGACCCTTTCAGCTTTTTGAGAGTTGGGTGGAGGACATCATCTCTGAAAATAGGGTCCCACAGCTGCACCCCATCAGTGTGAGCAGGACTCTTAGGACTCTTAGAAGAGTCAATGCTCTGAGACCATGGGGGGCGCCTAGCCCCCTCTCTTCGTCACTGAGGATGATTTCATTTTTCAGGGATTAGAGAGGGTGGTCCTTGTGGTGGACTGCAGGTATGGAGAGCTGTTGTCATCGTATTAAATAGATAAGAATGATTATATGTATTGTAGAAATGTCTCCTATCATGTTCCCTAATTTTTTATTATGTCCACATCCTGGTCCCCATCTTGGACATCATAACAAACGTGCACTTTTTTGTTTAATTTACACATTGGACCATAGGAAAAATGACACTACAGCTACAGAGGTGACCGTCTGATAGCCCAGCTCGACTATCCATCTCTACTGAAGACCCTTTCAGCTTTTTGAGAGTTTGGTGGAGGACATCATCTCTGAAAATAGGGTCCCACAGCTGCACCCCATCAGTGTGAGCAGGACTCTTAGGACTCTTAGAAGAGTCAATGCTCTGAGACCATGGGGGGCGCTTAGCCCCCTCTCTTCGTCACTGAGGATGATTTCATTTTTCAGGGATTAGAGAGGGTGGTCCTTGTGGTGGACTGCAGGTATGGAGAGCTGTTGTCATCGTATTAGATAGATAAGAATGATTATATGTATTGTAGAAATGTCTCCTATCATGTTCCCTATTTTTTATTATGTCCACATCCTGGTTCCCATCTTGGAAATCATAACAAACGTGCACTTTTTTGTTTAATTTACAAATTGGACAATAGGAAAAATGACACTACAGCTACAGAGGTGACCGTCTGATAGCCCAGCTCGACTATCCATCTCTACTGAAGACCCTTTCAGCTTTTTGAGAGTTGGGTGGAGGACATCATCTCTGAAAATAGGGTCCCACAGCTGCACCCCATCAGTGTGAGCAGGACTCTTAGGACTCTTAGAAGAGTCAATGCTCTGGTACCATGGGGGGCGCTTGGCCCCCTCTCTTCGTCACTGAGGATGATTTCATTTTTCAGGGATTAGAGAGGGTGGTCCTTGTGGTGGACTGCAGGTATGGAGAGCTGTTGTCATTGTATTAGATAGATAAGAATGATTATATGTATTGTAGAAATGTCTCCTATCAAATTCCCTAATTTTTTATTATGTCCACATCCTGGTCCCCATCTTGGACATCATAACAAACGTGCACTTTTTTGTTTAATTTACACATTGGACCATAGGAAAAATGACACTACAGCTACAGAGGTGACCGTCTGATAGCCCAGCTCGACTATTCATCTCTACTGAAGACCCTTTCAGCATTTTGAGAGTTGGGTGGAGGACATCATCTCTGAAAATAGGGTCCCACAGCTGCACCCCATCAGTGTGAGCTGGACTCTTAAGACTCTTAGAAGAGTCAATGCTCTGAGACCATGGGGGGCGCTTAGCCCCCTCTCTTCGTCATTGAGGATGATTTCACTTTTCATGGAATAGAGAGGGTGGTCCTTGTGGTGGACTGCAGGTATGGAGAGCTGTTGTCATCGTATTAGATAGATAAGAATGATTATATGTATTGTAGAAATGTCTCCTATCATGTTCCCTATTTTTTTATTATGTCCACATCCTGGTCCCCATCTTGGAAATCATAACAAACGTGCACTTTTTTGTTTAATTTACACATTGGACCATAGGAAAAATGACACTACAGCTACAGAGGTGACCGTCTGATAGCCCAGCTCGACTATCCATCTCTACTGAAGACCCTTTCAGCTTTTTGAGAGTTGGGTGGAGGACATCATCTCTGAAAATAGGGTCCCACAGCTGCACCCCATCAGTGTGAGCAGGAATCTTAGGACTCTTAGAAGAGTCAATGTTCTGAGACCATGGGGGGCGCTTAGCCCCCTCTCTTCGTCACTGAGGATGATTTCATTTTTCAGGGATTAGAGAGAGTGGTCCTTGTGGTGGACTGCAGGTATGGAGAGCTGTTGTGATCGTATTAGATAGATAAGAATGATTATATGTATTGTAGAAATGTCTCCTATCATGTTCCCTAATTTTTTATTATGTCCACATCCTGGTCCCCATCTTGGACATCATAACAAACGTGCACTTTTTTGTTTAATTTACACATTGGACCATAGGAAAAATGACACTACAGCTACAGAGGTGACCGTCTGATAGCCCAGCTCGACTATCCATCTCTACTGAAGACCCTTTCAGCTTTTTGAGAGTTGGGTGGAGAACATCATCTCTGAAAATAGGGTCCCACAGCTGCACCCCATCAGTGTGAGCAGGACTCTTAGGACTCTTAGAAGAGTCAATGCTCTGAGACCATGGGGGGCGCTTAGCCCCCTCTCTTCGTCACTGAGGATGATTTCACTTTTCAAGGAATAGAGAGGGTGGTCCTTGTGGTGGACTGCAGGTATGGAGAGCTGTTGTCATCGTATTAGATAGATAAGAATGATTATATGTATTGTAGAAATGTCTGCTATCATGTTCCCTATTTTTTTATTATGTCCACATCCTGGTCCCCATCTTGGAAATCATAACAAACGTGCACTTTTTTGTTTAATTTACACATTGGACCATAGGAAAAATGACACTACAGCTACAGAGGTGACCGTCTGATAGCCCAGCTCGACTATCCATCTCTACTGAAGACCCTTTCAGCTTTTTGAGAGTTGGGTGGAGGACATCATCTCTGAAAATAGGGTCCCACAGCTGCACCCCATCAGTGTGAGCAGGACTCTTAGGACTCTTAGAAGAGTTAATGCTCTGAGACCATGGGGGCGCTTAGCCCCCTCTCTTCGTCACTGAGGATGATTTCATTTTTCAGGGATTAGAGAGGGTGGTCCTTGTGGTGGACTGCAGGTATGGAGAGCTGTTGTCATCGTATTAGATAGATAAGAATGATTATATGTATTGTAGAAATGTCTCCTATCATGTTCCCTAATTTTTTATTATGTCCACATCCTGGTCCCCATCTTGGACATCATAACAAACGTGCACTTTTTTGTTTAATTTACACATTGGACCAAAGGAAAAATGACACTACAGCTACAGAGGTGACGGTCTGATAGCCCAGCTCGACTATCCATCTCTACTGAAGACCCTTTCAGCTTTTTGAGAGTTGGGTGGAGGACATCATCTCTGAAAATAGGGTCCCACAGCTGCACCCCATCAGTGTGAGCAGGACTCTTAGGACTCTTAGAAGAGTCAATGCTCTGAGACCATGGGGGGCGCCTAGCCCCCTCTCTTCGTCACTGAGGATGATTTCATTTTTCAGGGATTAGAGAGGGTGGTCCTTGTGGTGGACTGCAGGTATGGAGAGCTGTTGTCATCGTATTAAATAGATAAGAATGATTATATGTATTGTAGAAATGTCTCCTATCATGTTCCCTAATTTTTTATTATGTCCACATCCTGGTCCCCATCTTGGACATCATAACAAACGTGCACTTTTTTGTTTAATTTACACATTGGACCATAGGAAAAATGACACTACAGCTACAGAGGTGACCGTCTGATAGCCCAGCTCGACAATCCATCTCTACTGAAGACCCTTTCAGCTTTTTGAGAGTTGGGTGGAGGACATCATCTCTGAAAATAGGGTCCCACAGCTGCACCCCATCAGTGTGAGCAGGACTCTTAGGACTCTTAGAAGAGTCAATGCTCTGAGACCATGGGGGGCGCCTAGCCCCCTCTCTTCGTCACTGAGGATGATTTCATTTTTCAGGGATTAGAGAGGGTGGTCCTTGTGGTGGACTGCAGGTATGGAGAGCTGTTGTCATCGTATTAAATAGATAAGAATGATTATATGTATTGTAGAAATGTCTCCTATCATGTTCCCTAATTTTTTATTATGTCCACATCCTGGTCCCCATCTTGGACATCATAACAAACGTGCACTTTTTTGTTTAATTTACACATTGGACCATAGGAAAAATGACACTACAGCTACAGAGGTGACCGTCTGATAGCCCAGCTCGACTATCCATCTCTACTGAAGACCCTTTCAGCTTTTTGAGAGTTTGGTGGAGGACATCATCTCTGAAAATAGGGTCCCACAGCTGCACCCCATCAGTGTGAGCAGGACTCTTAGGACTCTTAGAAGAGTCAATGCTCTGAGACCATGGGGGGCGCTTAGCCCCCTCTCTTCGTCACTGAGGATGATTTCATTTTTCAGGGATTAGAGAGGGTGGTCCTTGTGGTGGACTGCAGGTATGGAGAGCTGTTGTCATCGTATTAGATAGATAAGAATGATTATATGTATTGTAGAAATGTCTCCTATCATGTTCCCTATTTTTTATTATGTCCACATCCTGGTTCCCATCTTGGAAATCATAACAAACGTGCACTTTTTTGTTTAATTTACAAATTGGACAATAGGAAAAATGACACTACAGCTACAGAGGTGACCGTCTGATAGCCCAGCTCGACTATCCATCTCTACTGAAGACCCTTTCAGCTTTTTGAGAGTTGGGTGGAGGACATCATCTCTGAAAATAGGGTCCCACAGCTGCACCCCATCAGTGTGAGCAGGACTCTTAGGACTCTTAGAAGAGTCAATGCTCTGGTACCATGGGGGGCGCTTGGCCCCCTCTCTTCGTCACTGAGGATGATTTCATTTTTCAGGGATTAGAGAGGGTGGTCCTTGTGGTGGACTGCAGGTATGGAGAGCTGTTGTCATTGTATTAGATAGATAAGAATGATTATATGTATTGTAGAAATGTCTCCTATCAAATTCCCTAATTTTTTATTATGTCCACATCCTGGTCCCCATCTTGGACATCATAACAAACGTGCACTTTTTTGTTTAATTTACACATTGGACCATAGGAAAAATGACACTACAGCTACAGAGGTGACCGTCTGATAGCCCAGCTCGACTATTCATCTCTACTGAAGACCCTTTCAGCATTTTGAGAGTTGGGTGGAGGACATCATCTCTGAAAATAGGGTCCCACAGCTGCACCCCATCAGTGTGAGCTGGACTCTTAAGACTCTTAGAAGAGTCAATGCTCTGAGACCATGGGGGGCGCTTAGCCCCCTCTCTTCGTCATTGAGGATGATTTCACTTTTCATGGAATAGAGAGGGTGGTCCTTGTGGTGGACTGCAGGTATGGAGAGCTGTTGTCATCGTATTAGATAGATAAGAATGATTATATGTATTGTAGAAATGTCTCCTATCATGTTCCCTATTTTTTTATTATGTCCACATCCTGGTCCCCATCTTGGAAATCATAACAAACGTGCACTTTTTTGTTTAATTTACACATTGGACCATAGGAAAAATGACACTACAGCTACAGAGGTGACCGTCTGATAGCCCAGCTCGACTATCCATCTCTACTGAAGACCCTTTCAGCTTTTTGAGAGTTGGGTGGAGGACATCATCTCTGAAAATAGGGTCCCACAGCTGCACCCCATCAGTGTGAGCAGGAATCTTAGGACTCTTAGAAGAGTCAATGTTCTGAGACCATGGGGGGCGCTTAGCCCCCTCTCTTCGTCACTGAGGATGATTTCATTTTTCAGGGATTAGAGAGAGTGGTCCTTGTGGTGGACTGCAGGTATGGAGAGCTGTTGTGATCGTATTAGATAGATAAGAATGATTATATGTATTGTAGAAATGTCTCCTATCATGTTCCCTAATTTTTTATTATGTCCACATCCTGGTCCCCATCTTGGACATCATAACAAACGTGCACTTTTTTGTTTAATTTACACATTGGACCATAGGAAAAATGACACTACAGCTACAGAGGTGACCGTCTGATAGCCCAGCTCGACTATCCATCTCTACTGAAGACCCTTTCAGCTTTTTGAGAGTTGGGTGGAGAACATCATCTCTGAAAATAGGGTCCCACAGCTGCACCCCATCAGTGTGAGCAGGACTCTTAGGACTCTTAGAAGAGTCAATGCTCTGAGACCATGGGGGGCGCTTAGCCCCCTCTCTTCGTCACTGAGGATGATTTCACTTTTCAAGGAATAGAGAGGGTGGTCCTTGTGGTGGACTGCAGGTATGGAGAGCTGTTGTCATCGTATTAGATAGATAAGAATGATTATATGTATTGTAGAAATGTCTGCTATCATGTTCCCTATTTTTTTATTATGTCCACATCCTGGTCCCCATCTTGGAAATCATAACAAACGTGCACTTTTTTGTTTAATTTACACATTGGACCATAGGAAAAATGACACTACAGCTACAGAGGTGACCGTCTGATAGCCCAGCTCGACTATCCATCTCTACTGAAGACCCTTTCAGCTTTTTGAGAGTTGGGTGGAGGACATCATCTCTGAAAATAGGGTCCCACAGCTGCACCCCATCAGTGTAAGCAGGACTCTTAGGACTCTTAGAAGAGTCAATGCTCTAAAACCATGGGGGGCGCTTAGCCCCCTCTCTTCGTCCCTGAGGATGATTTCATTTTTCAGGGATTAGAGAGGGTGGTCCTTGTGGTGGACTGCAGGTATGGAGAGCTGTTGTCATCGTATTAGATAGATAAGAATGATTATATGTATTGTAGAAATGTCTCCTATCATGTTCCCTAATTTCTTATTATGTCCACATCCTGGTCCCCATCTTGGACATCATAACAAACGTGCACTTTTTTGTTTAATTTACACATTGGACCATAGGAAAAATGACACTACAGCTACACAGGTGACCGTCTGATAGCCCAGCTCGACTATCCATCTCTACTGAAGACCCTTTCAGCTTTTTGAGAGTTGGGTGGAGGACATCATCTCTGAAAATAGGGTCCCACAGCTGCACCCCATCAGTGTAAGCAGGACTCTTAGGACTCTTAGAAGAGTCAATGCTCTAAAACCATGGGGGGCGCTTAGCCCCCTCTCTTCGTCCCTGAGGATGATTTCATTTTTCAGGGATTAGAGAGGGTGGTCCTTGTGGTGGACTGCAGGTATGGAGAGCTGTTGTCATCGTATTAGATAGATAAGAATGATTATATGTATTGTAGAAATGTCTCCTATCATGTTCCCTAATTTCTTATTATGTCCACATCCTGGTCCCCATCTTGGACATCATAACAAACGTGCACTTTTTTGTTTAATTTACACATTGGACCATAGGAAAAATGACACTACAGCTACACAGGTGACCGTCTGATAGCCCAGCTCGACTATCCATCTCTACTGAAGACCCTTTCAGCTTTTTGAGAGTTGGGTGGAGGACATCATCTCTGAAAATAGGGTCCCACAGCTTCACCACATCAGTGTGAGCAGGACTCTTAGGACTCTTAGAAGAGTCAATGCTCTGGTACCATGGGGGGCGCTTGGCCCCCTCTCTTCGTCACTGAGGATGATTTCATTTTTCAGGGATTAGAGAGGGTGGTCCTTGTGGTGGACTGCAGGTATGGAGAGCTGTTGTGATCGTATTAGATAGATAAGAATGATTATATGTATTGTAGAAATGTCTCCTATCATGTTCCCTAATTTTTTATTATGTCCACATCCTGGTCCCCATCTTGGACATCATAACAAACGTGCACTTTTTTGTTTAATTTACACATTGGGCCATAGGAAAAATGACACTACAGCTACAGAGGTGACCGTCTGATAGCCCAGCTCGACTATCCATCTCTACTGAAGACCCTTTCAGCTTTTTGAGAGTTGGGTGGAGGACATCATCTCTGAAAATAGGGTCCCACAGCTGCACCCCATCAGTGTGAGCAGGACTCTTAGGACTCTTAGAAGAGTTAATGCTCTGAGACCATGGGGGCGCTTAGCCCCCTCTCTTCGTCACTGAGGATGATTTCATTTTTCAGGGATTAGAGAGGGTGGTCCTTGTGGTGGACTGCAGGTATGGAGAGCTGTTGTCATCGTATTAGATAGATAAGAATGATTATATGTATTGTAGAAATGTCTCCTATCATGTTCCCTAATTTTTTATTATGTCCACATCCTGGTCCCCATCTTGGACATCATAACAAACGTGCACTTTTTTGTTTAATTTACACATTGGACCAAAGGAAAAATGACACTACAGCTACAGAGGTGACCGTCTGATAGCCCAGCTCGACTATCCATCTCTACTGAAGACCCTTTCAGCTTTTTGAGAGTTGGGTGGAGGACATCATCTCTGAAAATAGGGTCCCACAGCTGCACCCCATCAGTGTGAGCAGGACTCTTAGGACTCTTAGAAGAGTCAATGCTCTGAGACCATTGGGGGCACTTAGCCCCCTCTCTTCGTCACTGAGGATGATTTCATTTTTCAGGGATTAGAGAGGGTGGTCCTTGTGGTGGACTGCAGGTATGGAGAGCTGTTATCATGGTATTAGGTAGATAAGAATGATTATATGTATTGTAGAAATGTCTCCTATCATGTTCCCTAATTTTTTATTATGTCCACATCCTGGTCCCCATCTTGGACATCATAACAAACGTGCACTTTTTTGTTTAATTTACACATTGGACCATAGGAAAAATGACACTACAGCTACAGAGGTGACCGTCTGATAGCCCAGCTCAACAATCCATCTCTACTGAAGACCCTTTCAGCTTTTTGAGAGTTGGGTGGAGGACATCATCTCTGAAAATAGGGTCCCACAGCTGCACCCCATCAGTGTGAGCAGGACTCTTAGGACTCTTAGAAGAGTCAATGCTCTGAGACCATGGGGGGCGCTTAGCCCCCTCTCTTCGTCACTGAGGATGATTTCATTTTTCAGGGATTAGAGAGGGTGGTCCTTGTGGTGGACTGCAGGTATGGAGAGCTGTTGTCATCGTATTAAATAGATAAGAATGATTATATGTATTGTAGAAATGTCTCCTATCATGTTCCCTAATTTTTTATTATGTCCACATCCTGGTCCCCATCTTGGACATCATAACAAACGTGCACTTTTTTGTTTAATTTACACATTGGACCATAGGAAAAATGACACTACAGCTACAGAGGTGACCGTCTGATAGCCCAGCTCGACTATCCATCTCTACTGAAGACCCTTTCAGCTTTTTGAGAGTTGGGTGGAGGACATCATCTCTGAAAATAGGGTCCCACAGCTGCACCCCATCAGTGTGAGCAGGACTCTTAGGACTCTTAGAAGAGTCAATGCTCTGAGACCATGGGGGGCGCTTAGCCCCCTCTCTTCGTCACTGAGGATGATTTCATTTTTCAGGGATTAGAGAGGGTGGTCCTTGTGGTGGACTGCAGGTATGGAGAGCTGTTGTCATCGTATTAAATAGATAAGAATGATTATATGTATTGTAGAAATGTCTCCTATCATGTTCCCTAATTTTTTATTATGTCCACATCCTGGTCCCCATCTTGGACATCATAACAAACGTGCACTTTTTTGTTTAATTTACACATTGGACCATAGGAAAAATGACACTACAGCTACAGAGGTGACCGTCTGATAGCCCAGCTCGACTATCCATCTCTACTGAAGACCCTTTCAGCTTTTTGAGAGTTGGGTGGAGAACATCATCTCTGAAAATAGGGTCCCACAGCTGCACCCCATCAGTGTGAGCAGGACTCTTAGGACTCTTAGAAGAGTCAATGCTCTGAGACCATGGGGGGCGCTTAGCCCCCTCTCCTCGTCACTGAGGATGATTTCACTTTTCAGGGAATAGAGAGGGTGGTCCTTGTGGTGGACTGCAGGTATGGAGAGCTGTTGTCATCGTATTAGATAGATAAGAATGATTATATGTATTGTAGAAATGTCTCCTATCATGTTCCCTATTTTTCTATTATGTCCACATCCTGGTTCCCATCTTGGAAATCATAACAAACGTGCACTTTTTTGTTTAATTTACAAATTGGACAATAGGAAAAATGACACTACAGCTACAGAGGTGACCGTCTGATAGCCCAGCTCGACTATCCATCTCTACTGAAGACCCTTTCAGCTTTTTGAGAGTTGGGTGGAGGACATCATCTCTGAAAATAGGGTCCCACAGCTGCACCCCATCAGTGTGAGCAGGACTCTTAGGACTCTTAGAAGAGTCAATGCTCTGGTACCATGGGGGGCGCTTGGCCCCCTCTCTTCGTCACTGAGGATGATTTCATTTTTCAGGGATTAGAGAGGGTGGTCCTTGTGGTGGACTGCAGGTATGGAGAGCTGTTGTCATCGTATTAGATAGATAAGAATGATTATATGTATTGTAGAAATGTCTCCTATCATGTTCCCTAATTTTTTATTATGTCCACATCCTGGTCCCCATCTTGGACATCATAACAAACGTGCACTTTTTTGTTTAATTTCCACATTGGACCATAGGAAAAATGACACTACAGCTACAGAGGTGACCGTCTGATAGCCCAGCTCGACTATCCATCTCTACTGAAGACCCTTTCAGCTTTTTGAGAGTTGGGTGGAGGACATCATCTCTGAAAATAGGGTCCCACAGCTGCACCCCATCAGTGTGAGCAGGACTCTTAGGACTCTTAGAAGAGTTAATGCTCTGAGACCATGGGGGCGCTTAGCCCCCTCTCTTCGTCACTGAGGATGATTTCATTTTTCAGGGATTAGAGAGGGTGGTCCTTGTGGTGGACTGCAGGTATGGAGAGCTGTTGTCATCGTATTAGATAGATAAGAATGATTATATGTATTGTAGAAATGTCTCCTATCATGTTCCCTAATTTTTTATTATGTCCACATCCTGGTCCCCATCTTGGACATCATAACAAACGTGCACTTTTTTGTTTAATTTACACATTGGACCATAGGAAAAATGACACTACAGCTACAGAGGTGACCGTCTGATAGCCCAGCTCGACTATTCATCTCTACTGAAGACCCTTTCAGCATTTTGAGGGTTGGGTGGAGGACATCATCTCTGAAAATAGGGTCCCACAGCTGCACCCCATCAGTGTGAGCAGGACTCTTAAGACTCTTAGAAGAGTCAATGCTCTGAGACCATTGGGGGCACTGAGCCCCCTCTCTTTGTCACTGAGGATGATTTCATTTTTCAGGGTTTAGAGAGGGTGGTCCTTGTGGTGGACTGCAGGTATGGAGAGCTGTTAACATCGTATTAGATAGATAAGAATGATTATATGTATTGTAGAAATGTCTCCTATCATGTTCCCTAATTTTTTATTATGTCCACATCCTGGTCCCCATCTTGGACATCATAACAAACGTGCACTTTTTTGTTTAATTTACACATTGGACCATAGGAAAAATGACACTACAGCTACAGAGGTGACCGTCTGATAGCCCAGCTCGACTATCCATCTCTACTGAAGACCCTTTCAGCTTTTTGAGAGTTGGGTGGAGGACATCATCTCTGAAAATAGGGTCCCACAGCTTCACCCCATCAGTGTGAGCAGGACTCTTAGGACTCTTAGAAGAGTCAATGCTCTGGTACCATGGGGGGCGCTTGGCCCCCTCTCTTCGTCACTGAGGATGATTTCATTTTTCAGGGATTAGAGAGGGTGGTCCTTGTGGTGGACTGCAGGTATGTAGAGCTGTTGTCATCGTATTAGATAGATAAGAATGATTATATGTATTGTAGAAATGTCTCCTATCATGTTCCCTAATTTTTTATTATGTCCACATCCTGGTCCCCATCTTGGACATCATAACAATCATTCTTATCTATCTAATACGATGACAACAGCTGAACAGTTGAATTTCAACGCGTGGGGACATCACACACCAGTCTGTGAGCCGGAAGATGCAAACGACGCTGAAAGCCGGCAAGGCCGGCTGAAGCAGTAGGTGACTTTCGAAAATGTGCAGACAGGCAGCGAACTTTTACCAGCAGATCAGACAGCTCTGGGTATGACTTTAGAAACCGCTGAACCACGAGGTTGAGCACATGGGCCATGCATGGAACATGTGTCAGCTGGCCTCGCCTCAAAGCCGCCACCAGGTTCCGGCCATTGTCACACACAACCTTTCCTGGCTTTAGGTTCAGAGGTGTGAGCCAGTGATCTGCATGCTGTTTTAGAGCTGTCCACACCTCTTCTGCATTGTGGGGTTTGTCACCTATGCAGATTAGCTGCAGCACAGTCTGTTGCCGCTTCGCCGAGGCAGTGCTGCAGTGCTTCCAGCTTGGGACTGGTGTGGAGGGTAAAGTGGATGAGGATGCGCAGGAGGAGGAGGAGGCTGAAGAGCATGACATTCCTGAGCTGTAGAGTGTGGGTGAAACCCTGACTGAGGTAGGGCCTGCAAACCTTGGTGTGGGAAGGACTTGTTCCGTTCCTCGCTCAAACTGGGTCCCAGCTGGGCTGGGCTGGGTCCCTACCCGGCTGGGTAGGGCGTTGTGGGGGGTTTGTCTATCTCCGTTTGAGGTGAGTTTGTTTAAGTTAGCCTTTTCTTTGGCGTTTTTTGGAGCCCTGCGGGTTGGGGAGTTGGTATCGCCCAGTAAGGCGTTCCCCGGGGGCTTGGATTGGGGTGACATTATGTCAGTGGAAAACGGAGTTGAATTTTGGATTAGGAAATCGAAAACTGATCAGAGAGGTGTGGGTAGACTAGTCCGTTTGGGGATGGTTGTGGCATCTGATATGTGCCCGTTCAAGTGTCTCGGGAATTTTCAACAGATCCGTCCGAAGGTGGATGGCCCCTTATTATGTCACGAGGATGGGTCCTTTTTATCGAGATACCAATTTGTGAGTGTTTTTAGGGCATGTTTGAAGTCGTTGGGGTTAGATCCGAAGTCTTTCGGATTGGGGCAGCGACGGAGGCCTCTATATGCGGCCTACCGGAGGAGACAGTTAAGCAGATTGGTAGGTGGAAGTCGCAGCGCTTTAAGTCGTATGTACGTCCCCAGGTGGTTGTTGGCAATTGAGGGGAAAAGGGGGGGGGTATTAGGGTAGCAATGGGGGGGGTGAGAGTGTGTGTTTTTTGTCAATTTGGTTTGGTGAGGCAATAAAATGGTGTCGTCTGTACATTTTGTATTGCAGAAGCACCCCCTCTTCCTTCCCTGGTCTGGATCCTTGGCCACTCTTATGTGTATTGGGGAGCCCGACGAGCGGACGCGAGATGGAACGGGAGACAGCTAGGTTTTGAGAAGGACCTGGCTCTCGTGCGATGGCTCGGTGTTCGGGGGTTAGGGTGGAACAGGGTGTTGCAGGAGGTGCATAGATACGCCCGGTTGGACAGACCTCCTGACATGTTAGTGTTGCATGCCGGGGGGAATGATTTGGGTGGGCGTCCTTTTTGATAAAGGACATCAAACATGATTTGTTACGGTTATGGGTGTCGTTTCCAGGTCTAACGATAGTCTGGTCGGAGATAGTAGCGAGAAAGAGTTGGCAGAAAGCGCGGTCAGTTGACAGGTTGAACAAGGCGCGGGCGAAGGTTAATAGGGCGATCTCGAAGTTTGTTAGTCGGAACGGGGGTATAGCAATACGGCATGTTGAGTTGGAAAGGACGGAAGAGGAATTTTGGTTGGCTGACGGGGTACACCTTAATGCGGTGGGAACTGACTTATGGGCTCTTGGCTTGCAGGGAGGTATTGAGAGGGCCCTTTGGTTGCGGGGGGTCTCAGGCACTTGAAGGGTTTCAAGGTGCCTTCGTTGTGGTGTTGTTTATTGGTGGGTCCTTGAAGTTGGTTTAAAATTGGTTTGGGGATTCATCCGGGTATGGATCCCCTCATTGGCAGAATTGATGGTCCCCTGGTGATTTTGGGGGGGAACCCTGACGGGGTATGTCGGGGCCCCTGGGGGTGTGGTTGGGGTTGACGGAGGATTAACCCTTACCATTTGGTGCTCCTGAGCCAGTGTGGGTAACGGCTGGGAGCAAGTTGAGGTTTTTTATTGCTCGGTTATGGGAATCACCAGGGTTTTGGTAGCTTCAAGGACCTTACCACATTGCAAATTTTATTGGTTATGTATTCTTGTTAATAAAATGGCTCCTATGGCCAAAATTATCCAAAGATAAATTTGTGTCTGTGTAATTACTTTTAAATAAGAAATGGGAATGGAGGTGTGGGGTATGAAAGGAAGACCGGAGTCAACAATTCCAGGGTCAAGCATGTTTATTTGCCTAAGCTTCGTTCCAGGGTAGAAAGGGTAAGCGTGCCTTTCAGAATTCGAAGTGGTCGGACTGTACGGGCCACCAAGAACTGCAGGAGAGCTTGAACATCTTCCCATGGATTTGCGACATCCTCCCTCATCAGTTACGTAGGTAAGCAGGTTCTCAGCATTGCAGCCCATTTGTTATCTTAAGTTAGTTAAGCGGGGTTAACTAACCTGTCAGTTCAGCCTCAGGTCTAAAGCAGAGGCCTGGACTCCACTCCTTACTCCTCACTCCACAACTCTCCTTAAAAACAACTGACTCCTTTTTCCTGCCCCGGGGTCTCCAGACCCCTAGGTGGGCGTTTCCTTCCGTCTGGTCCTGCCCACTGGTGTGCCTGTCTTTCCCTGGGGGAGGTGACTAGAATTTTCTGGTTGGCTTTGTGTGACTTAGGTGAGGGAAGTTGTTATGCGGGGGCCTATGTGTGACTACCTGCAGTGTCAGGGCGTCACATATGTATGTGTGTATGTCTGCTAAAGGAATCCGCACCGTCATATTTACAAACACAACACTGCCTGGTGGTGCCGGGAGCTTGCTATCTTCTGCGATCAGCTGGAGGCCAGGATCATGCGACAGCTCAGTGAGGGACGCACGGAGCTTCTGGAGATGGCTGCGGCGGTTCGGACCTACGAGGAGGGAGCCGCGCGACGCCTGCCAGATCGAGCGGCGACGACTCAGATCCCGATGGTGCCACTGATGGGTGAGTCCAGAGTTGCCCCGGCCAGCGCAAGTGCTCCAACCCCTGCTGCTACGACCGCGGTCCCAGAAGAGGCGCCCGGCGCGGCGACGCTGAGCCAGGCCGCAGCCATGCCAGGTGCGGCCCGCCAAGCCCCGGCCGCCGCAGCGATGCCCTGCTCGGCCCGCCAAGCCCCGGCCGCCGCAGCGATGCCCTGCTCGGCCCGCCAAGCCCCGGCCGCCGCAGCGATGCCCTGCTCGGCCCGCCAAGCCCCGGCCGCCGCAGCGATGCCCTGCTCGGCCCACCAAGACCCGGTCCCTGCAGCGACGCCCAGCCCAGCCTGCACAGATCCCATCGCAGCTGCGACGCCGATCCAGGCCGCCGCCATACAGGGCGCGGCCCGCCAAGACCAGGCCGCCGCCATACAGGGCGCGGCACGCCAAGACCAGGCCGCCGCCATACAGGGCGCGGCCCGCCAAGACCAGGCCGCCGCCATACAGGGCGCGGCCCGCCAAGACCAGGCCGCCGCCATACAGGGCGCGGCCCGCCAAGACCAGGCCGCCACCATGCCAGGCGCGGCCCGCCAAGAGATTGCATCACCATTTTCCCCGGCCTGCAAGGCCAGAGCAGACACCGCTCCCCAGCCTAAGGAAGTCCCTACTAGGAAATCCCTAATAGGTGAAGACTCCGCATACTGGCAGCTGAAGGCTGACCTGGAGGCCAAGTTCCCACAGGAGATGGTGGACAGATACATGCTC
Organism: Anomaloglossus baeobatrachus; assembly: GCF_048569485.1. Classification (NCBI taxonomy): domain Eukaryota; kingdom Metazoa; phylum Chordata; class Amphibia; order Anura; family Aromobatidae; genus Anomaloglossus; species Anomaloglossus baeobatrachus. Next base: position 18,585 of record NW_027443029.1, on the reverse strand, counting down.
CCTCCGCACACCCCTAAGGCAACCCCTGCAGCAACCACGCTGAAGAGTCCACCGCCTGGGCCAGCTGAGGAACACTCATCCCCGGCGCTGCCACGACCAGAGTGCAGCGAAGAACTAAGGGGGAGAGGAGGGCAAGAAGCTGAGGAGTTGCCCCCGGAGCCAGCAGCAGTGCTAGTCCCAGAGCCGGAGATGCTGCCATATTCCCGCTGGGACGAGGAAGACCTGACACCTCCTGCTGAAGAAGACCTGCCCAACCGCCCTACCTGGGAGCTTGTAAGCTGCACTTCGCAGAATCCAGTCCGCAAGATACAGCGCCGCAGTAGAACCCAGTCTTTCCCTGCACCGCCATCCCCAGAGCAGAGAGAAGTCACGGCCAGAGACCTACAAGAAAAACGGTTCCTGAGAAGAGCCAAAGCACAGGTCAGAGGACCCCTTTGCAGAGGAGTAGTGGAGGACTTCAGCCTCAAGTCAGGATATGGGTTCATCGTAGCACCTGGTATAAAAGAAGGTATCTTCGTCAACAGAAGAGACGTCAGAGCTAATCTGCCCAGAGGACATCCTGGAAGGAACCTGCGTACAGGAGACTCCGTACAGTTTACTATGCATCGAGGCGAAAGAGGCTGGTATGCCCTAGATGTAGTACCATGTCCCAAAGAAGAAAGGAAAGACAGCCATAAAGAAAGAAAAGACAAAGAACCTACTGAAGAGACAACTACAGATGAGGAAAAAGGTCAAGAAAGCAACAGGTGCCGCAGCCCTACAGGCCCAAGCCCTGGTGAAGAGGAATCTGCCTAAGTTTAAGTAAAGTACAGCAAGTTTTGACCAGTTTGGAAAGTTTGTTTTGCAACGTTTTAAAAGTTCAAGTATGTGCCCACATAAACTGATGTGAGAAATGAACCTTAAGGCTATGAACTGGCTATAGCCACAAACTCTCGCAGTGTAAATAGTTACACCAGAGGGCACCACCGCCACCAGAGTCAGCCTGTTTAGGGGCTTGGCTCGTCTGCAACCAGGAGGAGCCCGTCCGTATATAGGGCCTTGGCTCACCTGCGACCAGAGAGCATGCCTGTTTATGGGGCCTGGCTCTCCACCACAAAGAGGGTACCTGGTCAGCACCAACTGTGGAGGCCGCCTCTGCATCCTGCCAGAAGAGGCTGAAGGCGCGGATCCACCAGGCCAGGTATACCCTGAAACCACCAGCCCATGTAAGCCGCCTCTACATCCTGCCAGAAGTGGCTGAAGTCGCGGCCAACGTGAAAGGGTTTTGGGTGGGTTAACGGACTTGTGGGTGGAGGGTGGTGATGTATGGTACCTGGTGCTTTTAAAAAATGTTTTACATGTTTTAATGTTTTATGCATTTTAAAATGTTGTCTTGCAGCCCGAGGACGTGCTGGTGATAACTAAGGGGGAATGTGGCGCCCCTGACCTGGTCAGGCACCACTGAGTACTGCACCCATGCTGGGGACAGTACAACACAGGTAATCCAGAAGGCTGACCGGGGTGTGGAACACAGGCGCATAGTGATCAGGTCTCACACATGTACCCATGAGAGGACCCCTGGGGATCCCAGGAGGGGGAAAAGCCTTCACCTTCACTGGAATAGTGGAGGGGGCCAAAAGCCTCCATCTCCTCTCAAGGGGTGTGGTAAGAGAATCTGGTTGCTAGGTGGCGTAGGCAAGAACAGGAGAGGAGGAGCAGTGAGCCAGTTCAGGGCAGAGTCCAGGGAGCTCCGAGGAGAGCTGACCCCTTCCCCTGGGCTGCTGGAGTCTGACAGCGTCCGCGCAGTGGCTACCGACGGGGGAGAACGGTCACCTAGGAGTGCTACCCGAAACCCATCTCCAGCTAGAGAGAGAGCACAGAGTGGGAAGTAAGGAGACTGCTAGGGAGAACCAGGCCCAAACGGGCGGCAGATCCCGAAGCGGAGATAGATCCAGCTTTCTTTTGCTAAACCTGCCGGTGTGGGGCTCTCAAAGCCCACGCCACAACACCACAAAAGCCGCAGCCACGTAGCCACAGTTAGGGCCCATAGCTCACAGGAGGCAAGCAGCTGGAGTGAGCTGGTCCAGGCAACAAGCACACGGCAAACGAAGGGGAGTGAGGCTTCAGCAACTTCCCTGGGTGACCCCCATAGGGACTCAAAGTCGGGGTCACCCCAAACCACCAAGGGCTAAGGAAGGCGAGTTAGTAGTCACCCTCACAAGTCAGCCTGAAGGACACCTGGTTCCCGCCTGGTTCATCCCAGCTACGCCCGGGTTACTCACCCTGCCACCTGAAGTGAGTAAAAACCCTGAAAGACATTCTGCCTGTGTGGAGTTATTCTGCGCCTTGTGGTACTACGCACCTACACAGGGCCCTGGGGCTTGCCTCACTCTCAGGAGGCTATTCCAACTAACTGCACTCACCATCAGCCCCAGGCGTCCCTCAACCTGCAGTGGCGGTCCCCACTGACCGCAATACTGAGAGTGGCGTCACGACAATCAAGAAGAAGATCTCCTACCTGTGACCAGATCCAGCCGAGTGGAGTCCCTGAAGGTAATGCACCGACACTACACCTGTGGGGCTTCACACCACTACGCGTAAAGGCAGCATTTCGGTAGCCAACAGCTTACAGAGGGATAGAGTCAACCACTTAGCTTTGTCATGGGTCGCAGTAAGTGGCCTTTTATTTGACCACATCTGAGGGAAAGAGATCTGGCTGCTGTCTGTAGACGGTGTTGAGTAGGGTGTCCCTGGAAAAATGCAGGTTTGTGAGAAAAGTGCAGGCGGAGACATGATGTTGCCTTCATCTTGCCTTCAGATCTGTTCATCTTGTATCATTTTTAAAAAACACATCAAGCAAGGGTTACTCCAAGCGGAGTCTACCTTTTTTCCCAACATTGGGCACACAGACACCCCATCAGTGGCAGCACTTGTGCCCTAGTTGCAAACAGGATGTTTTGATTTGCATCAAGCACATTCCAAATCCACAAGCATTTACTCTCCCCAGGATGACACAGGGGTAGTAAATTCCTTCTGGATCCATGACTTGTTCATTTTGATGAACGTCAGTGTGTCCACATTGTCACTGGACAGACGCGTGCGCTTATCTGTCAGCACACACCCAGCAGCACTGAAGAAGACACGTTCAGAGACAACGCTGGCAGCTGCACACGACAAAATCTCCAAGGCGTAACTGGAGAGCTCTGTCAATTTTTCTAGATTTGAAGCCCAAAAGGAGCAAGGCTCCATTTGCAAAGTCATTGCATCGATGTTCATTTGGAGATACTCCTGTATCATCCTCTCCATCCGTTGACTATGTGTCAGACTTGTTGTCTCTGGTGGCCTTGCAAAGGAGGGTCTAAAAAAATTATGAAAATATTCCATAAAATTGCTGTTACCAGCACCAGATACGGTCCTACTGGTACGGGTAGACTGTTGAAGATGACGATGCCGTCCCATGTTTGTCAAGTTACAACTGGGAGAATCACTCCCTTCACCTGCACGGTTGTTTGGTGTAAAAGCCGAGCTAAGATCGAGTAACAGCTTATGCTGATACTCCAGCATACGTGCGTCCCTTTCTATGGGTGGAATTATGTCACAAAATTTGGACTTGTCCCGGGGATCTAATAGTGTGGCAAGCCAGTAGTCATCATCACTTCTAATTTTGACAATCCGAGGGTCATGTTGGAGGTAGTGCAACAAGAAGGCACTCATGTGTCTTGCGCAGCCATGCGGACCAAGTCCACGCTGTGTTTGTGGCATAGAGGTGCTAACCGTTCTTTCTTCCTCTGACATCTCCCCCCAACCTCTTTCAACTGAATTTTGACCAAGGTCTCCCTCATCCGCTGAGTCTTCCATGTCCATGGACAGTTCGTCCTCCATATCTTCATGTCCTCCTGCACCTTCCTCAACATCTCGCCTGCTACCATGCGCCCTTGTTGATCCCTGTCCCCCATGGTCCCATGCCTGCCGCGTTGGTGATGATGAACGTCTGGACCTTGGTGATGTTGTTGTGTCTTGCGCATATGAATCCTCCTGTAGTTCCTCCCCTTCCTGTTGTCCCACCCCCTGACTCCGAATAGTGTTTAGCGTGTGCTCCAGCATGTAAATGACTGTAATCGTCATGCTGATAATGGCATTGTCAGCGCTAAACATATTCGTCGCCATGTCGAAACTGTGCAGAACGGTGCATAGGTCCTTGATCTGAGATCACTCCATCAGGGTGATCTGCCCCACTTCTGCATCTCGTTGGCCCAGGCTATACATCATGACGTATTGCACCAGGGCTCGCCGGTGCTGCCACAGTCGCTGTAACATGTGGAGAGTTGAATTCCAGCGTGTCGCCACATCGCATTTCAGGCGATGAACCGGCAGGCCGAAAGACTTCTGGAGCGATGCAAGTCGCTCAGCTGCGGCGGTTGAACGGCGGAAGTGAGCACTGCAGACAGTTTACGTGCCCTGGTCAGAAGGCCATCTAGGCCGGGATAGTGTGTTAAAAATTGCTGGACAACAAGGTTCAACACGTGAGCCATACAAGGCACGTGTGTCACCTTGCCCAGGCGAAGGGCCGCACCCAGGTTTGCAGCATTGTCGCACACGGCCTTACCAGGCTGCAGGTTGAGTGGAGACAACCATTTATTAAACTCGGACCGCAGAGCTGACCACAACTCCTCAGCTGTGTGACTCTTATTCCCAAGACATGTCAAGCTAAAGACCGCCTGATGCCGTTGCGCTCTGCTGCCAGCATAGTAATGAGGGGTGCGTGATTCCTTCTGCGCAGTGAGAACGCTGGTGGCCTGACCAGGCAGGCTTGGGGCGAAGGTGGAGGACCCAGATGAGGTGGAGGATGCAGAAGCAGTGGCGGAACTTGGACAGACAGAGGATTGACACACAAGTCGTGGGGACGGCAAGACTTGTGCAGCAGACCCTTCACCATCTATCAACATAGTTACCCAGTGCCCAGTCAGCGACATGTAACGTCCCTGTCCATGCTTACTGGTCCAAGTATCGGTGGTGAAATGCACCCGTTCACACACAGAGTTTCTCAAGGAAGCGGTGATGTTGTGTGCGACATGCTGGTGTAGCGCGGGCACACCTTTCTTAGAGAAGTAGTGGCGACTAGGCATCTGGTACTGGGGCACAGCGACAGACATAAGGTCTCTAAAATCCTGTGTGTCCACTAGGCGGAAAGGCAGCATTTCGGTAGCCAACAGCTTACAGAGGGATAGAGTCAACCTCTTAGCTTTGTCATGGGTCGGAGGAAGTGGCCTTTTATTTGACCACATCTGAGGGACAGAGATCTGGCTGCTGTGTGTAGACGGTGTTGAGTAGGGTGTCCCTGGAAAAATGCAGCTTTGTGAGGAAAGTGCAGGCGGAGACATGATGTTGCCTTCATCCAACGTAGGTGCTATCGATGTCTGAGAGAGCTGTACACACTCACTTGTTTCCCCTTCCAAACCAACTGACGACCTACCAAGCAAACTGCCTGTTGCGGTTACAGTGGTGGAAGTTTTGCGTGGAAAAACAGGTGTGACAGCTGTCCCCACAGTCCTAGAAGATGAAGAGCGCGCGGATGCACTGGAAGGGGCGGGCGGTGGATGGTTCGCTCCGCTAGGCCGCATTGCAGCACAGTGAGCTTCCCACCGGGACCTATGATATTTATTCATGTGACGATTCATGGAAGAAGTTGTCAAACTGCTGAGGTTTTGACCTCTACTAAGAGAATCATGACAAATTTTACATATCACATGATTTGGGCGATCTTTTTCTATGTCAAAAAAGGAACAGGCTAGGCAAGGCTTAGAGGCCATGCGACCTGTTGATGCACCCCGAATAATGCTCATAGGCAGAGTGGTGGCTGAGGATGCAGTTGTAGACGTGCTACCAGTGCTCCGACTCTGTCCAGGAAGGCGCAAGGTAATTTCGTCGTCGGTTGCATCCTCCTCCACCGCCTCTGTTGACCTCCTCGAGTGCCTGACTGGGGGTTGACAGTAGGTGGGATCTAGAACTTCATCATCAATTGTTGTGTTTGCACTCCCCTCCCCCTCAGACCGAGCCTCTTCTTGCCCTGACCGAATATTTAAGTTGTCATCCCAATCGGGTATCTGCGTCTCATCTTCATCAGTATGTTCCTCATTGCCTATAACCACAGTTGTTGGAAAGGCAGCATTTTGGTAGCCAACAGTTTGCATTTTATGAAAGTCAACCTCCAAGCCATGTCATGCCCTTCTAAAAGCATGTATAACACAGCGAGGGGACTCCAACCACAGTCTCCCTCGTTGCCACTCACTGGGCCACACACACCCCACTTGACTGGCATCGGTTGAGCTCCCTTTTGAAAAAGAAAAAGATGCTTTGCATGAAGCACTCTCAAAAATACGCGTGCCTTTCCCGTCCCCTGGCTGACCCAGGGGAAGAAAAGTCCTCTGAGAGCCATGACTTGTTCATCTTGGTTCTTTCAGAGACACAGCGAGGGGACTCCAACCACAGTCTCCCTCGTTTCCACTCACTGGGCCACACACACCCCACTTGACTGGCATCGGTTGAGCTCCCTTTTGAAAAAGAAAAAGATGCTTTGCATGAAGCACTCTCAAAAATACGCGTGCCTTTCCCGTCCCCTGGCTGACCCAGGGGAAGAAAAGTCCTCTGAGAGCCATGACTTGTTCATCTTGGTTCTTTTAGAGACACAGCGAGGGGACTCCAACCACAGTCTCCCTCGTTTCCACTCACTGGGCCACACACACCCCACTTGACTGGCATCGGTTGAGCTCCCTTTTGAAAAAGAAAAAGATGCTTTGCATGAAGCACTCTCAAAAATACGCGTGCCTTTCCCGTCCCCTGGCTGACCCAGGGGAAGAAAAGTCCTCTGAGAGCCATGACTTGTTCATCTTGGTTCTTTTAGAGACACAGCGAGGGGACTCCAACCACAGTCTCCCTCGTTTCCACTCACTGGGCCACACACACCCCACTTGACTGGCATCGGTTGAGCTCCCTTTTGAAAAAGAAAAAGATGCTTTGCATGAAGCACTCTCAAAAATACGCGTGCCTTTCCCGTCCCCTGGCTGACCCAGGGGAAGAAAAGTCCTCTGAGAGCCATGACTTGTTCATCTTGGTTCTTTTAGAGACACAGCGAGGGGACTCCAACCACAGTCTCCCTCGTTTCCACTCACTGGGCCACACACACCCCACTTGACTGGCATCGGTTGAGCTCCCTTTTGAAAAAGAAAAAGATGCTTTGCATGAAGCACTCTCAAAAATACGCGTGCCTTTCCCGTCCCCTGGCTGACCCAGGGGAAGAAAAGTCCTCTGAGAGCCATGACTTGTTCATCTTGGTTCTTTTAGAGACACAGCGAGGGGACTCCAACCACAGTCTCCCTCGTTGCCACTCACTGGGCCACACACACCCCACTTGACTGGCATCGGTTGAGCTCCCTTTTGAAAAAGAAAAAGATGCTTTGCATGAAGCACTCTCAAAAATACGCGTGCCTTTCCCGTCCCCTGGCTGACCCAGGGGAAGAAAAGTCCTCTGAGAGCCATGACTTGTTCATCTTGGTTCTTTTAGAGACACAGCGAGGGGACTCCAACCACAGTCTCCCTCGTTTCCACTCACTGGGCCACACACACCCCACTTGACTGGCATCGGTTGAGCTCCCTTTTGAAAAAGAAAAAGATGCTTTGCATGAAGCACTCTCAAAAATACGCGTGCCTTTCCCGTCCCCTGGCTGACCTAGGGGAAGAAAAGTCCTCTGAGAGCCATGACTTGTTCATCTTGGTTCTTTTAGAGACACAGCGAGGGGACTCCAACCACAGTCTCCCTCGTTGCCACTCACTGGGCCATACACACCCCACTTGACTGGCATCGGTTGAGCTCCCTTTTGAAAAAGAAAAAGATGCTTTGCATGAAGCACTCTCAAAAATACGCGTGCCTTTCCCGTCCCCTGGCTGACCCAGGGGAAGAAAAGTCCTCTGAGAGCCATGACTTGTTCATCTTGGTTCTTTTAGAGACACAGCGAGGGGACTCCAACCACAGTCTCCCTCGTTGCCACTCACTGGGCCACACACACCCCACTTGACTGGCATCGGTTGAGCTCCCTTTTGAAAAAGAAAAAGATGCTTTGCATGAAGCACTCTCAAAAATACGCGTGCCTTTCCCGTCCCCTGGCTGACCCAGGGGAAGAAAAGTCCTCTGAGAGCCATGACTTGTTCATCTTGGTTCTTTTAGAGACACAGCGAGGGGACTCCAACCACAGTCTCCCTCGTTTCCACTCACTGGGCCACACACACCCCACTTGACTGGCATCGGTTGAGCTCCCTTTTGAAAAAGAAAAAGATGCTTTGCATGAAGCACTCTCAAAAATACGCGTGCCTTTCCCGTCCCCTGGCTGACCCAGGGGAAGAAAAGTCCTCTGAGAGCCATGACTTGTTCATCTTGGTTCTTTTAGAGACACAGCGAGGGGACTCCAACCACAGTCTCCCTCGTTTCCACTCACTGGGCCACACACACCCCACTTGACTGGCATCGGTTGAGCTCCCTTTTGAAAAAGAAAAAGATGCTTTGCATGAAGCACTCTCAAAAATACGCGTGCCTTTCCCGTCCCCTGGCTGACCCAGGGGAAGAAAAGTCCTCTGAGAGCCATGACTTGTTCATCTTGGTTCTTTTAGAGACACAGCGAGGGGACTCCAACCACAGTCTCCCTCGTTTCCACTCACTGGGCCACACACACCCCACTTGACTGGCATCGGTTGAGCTCCCTTTTGAAAAAGAAAAAGATGCTTTGCATGAAGCACTCTCAAAAATACGCGTGCCTTTCCCGTCCCCTGGCTGACCCAGGGGAAGAAAAGTCCTCTGAGAGCCATGACTTGTTCATCTTGGTTCTTTTAGAGACACAGCGAGGGGACTCCAACCACAGTCTCCCTCGTTTCTACTCACTGGGCCACACACACCCCACTTGACTGGCATCGGTTGAGCTCCCTTTTGAAAAAGAAAAAGATGCTTTGCATGAAGCACTCTCAAAAATACGCGTGCCTTTCCCGTCCCCTGGCTGACCCAGGGGAAGAAAAGTCCTCTGAGAGCCATGACTTGTTCATCTTGGTTCTTTTAGAGACACAGCGAGGGGACTCCAACCACAGTCTCCCTCGTTTCCACTCACTGGGCCACACACACCCCACTTGACTGGCATCGGTTGAGCTCCCTTTTGAAAAAGAAAAAGATGCTTTGCATGAAGCACTCTCAAAAATACGCGTGCCTTTCCCGTCCCCTGGCTGACCCAGGGGAAGAAAAGTCCTCTGAGAGCCATGACTTGTTCATCTTGGTTCTTTTAGAGACACAGCGAGGGGACTCCAACCACAGTCTCCCTCGTTTCCACTCACTGGGCCACACACACCCCACTTGACTGGCATCGGTTGAGCTCCCTTTTGAAAAAGAAAAAGATGCTTTGCATGAAGCACTCTCAAAAATACGCGTGCCTTTCCCGTCCCCTGGCTGACCCAGGGGAAGAAAAGTCCTCTGAGAGCCATGACTTGTTCATCTTGGTTCTTTTAGAGACACAGCGAGGGGACTCCAACCACAGTCTCCCTCGTTTCCACTCACTGGGCCACACACACCCCACTTGACTGGCATCGGTTGAGCTCCCTTTTGAAAAAGAAAAAGATGCTTTGCATGAAGCACTCTCAAAAATACGCGTGCCTTTCCCGTCCCCTGGCTGACCCAGGGGAAGAAAAGTCCTCTGAGAGCCATGACTTGTTCATCTTGGTTCTTTTAGAGACACAGCGAGTGGACTCCAACCACAGTCTCCCTCGTTTCCACTCACTGGGCCACACACACCCCACTTGACTGGCATCGGTTGAGCTCCCTTTTGAAAAAGAAAAAGATGCTTTGCATGAAGCACTCTCAAAAATACGCGTGCCTTTCCCGTCCCCTGGCTGACCCAGGGGAAGAAAAGTCCTCTGAGAGCCATGACTTGTTCATCTTGGTTCTTTTAGAGACACAGCGAGGGGACTCCAACCACAGTCTCCCTCGTTTCCACTCACTGGGCCACACACACCCCACTTGACTGGCATCGGTTGAGCTCCCTTTTGAAAAAGAAAAAGATGCTTTGCATGAAGCACTCTCAAAAATACGCGTGCCTTTCCCGTCCCCTGGCTGACCCAGGGGAAGAAAAGTCCTCTGAGAGCCATGACTTGTTCATCTTGGTTCTTTTAGAGACACAGCGAGGGGACTCCAACCACAGTCTCCCTCGTTTCCACTCACTGGGCCACACACACCCCACTTGACTGGCATCGGTTGAGCTCCCTTTTGAAAAAGAAAAAGATGCTTTGCATGAAGCACTCTCAAAAATACGCGTGCCTTTCCCGTCCCCTGGCTGACCCAGGGGAAGAAAAGTCCTCTGAGAGCCATGTCCACATTGTCAGTGGACAGACACGTGTGCTTATCTGCCAGCAGACCCACAGCAGCACTGAAGACAGGTTCCGAGAGAACGCTGGCTGCAGGACACGACAAGATCCCCAAGACGTACGTGGCGAGCTCAGGCAATTTATCAAGATTGGAAGCCAAGAATGAGCAGGGCTCAAGTTGCACATTAATGGAATCGATGTTTCCTTGCATATACTCATATATCTGTGTGTCCTCCTCTTTTTCCTTGTCCAGCTCTTTTGTTTTCGCATGAGTATATGTCCTTGTCACTTTCCCATGTGTTGTGAGTTGTTTGTGACCTTTTGGACACCTTTGAGGGTGTTTTCTAGGTGTTTTTCTGTGTTTGTGATTGCCTGCCATTGTTTCCTATGCAGTTCGAGTTCGGTTCGTCGAACGTTCGACGAACCGAACTCGAACGGGAGGTCCGTTCGGCGAACCAACCTCGAGCCGAACCGCGACCGGTTCGCTCATCTCTAATCGTTACTGCTGCAGTAACGATAATCGAGAATGGAGACCCATGTCACCGATGAGCGATTTTGCACGTTTTTGCAACGATGCAAAATCGCTCATCGGTGTCACACGCAGCAACATCGCTAATGCGGCCGGATGTGCGTCACAAATTCCGTGACCCCAACGACTCCGCATTAGCGATGTCGCAGCGTGTAAAGCCCCCTTTAGTGGGAGTGGTGTACAGGGTCTTAGCAGTAAAGAGTATTCCATATTTCTGCCAGATACCCACAGAGATATTGAAATCTGAAAAAAGAGACTTCTGCTCATTGAAGGTAAGAACTGCTCACATAGCGTTCAACTCCACAGCAAACGAGTGCTCTAGCACTGGCATCTCAGCAGGGATATTCCCCTACTACACATGTGTGTCTGGGTCGCTGTGACAGTTTACAGGACATAACTCAGGGCACCTAGACAGAAGGCAGAGGGACTACTTTCTATTTCTGGTGTAGAGCTTAGTACAATATATATATATATACTATTACATGTGACACATGTACCTTGTATTACCATTATTCGCTGTATATGAACCCCTTTTCTCCGGGCATTATTTGTCTATAGCATTTTTCACGAACCTGAGGCAACTGAGAACCCTTCAGTGAAGGAATTCCACTAACCCTCACAATACCAACCAGGGGCCTCCCTGCAGTAACTCAGGTAGTTGTACCCATTCTCTTTCCGCATTCTATGTGTTCTTCTTTCTTCTTTTTTTTCTTTTTTCTTCTTTTTATTTCTATCATGTAGTTCAGGGGTTTATAGATATATGTCCTGCATTTCATATTTCCTTTAGTGGTGCTTCTTACCCATTCTCATATCATTTACCCTAGTATTTCATGATCCTGAGGCGACTGAGAACCCTTTAATAAAGGAATCCTTTTTCACCTGAATTGTCAAGTGATACTTACCAGTGACTATCACGTAATGTTACAGGTAGTTCCATTTTCTTCCTCTTCTTTCTCTCCTTTCTTCTTTGTCACACGGTCCATTGTGTTATAGCCCACGTGTCATGATAACACTTGTACCATCTTTTCATTTAGATTCCACCTACAATTATTTACCGATTCCAGTTCTGGAATAGGCTTTCATCATCTACTCACTAGAATTCTCAAGTGCATAAGGTACTGAGACATATACATGTTCACACCATTATAAAGAACAAAGTATAAACATTGAGGTTTTTCTCACACCCATGTTCCTGTGTTCTTTGATATGATATGTGTTCATTTCCTTCACTATATAGGATTGCAAGTTTTCCATTTGTACCTTAATGGCAATGACGCTATACAATTGAACACATATCATCCTGTTATGAAATATAGGTGTGTATTTACCTGCTTGACTATTTTTGGTTGTTTGATCCAGAATGTTTCTCCAGATAGGTCATGTGGAAATTTTCTTTCCTCAGTACAAATGTTTTCACTATGGCTTTGGAAAAATTTTTTGTATGTGCCTCATGGTCATTTGACCCATTGTACTCTCAAGTAGCAATATATTGTACTGTTATGTTGTACTATGTACTAATTACGTGTTTATATGGTTTTGTAACCCTTTATGATCTTAGATAACTTTATCCTTGATAAAGACCTAAAAACAAGGTCGAAACGTTGGATGAATTATCCTTTTGCACAAATAAAGAATTTTCAGCATTCCAAGAGTTCTTTTCTTACGTTATTAATCACTATAGTGTACCAGAGCTATTTCTTTTGAATTGACTCTTATTTTTTCTGAGCACCTGCTATATACACAGTGAGCCAGACATATTCAATTTTCATTCAGAAGGCAGAGGGAAGCCTTAGCAGCTGAGCATATATCTTTGCTTGTGAGCATTAGAAAGGGCCGGCGATTACAGGGTAACATGAAAAATGTCCAGCTTGCATTATGACTAGAACATGACAATATCCTTTTAAGTACTAACCTATGATGCGTTCCTAAGCAGTTGATGTTATATGTTCTACATTTCATTTTCTGCATACTTTACAAGTAGTAGAATTTGCTTTGATATAGGCAACTGGATTTTCACAATGAAAAGGCAAAGGATAACGCCCGAAAAAGACGCCATACATTATGTCAGTGCCATCACTGACAAACCTGGATTGACCATGAAATACGGTATGGAGAGCTGTTGTCATCGTATTAGATAGATAAGAATGATTATATGTATTGTAGAAATGTCTCCTATCATGTTCCCTAATTTTTTATTATGTCCACATCATGGTCCCCATCTTGGACATCATAACAAACGTGCACTTTTTTGTTTAATTTACACATTGGACCATAGGAAAAATGACACTACAGCTACAGAGGTGACCGTCTGATAGCCCAGCTCGACTATCCATCTCTACTGAAGACCCTTTCAGCTATTTGAGAGTTGGGTGGAGAACATCATCTCTGAAAATAGGGTCCCACAGCTGCACCCCATCAGTGTGAGCAGGACTCTTAGGACTCTTAGAAGAGTCAATGCTCTGAGACCATGGGGGGCGCTTAGCCCCCTCTCTTCGTCACTGAGGATGATTTCACTTTTCAGGGAATAGAGAGGGTGGTCCTTGTGGTGGACTGCAGGTATGGAGAGCTGTTGTCATCGTATTAGATAGATAAGAATGATTATATGTATTGTAGAAATGTCTCCTATCATGTTCCCTATTTTTTTATTATGTCCACATCCTGGTCCCCATCTTGGACATCATAACAAACGTGCACTTTTTTGTTTAATTTACACATTGGACCATAGGAAAAATGACACTACAGCTACAGAGGTGACCGTCTGATAGCCCAGCTCGACTATCCATCTCTACTGAAGACCCTTTCAGCTTTTTGAGAGTTGGGTGGAGGACATCATCTCTGAAAATAGGGTCCCACAGCTGCACCCCATCAGTGTGAGCAGGAATCTTAGGACTCTTAGAAGAGTCAATGCTCTGAGACCATGGGGGGCGCTTAGCCCCCTCTCTTCGTCACTGAGGATGATTTCATTTTTCAGGGATTAGAGAGAGTGGTCCTTGTGGTGGACTGCAGGTATGGAGAGCTGTTGTGATCGTATTAGATAGATAAGAATGATTATATGTATTGTAGAAATGTCTCCTATCATGTTCCCTAATTTTTTATTATGTCCACATCCTGGTCCCCATCTTGGACATCATAACAAACGTGCACTTTTTTGTTTAATTTACACATTGGACCATAGGAAAAATGACACTACAGCTACAGAGGTGACCGTCTGATAGCCCAGCTCGACTATCCATCTCTACTGAAGACCCTTTCAGCTTTTTGAGAGTTGGGTGGAGGACATCATCTCTGAAAATAGGGTCCCACAGCTGCACCCCATCAGTGTAAGCAGGACTCTTAGGACTCTTAGAAGAGTCAATGCTCTAAAACCATGGGGGGCGCTTAGCCCCCTCTCCTCGTCCCTGAGGATGATTTCATTTTTCAGGGATTAGAGAGGGTGGTCCTTGTGGTGGACTGCAGGTATGGAGAGCTGTTGTCATCGTATTAGATAGATAAGAATGATTATATGTATTGTAGAAATGTCTCCTATCATGTTCCCTAATTTCTTATTATGTCCACATCCTGGTCCCCATCTTGGACATCATAACAAACGTGCACTTTTTTGTTTAATTTACACATTGGACCATAGGAAAAATGACACTACAGCTACAGAGGTGACCGTCTGATAGCCCAGCTCGACTACCCATCTCTACTGAAGACCCTTTCAGCTTTTTGAGAGTTGGGTGGAGGACATCATCTCTGAAAATAGGGTCCCACAGCTTCACCCCATCAGTGTGAGCAGGACTCTTAGGACTCTTAGAAGAGTCAATGCTCTGGTACCATGGGGGGCGCTTGGCCCCCTCTCTTCGTCACTGAGGATGATTTCATTTTTCAGGGATTAGAGAGGGTGGTCCTTGTGGTGGACTGCAGGTATGGAGAGCTGTTGTCATCGTATTAGATAGATAAGAATGATTATATGTATTGTAGAAATGTCTCCTATCATGTTCCCTAATTTTTTATTATGTCCACATCCTGGTCCCCATCTTGGACATCATAACAAACGTGCACTTTTTTGTTTAATTTACACATTGGACCATAGGAAAAATGACACTACAGCTACAGAGGTGACCGTCTGATAGCCCAGCTCGACTATCCATCTCTACTGAAGACCCTTTCAGCTTTTTGAGAGTTGGGTGGAGGACATCATCTCTGAAAATAGGGTCCCACAGCTGCACCCCATCAGTGTGAGCAGGACTCTTAGGACTCTTAGAAGAGTTAATGCTCTGAGACCATGGGGGCGCTTAGCCCCCTCTCTTCGTCACTGAGGATGATTTCATTTTTCAGGGATTAGAGAGGGTGGTCCTTGTGGTGGACTGCAGGTATGGAGAGCTGTTGTCATCGTATTAGATAGATAAGAATGATTATATGTATTGTAGAAATGTCTCCTATCATGTTCCCTAATTTTTTATTATGTCCACATCCTGGTCCCCATCTTGGACATCATAACAAACGTGCACTTTTTTGTTTAATTTACACATTGGACCATAGGAAAAATGACACTACAGCTACAGAGGTGACCGTCTGATAGCCCAGCTCGACTATCCATCTCTACTGAAGACCCTTTCAGCTTTTTGAGAGTTGGGTGGAGGACATCATCTCTGAAAATAGGGTCCCACAGCTGCACCCCATCAGTGTGAGCAGGACTCTTAGGACTCTTAGAAGAGTTAATGCTCTGAGACCATGGGGGCGCTTAGCCCCCTCTCTTCGTCACTGAGGATGATTTCATTTTTCAGGGATTAGAGAGGGTGGTCCTTGTGGTGGACTGCAGGTATGGAGAGCTGTTGTCATCGTATTAGATAGATAAGAATGATTATATGTATTGTAGAAATGTCTCCTATCATGTTCCCTAATTTTTTATTATGTCCACATCCTGGTCCCCATCTTGGACATCATAACAAACGTGCACTTTTTTGTTTAATTTACACATTGGACCATAGGAAAAATGACACTACAGCTACAGAGGTGACCGTCTGATAGCCCAGCTCGACTATCCATCTCTACTGAAGACCCTTTCAGCTTTTTGAGAGTTGGGTGGAGGACATCATCTCTGAAAATAGGGTCCCACAGCTGCACCCCATCAGTGTGAGCAGGACTCTTAGGACTCTTAGAAGAGTCAATGCTCTGAGACCATTGGGGGCACTTAGCCCCCTCTCTTCATCACTGAGGATGATTTCATTTTTCAGGGATTAGAGAGGGTGGTCCTTGTGGTGGACTGCAGATATGGAGAGCTGTTATCATCGTATTAGATAGATAAGAATGATTATATGTATTGTAGAAATGTCTAGTATCATGTTCCCTAATTTTTTATTATGTCCACATCCTGGTCCCCATCTTGGACATCATAACAAACGTGCACTTTTTTGTTTAATTTACACATTGGACCATAGGAAAAATGACACTACAGCTACAGAGGTGACCGTCTGATAGCCCAGCTCGACTATCCATCTCTACTGAAGACCCTTTCAGCTTTTTGAGAGTTGGGTGGAGGACATCATCTCTGAAAATAGGGTCCCACAGCTGCACCCCATCAGTGTGAGCAGGACTCTGAGGACTCTTAGAAGAGTCAATGCTCTGAGACCATGGGGGGCGCTTAGCCCCCTCTCTTTGTCACTGAGGATGATTTCATTTTTCAGGGATTAGAGAGGGTGGTCCTTGTGGTGGACTGCAGGTATGGAGAGCTGTTGTCATCGTATTAAATAGATAAGAATGATTATATGTATTGTAGAAATGTCTCCTATCATGTTCCCTAATTTTTTATTATGTCCACATCCTGGTCCCCATCTTGGACATCATAACAAACGTGCACTTTTTTGTTTAATTTACACATTGGACCATAGGAAAAATGACACTACAGCTACAGAGGTGACCGTCTGATAGCCCAGCTCGACTATCCATCTCTACTGAAGACCCTTTCAGCTTTTTGAGAGTTGGGTGGAGAACATCATCTCTGAAAATAGGGTCCCACAGCTGCACCCCATCAGTGTGAGCAGGACTCTTAGGACTCTTAGAAGAGTCAATGCTCTGAGACCATGGGGGGCGCTTAGCCCCCTCTCTTCGTCACTGAGGATGATTTCACTTTTCAGGGAATAGAGAGGGTGGTCCTTGTGGTGGACTGCAGGTATGGAGAGCTGTTGTCATCGTATTAGATAGATAAGAATGATTATATGTATTGTAGAAATGTCTCCTATCATGTTCCCTATTTTTTTATTATGTCCACATCCTGGTCCCCATCTTGGAAATCATAACAAACGTGCACTTTTTTGTTTAATTTACACATTGGACCATAGGAAAAATGACACTACAGCTACAGAGGTGACCGTCTGATAGCCCAGCTCGACTATCCATCTCTACTGAAGACCCTTTCAGCTTTTTGAGAGTTGGGTGGAGGACATCATCTCTGAAAATAGGGTCCCACAGCTGCACCCCATCAGTGTGAGCAGGAATCTTAGGACTCTTAGAAGAGTCAATGCTCTGAGACCATGGGGGGCGCTTAGCCCCCTCTCTTCGTCACTGAGGATGATTGCATTTTTCAGGGATTAGAGAGAGTGGTCCTTGTGGTGGACTGCAGGTATGGAGAGCTGTTGTGATCGTATTAGATAGATAAGAATGATTATATGTATTGTAGAAATGTCTCCTATCATGTTCCCTAATTTTTTATTATGTCCACATCCTGGTCCCCATCTTGGACATCATAACAAACGTGCACTTTTTTGTTTAATTTACACATTGGACCATAGGAAAAATGACACTACAGCTACAGAGGTGACCGTCTGATAGCCCAGCTCGACTATCCATCTCTACTGAAGACCCTTTCAGCTTTTTGAGAGTTGGGTGGAGAACATCATCTCTGAAAATAGGGTCCCACAGCTGCACCCCATCAGTGTGAGCAGGACTCTTAGGACTCTTAGAAGAGTCAATGCTCTGAGACCATGGGGGGCGCTTAGCCCCCTCTCTTCGTCACTGAGGATGATTTCACTTTTCAGGGAATAGAGAGGGTGGTCCTTGTGGTGGACTGCAGGTATGGAGAGCTGTTGTCATCGTATTAGATAGATAAGAATGATTATATGTATTGTAGAAATGTCTCCTATCATGTTCCCTATTTTTTTATTATGTCCACATCCTGGTCCCCATCTTGGAAATCATAACAAACGTGCACTTTTTTGTTTAATTTACACATTGGACCATAGGAAAAATGACACTACAGCTACAGAGGTGACCGTCTGATAGCCCAGCTCGACTATCCATCTCTACTGAAGACCCTTTCAGCTTTTTGAGAGTTGGGTGGAGGACATCATCTCTGAAAATAGGGTCCCACAGCTGCACCCCATCAGTGTGAGCAGGAATCTTAGGACTCTTAGAAGAGTCAATGCTCTGAGACCATGGTGGGCGCTTAGCCCCCTCTCTTCGTCACTGAGGATGATTTCATTTTTCAGGGATTAGAGAGAGTGGTCCTTTTGGTGGACTGCAGGTATGGAGAGCTGTTGTGATCGTATTAGATAGATAAGAATGATTATATGTATTGTAGAAATGTCTCCTATCATGTTCCCTAATTTTTTATTATGTCCACATCCTGGTCCCCATCTTGAACATCATAACAAACGTGCACTTTTTTGTTTAATTTACACATTGGACCATAGGAAAAATGACAC